>NC_079193.1:315244986-315613117 GCF_029499605.1 Hyla sarda
CTGATTGGCGCAGTGGTTCCAATTAGGGTAATCACCTGTGCACTTCCCTATATTACCTCACTTCCCTTGCACTCCCTTGCCGGATCTTGTTGCACTTGTGCCTAGTGAAAGCGTTCCCTTGTCTGTTCCTAGTCCGTGTTCCTGACCTCCTGCCGTTGCCCCTGACTACGATCCTTGCCGCCTGCCCCCGACCTTCTGCTACGTCCGACCTTGCTTCTGCCTACTCCCTTGTACCGCGCCTATCTTCAGCATCTTCAGCAGCCAGAGAGGTGAGCCGTTGCTAGTGGATACGACCTGGTCACTACCGCCGCAGCAAGACCATCCCGCTTTGCGGCGGGCTCTGGTGAAAACCTGTAGTGGCTTAGAACCGGTCCACTAGCGCGGTCCTCGCCATCCCTCTCTGGCACAGAGGATCCACTACCTGCCAGCCGGCATCGTGACAGTAGATCCGGCCATGGATCCCGCTGAAGTTCCTCTGCCAGTTGTCGCTGACCTCACCACGGTGGCCGCCCAGCAAGCCCGACAGATCGCCCTTCTAACCCGTCAGCTGTCGGAAATGTCCACCATTTCGCACCAACTTCAGTCGCAACTTCTCCAGCAATCTTCTCCTCCGCCAGCTCCTGCACCTCCTCCGCAGCGAGTGGCCACTCCTAGCCTCCGCCTATCCTTGCCGGACAAATTTAATGGGGACTCTAAGTATTGCCGTGGCTTTCTTTCGCAATGTTCCCAGCACTTGGAGATGATGTCGGACCAGTTTCCTACTGAAAGGTCTAAGGTGGCTTTCGTGTTCTGCCTTCTGTCTGGAAAAGCCCTGTCATGGGCCGCACCGCTCTGGGACCGCAATGACCCCGTCACTGCCTCTGTACACTCCTTCTTCTCGGAAATTCGAAGTGTCTTTGAGGAACCTGCCCGAGCTTCTTCAGCCGAGATTGCCCTGCTGAACCTGGCCCAGGGTGTTTCTTCCGTTGGCGAGTACGCCATTCAGTTCCGTGCTCTTGCTTACGAGTTGTCCTGGAATAGTGAGATTCTCTGCGCGACCTTTAAAAAAGGCCTATCCAGCAACATTAAAGATGTTCTGGCCGCACGAGAGACTCCTGCTGACCTACATGAACTCATTCATCTAGCCACTCGCATTGACATGCGTTCTTCCGGATGGCGTCTGGAGCTCCGCCTGGATATGGACTTTGTTCGCACGAAGCGTTTTTTCTCTCCGGCTCCTCTCTCCTCTGGTCCTCTGCAATCTGTTCCTGTGCTTCCCGCCGCGGAGGCTATGCAAGTTGACCGGTCTTGCTTGACACCTCAAGAGAGGACACGACGCCGCATGGAGAATCTTTGCCTGTACTATGCCGGTACCGAACACTTCCTGAAGGATTGTCCTATCCGTCCTCCCCGCCTGGAAAGACGTACGCTGACTCCGCACAAAGGTGACACAGTTCTTGATGTCAACTCTGCTTCTCCACGCCTTACTGTGCCTGTGCGGATATCTGCCTCTACCTTCTCCTTCTCTACTATGCTCTTCTTGGATTCCGGATCTGCAGGAAAAATTTTTTTGGCCTCTCTCATCAACAGGTTCTACGTTCCTGTGACCAGTCTCGCCAGACCCCTCTACATCTATTGTTTTTTCAATAAAAGATTGGACTGTCTCGTACGTTTCCACACAGAACCCCTCCTAATGTGCATCGGACCTCATCACGGAAAAATTGAGTTTTTTTTCCTCAGGTTCTTTGGCCCCAAGAAGAGGGGGAGACCCAAGGGGGGGGGTACTGTTACGCCGAGCGCTCCGGGTCCCCGTTCCTCCCCGGAGCGCTCGCCTCATCTTCATTGTTGCAGCGCCCCGGTCAGATCCACTGACCGGGTGCGCTGCGGTCCCGCCTTCAGCCGGGATGCGATTCGCGATGCGGGTAGCGCCCGCTCGCGATGCGCACCCCGGTCCCCCTACCTGACTCGCTCCCCGTCTGTTCTGTCCCGGCGCGCGCGGCCCCGCTCCCTAGGGCGCGCGCGCGCCGGGTCTCTGCGATTTAAAGGGCCACTGCGCCGCTGATTGGCGCAGTGGTTCCAATTAGGGTAATCACCTGTGCACTTCCCTATATTACCTCACTTCCCTTGCACTCCCTTGCCGGATCTTGTTGCACTTGTGCCTAGTGAAAGCGTTCCCTTGTCTGTTCCTAGTCCGTGTTCCTGACCTCCTGCCGTTGCCCCTGACTACGATCCTTGCCGCCTGCCCCCGACCTTCTGCTACGTCCGACCTTGCTTCTGCCTACTCCCTTGTACCGCGCCTATCTTCAGCATCTTCAGCAGCCAGAGAGGTGAGCCGTTGCTAGTGGATACGACCTGGTCACTACCGCCGCAGCAAGACCATCCCGCTTTGCGGCGGGCTCTGGTGAAAACCTGTAGTGGCTTAGAACCGGTCCACTAGCGCGGTCCTCGCCATCCCTCTCTGGCACAGAGGATCCACTACCTGCCAGCCGGCATCGTGACAGTTACAGTGCATGTATACAAAAATTGGTCTTTCCATTTTCTAGGTATTGCCCCACATTGCTAGTATGTGAAGTCAGTCTTGTGCGCAATGGAGACGGAGCTTCCCTGCCTCCATCCTGTATGCTGTGCTATGCCCGGCCGTCTTTGTAAAAAATTATTTTTTTGCCAACTCTAGTATATTGTAGCATGTAATCATTTATTAGGGTGGTGTCCATCTCTTCAGTGTAAGAACCAGAGCTGTGTGGAGATTCCTGCATAAGGTGGGTGATGGGTGCTGGGTGATTGGGGATGGGTGATGGGTGATTGGGGATGGGTGCTGGGTGATTGGGGTTGGGTGCTAGGTGATTGGGTGATGGGTGCTGGGTGATGGGTGCTGGGTGCTGGGTGATTGGTGCTGGGTGATTGGTGTTGGGTGATTGGTGCTGGGTGCTGGGTGATTGTTGATGGGTGCTGGGGGATGGGTGATTGGGGATGGGTGATTGGGGATGGGTGATTGGGGATGGGTGATTGGGGATGGGTGATGGGTGCTGGGTGATGGGTGTGGGTGATGGGTGCTGGGTGATTGGTGATGGGAGCTGGGTGATGGGTACTGGGTGATGGGTGATTGGTGATGGGTTCTGTCATATAGAGCTCAGGTGGGGGCATATAGGGGGAGATTTATTAAAACCTTTGCAGAGGAAAAGCCCTCTGCAAAACCATCTGATTGGTTGCTATGGACAACTGCACCGCTCTTTCTCTGCACAGGTTTTGTATAAATCTCCTCTATAATACAGTATATTATACGGCAGCTGTCACATGTTTTCTGTAAATAAGACTGACAGCACAGCCAAAGTGTATATACACATGGCAGACCTTCATAGAAACTGTTCTTGACTCGATTTTACAAAAACACCAACTTTTATGGGGATAGGAATGTTGAGGATGCCCGGCGGGAGTCCACTGTATCCCTAGGTCGCAGCACATCTGCCCATTAAGTCTGGCAGACATTTTTAAATTATGAAAAGTGCCCTCTTTTTTTACTTGAGCCCCTGCCCTTCAAAATGTCTGTGCACGTCCCTGTCTTTAGGGTAGGGTCACAGGTAGCGTATCAGCAGCGTATTTGTCTCTGTGGATGCACCACTTGACCTCTGCAACAGCTGGGTACACACTGGTAGGGAAACACTGAGATAAACATTCGTATAACCATGCCACAAAAGCTTAAATCATAGTTTCTCCAAGCTCTTCCAGCACCCAGGCTTCATACATGAGGATGTGCCCTGTGAGATGCACCATTAGCATTTGCTCCTTCAGATCTGGGTAATTGGCGCTGCGCTCACAGGACGCCTTTGGCATTCAGCTGGATGTCTGTGATAGAGTTGCTTAATCAAAATGTTCACATGAGCGCACCAGCCACCAGAAATAATTTTTCCTCACTTTTACTGCTAATATTCTAATTGTCTAACACATTTACCAAGTAAAGCGCTGCACAGTATTATTCAGCCTATGACAGAAAGACCCATTGTGAAAAAATATGCCTTTCTCCATAAGAGGTCAAGAGAGATAAAGTGCATTAGTGCAGCAGACAGGAAATAAATAGAGCAGATGCCTTGACTCTACAGCCAATGGGAAAATCAATTCTATTTTATTGTCAACCAATAATAATTTATTGAAACCGTCTAATGAAAGAAGGACATTAGAAAGACTCCCTGAACCACACCACATATCTAAAACTGGGGTTCTTTCCCTGAGGTCCACGGACCTTTCCCCCTGTGTTTAAAAAAAAAAAAAAAAAAAAGCTTCAAAGCTACCACACGACCTGAATATGTTCTCTGTAAACCATCCAGCCTAATATGCATGGATCCTGTGGCCCCTGTTGTCTTCTCTGGCTGCTTGACATTCTTTGCCATCCTTCTCTCCCATTGCCTACATATCCCAGCAATTATTGCAGCTCTGCCATCCCCACCCCGCTGCTTTGAGCAGCAGAGAGAGGTTCAGTGTCTGATTGACTGAGGCAGCACACCCTTCCCAGTTCTCAGCACTAAAGAGAGCATAACTCATCAGTGCAGGACAGAAACCACTTGGTCAATGTCTCTCAGGAGGGTGGAGGCTGCTTTCAGAGAGGGATTTTGACAGAGAATGAGTGGATATCTGGATGATGTCATTCCCTTTATTCATGCATGTAAGTGACACCAAAGAGGGGAAACTGTTATGTATAGCTAATGAATGATATATAGACAATGACATGTAGACAAGGTTGATGAGAGGGAAAGGAGGGCTACATGTTTAGTTCAGTTGTTACAGTTATCTCAAAATATAATTTCGGTGTATAACAATTTAGAAATTCAAAATTTATTTTGCAGGTGAGGGGTGGTGCAATTGCCATTGGCAGGATGAAAGGGGTCCATAAACATACTTTAGGAGTGGGCAACAGATTTTTAGGAGTGGGTATGTTGGTCACCCCGCCCCCTCATAATGTCATTCCCCGCCCCCGTGATGCAACAACGGAAGCCCACACCCAGCGTTCAGAACTAAATGTTCTAGACACTGGGGAGCGAAGTACCCCTTTAACCCCTTAAGGACCAAGGGCGTAATGTTACGCCCTTGCGCCCTGGTACTTAAGGACCAAGGGTGTAAACTTACGCCCTGGCGTTTTCCGGTCCCTGCCACGCACCGGGCAGAGATCGGAAGCGGATGCCTGCTGAAATGCCGGGGGGGGGCAATGCCGAGGGGGGCCATGTTTGTCCCCCATGTCGGCGATCGCCGCAAATCGAGAGGGAAATCGCCCCTGCAATCTGGGGCGATACCGGGCTGATCAAGTCTCTGGAACCCGATTGCCCAGTAATTTTGTATGATTCTGGTTGTCACAGACAGCCAGGACCATGCTAAAGTATAGGAGCGAGAGGGCAAGCCAGCCACCTCCTCCTATCCCCTGCGATTCCTCGGTTAGCTAACCGACCAATCGCAGGGGGGGGGGCGGTTACTTCCCTGGAAGTCCGGAGAGAACGGGAGGAAGACCGGAGGACACGGCGGGGGACGGGGGAGTGCAAGGGGGCCCGGCACTACACTACACTACACTACAACTCCCAGCATGCCCAGACAGCCCTTGGCATCTAGGCATGCTGGGAGTTGCAGTTTTGCAGCATCTGGAGGTCCACAGTTTGGAGAACACTGTGCCCTTCCAGATGTTGCAAAACTACACATCCTCAGCATGCCCTTAGTGTCCAGGCACGCTGGGAGTTGCAGTTCTGTAACATCTGGCCCTTCAGATGTTGCAGAACTACAACTCCCAGCATGCCTGGACAGTTTTGGCATACTGGGAGTTGTAGTTTTGCAACATCTGGAAGGGCACAGATTGGGAACCACTGTATTAGTGGTCTGCAAACTGTAGTCCTCCAGATGTTGCAAAACTACAACTCCAAGCATGCTGGGAGTTGTAGTTCGGCAACATCTGACTCTAAAGATGTTGCCGAACTACTACTTCCAGCATGCCTGAAAATGCTTGGGAGTAGTGGTTTTGCAACAACTGGAGGCACACTGGTTGGGAAACATTGTCTGTTTCCTAACTCAGTGTTTCCCAACCTGTGTGCCTCCAGCTGTTGCAAAACTATAACTACCAACATGCACTGATAGACTGTGCATGCTGGAAGTTGTAGTTTTGTACAGGCTACATTCACATGGGCAGGGGTCTAACAGTGAGTATCAGGCTGCAAGTTTGCGATGCAGCAAATTTTGCGCGGCAGCTCAAACTCACAGTGGGAAACTCGCTGTAACCCCCCCGCCCGTGTGACTGTACCCTATAAACACTACACTACACTAACACAAAATAAAATAAAAAGTAAAAAACACTATATATACACATACCCCTACACAGCCCCCCTCCCCAATAAAAATGAAAAACGTCTGGTACACTGTTTCCAAAATGGAGCCTCCAGCTGTTGCAAAACAACAACTCCCAGTATTGCCGGACAGCAGTTGACTGTCCAAGCATGCTGGGAGTTTTGCAACAGCTGGAGGCACCCTGTTTGGGAATCACTGGCGTAGAATACCCCTATGTCCACCCCTATGCAAATCCCTAATTCAGGCCTCAAATGCACATGGCGCTCTCACTTTGGAGCCCTGTCGTATTTCAAGGCAACAGTTTAGGGCCACATATGGGGTATCACCAGGCTTTTTCTCCTTTCAACCCTTATGAAAAGGTGAAGTTGGGGTCTACACCAGCATGTTAGTGTAAAAAAATAATTTTTTTACACCAACATGCTGGTGTTGCCCTATACTTTTCATTTTGACAAGGGGTAAAGGGGGAAAAAAGCCCCCCAAAAATTTGTAATGCAAATACCCCATATGTGGGCGCAAAGTGCTCTGGGGGCGCACAACATGGCCCAGAAGAGAGAGTGCACCATGTACATTTGAGGTGATTTGCATAGGGGTGGCTGATTGTTACAGCGGTTTTGACAAACGCAAGAAAAACAAAACCCCACATGTGACCCCATTTTGGAAACTACACCCCTCACGGAATGTAATGAGGGGTGCAGTGAGAATTTACACCCCACTGGTGTCTGACAGATCTTTGGAACAGTGGGCTGTGCAAATTAAAAATTTTGTACAGCCCACTGTTCCAAAGATCTGACAGACACCAGTGGGGGGTACATGCTCACTGTACCCCTTGTTACATTCCTCAAGGGGTCTAGATTCCAAAATGGTAGGCCATGTGTTTTTTTTTTTTTTTTTTTTGCTGTCCTGGCACCATAGGGGCTTCCTAAATGCGACATGCCCCCCAAGCAAAATTTGCTCTCAAAAAGCCAAATATGACTCCTTCTCTTCTGAGCATTGTAGTTCGCCATAGTGCGCTTCAGGTCAACTTATGGGGTACCTCCATACTCAGAAGAGATGGAGTTACAAATTTTGGGGGTATTTTCTGCTATTAACCCTTGCAAAAATGTGAAATTTGGGGGGAAACACACATTTTAGTGAAACTTTTTTTTTTTTTTTACATAAGCAAAAGTCGTGAAACACCTGTGGGGTATTAAGGCTCGCTTAATTCCTTGTTATGTTCCTCAAGGGGTCTAGTTTCCAAAATGGTATTCCATGTGTTTTTTTTTTTTTTTTGCTGTCCTGGCACCATAGGGGCTTCCTAAATGCGACATGCCCCCCGAGCAAAATTTGCTCTCAAAAAGCCAAATATGACTCCTTCTCTTCTGAGCATTGTAGTTCACCCGTAGTGCACTTCAGGTCAACTTATGGGGTACCTCGATACTCAGAAGAGATGGGGTTACAAACTTTGGGGGGTATTTTCTGCTATTAACCCTTGGAAAAATGTGAAATTTGGGGGGAAACACACATTTTAGTGAAACATTTTTTTTTTTACATATGCAAAAGTCGTGAAACACCTGTGGGGTATTAAGGCTCACTTAATTCCTTGTTACGTTCCTCAAGGGGTCTAGTTTCCAAAATGGTATGTCATGTGTTTTATTTTGCTGTTCTGGCACCATAGGGCTTCCTAAATGCAACATGCCCCCCAAAAACCATTTCAGAAAAACGTACTCTCCAAAATCCCCTTGTCGCTCCTTCGCTTCTGAGCCCTCTACTGTGCCCGCCGAACACTTTACATAGACATATGAGGTATGTGCTTACTCGAGAGAAATTGGGCAACAAATTTTCTCCTTTTACCCCTTTTAAATGAAGATTGTGAATTTTCTCCTTCACTTTGCTGCTATTCCTGTGAAACACCTAAAGGGTTAAAACGCTGACTGAATGTCATTTTGAATACTTTGTGGGGTGCAGTTTTTATAATGGGGTCTTTTATGGGGTATTTCTAATATGAAGACCCTTCAAATCCACTTCAAACCTGAACTGGTCCCTGAAAAATTGTGAGTTTGAAAATATTGTGAAAAATTGGAAAATTGCTGCTGAACTTTGAAGCCCTCTGGTGTCTTCTAAAAGTAAAAACTTGTCAATTTTATGATGCAAACATAAAGTAGACATATTGGAAATGTGAATAAAAATTTTTTTTATTTGGAATATCCATTTTCCTTACAAGCAGGAAAATTTTGGGATTTTTCACCAAGAAAAGATGCAAGTTACCACAACAATTTACCACCATGTTAAAGTAGAATATGTCACGAAAAAACAATCTCGGAATCAGAATGATAACTAAAAGCATTCCAGAGTTATTAATGTTTAAAGTGACAGTGGTCAGATGTTCAAAAAACGCTCTGGTCCTAAGGTGTAAAATGGCCTGGTCCTTAAGGGATTAAACATAATAGTCAATATGGTTGAAAAAAATACGAAGTCCCTCAAAACAAATCCATTTTATTGCAACTGTGAACTGTAGGAAGGCAAACCCAAATCCAAGGTTTTTGACTCCAAATATGGCAATTGTAAACAAAAGCTAGACATAAAAACCCATCTCACACCAGCTAGAAATTCATACCTTGTGATACTATATGTTTCAAAAAGGGTCACCAATCCCCTCCTTAAAGCTGTCGACCAATAAACCATTACATCTTTAGACAGAGACTTGCATAATATCTATAGTAAAGAAGCACTGCATTTGATTGTGTAGAAAACCCTTTCATTTTCTTCTTATACAGTATATCAATAAGAAGTAAATGAATAGCAACAATACATGTTTATAATGTAATATCAAGGATTAAATGGGTTGTCATGTATGATATTTTGCTAGGGGCAAGTTAAACTTTAGAAAATAAGTGATACACATAAAATAAATAAAAATTGGTGATACCTACATTAGTCTCCCACAGCTCTTCTTCCAACCCCTTCAATTCCCCACGTATCACCGCCAATCATTGACTGAGGCAGGCGCTGTTGCCAGTGATTGGCCACACAGGCAGGTCCTTACAAGATGACTGCTCTCAGATACAGGAATAAGCAACAAGAATGTACTGAAACTGGAGCTGTGGGGGACCAGGGTAGGTGAGTATCACTTATTTTTTATCTTTATGCACCCTCAGCAAAATATAAAAAAAATGTATGATACTGGATAATCGCTTTGGAAGGAATCAATATGTACAATGTTAAGAAATGGCAGCATCTAAGTATTTAAAAATAAAATAGTATACTTGCTTTAAAGTGGTATTCACTCACAGAGTGACAAGCTGATCACATGGGTCTGACCACTGGGACCCCCATAATCATGAGAATGGAGTAAACTTGTCCCCCAAATAAATGGAGATCTAGGCAATGTTCAGAAGTCCCATTTGTTTGAGGGACAGCTTTCCTCCTTTCTCATGATTAATGGGGTTTCCAACTTTCAGACCTCAATCAATCAACTTGTCATCCCATATCCTGTGGATAATGAATAATGTTGCAAGTAAGGAATACCCCTTTAAGGCCAGAATTGAATAGATGTCAGTCTAATGTACGGTATATCATCTCATGAAGCTGGTCCTTTCTTTTGATACAAATGGGATGTGCAGAAATCTCCCTGTGGTCCTTTTTTGTGTTCTCCGCTTGTGTGCTATTTTTGTAATAGCAAAAGTCACTGGGGCAGATTTATTATTTTGTTTTACATGCTCTGTGTCACATTTATTATGAGAAGAGATGAGCGAATTTTTTTGAAAAATTAGATTCAGCCGATTCTCAAAATTTTCCCCAAAAAATTGGTTCGGTCCGAATTTATTTGCGGTGAATCTGTATTAAAAATGGCTATTTCTGGCCTACAGAGAGCCTCAATAGGGGTGTAGAACACTTTGCCTTGCTGTAACATGCATAGAGTGTGTGTGGGGTTAGTCAAGTAATACCTGGAGGTGGCATCAGTATGAGGAGACCATATAGTTGCAGAATGAGACAGCCTGGAG
This sequence comes from Hyla sarda, assembly GCF_029499605.1. Taxonomy (NCBI): domain Eukaryota; kingdom Metazoa; phylum Chordata; class Amphibia; order Anura; family Hylidae; genus Hyla; species Hyla sarda. Next base: position 315,255,261 of record NC_079193.1, read on the forward strand.
GTGGCAGAAGCATGAGGAGTGTTACGCCGAGCGCTCCGGGTCCCCGCTCCTCCCCGGAGCGCTCGCTTCACTCTCTCCGCTGCAGCGCTCCGGTCACGTCCTCTGACCCGGGGCGCTGCGATCCCGCTGCCAGCCGGGATGCGATTCGCGATGCGGGTAGCGCCCACTCGCGATGCGCACCCCGGCTCCCCTACCTGACTCGCTCCCCGTCTGTTCTGTCCCGGCGCGCGCGGCCCCGCTCCCTAGGGCGCGCGCGCGCCGGGTCTCTGCGATTTAAAGGGCCACTGCGCCGCTGATTGGCGCAGTGGTTCCAATTAGGGTAATCACCTGTGCACTTCCCTATATTACCTCACTTCCCTTGCACTCCCTTGCCGGATCTTGTTGCCTTAGTGCCAGTGAAAGCGTTCCTTGTGTGTTCCTTGCCTGTGTTTCCAGACCTTCTGCCGTTGCCCCTGACTACGATCCTTGCTGCCTGCCCCGACCTTCTGCTACGTCCGACCTTGCTTCTGCCTACTCCCTTGTACCGCGCCTATCTTCAGCAGCCAGAGAGGTGAGCCGTTGCTAGTGGATACGACCTGGTCACTACCGCCGCAGCAAGACCATCCCGCTTTGCGGCGGGCTCTGGTGAAAACCAGTAGTGGCTTAGAACCGGTCCACTAGCACGGTCCACGCCAATCCCTCTCTGGCACAGAGGATCCACTACCTGCCAGCCGGCATTGTGACAGTAGATCCGGCCATGGATCCCGCTGAAGTTCCTCTGCCAGTTCTCGCTGACCTCACCACGGTGGTCGCCCAGCAGTCACAACAGATAGCGCAACAAGGCCAACAGCTGTCTCAACTGACCGTTATGCTACAACAGTTACTACCACAGCTTCAGCAGTCATCTCCTCCGCCAGCTCCTGCACCTCCTCCGCAGCGAGTGGCCGCTCCTGGGATACGCTTATCCTTGCCGGATAAATTTGATGGGGACTCTAAGTTTTGCCGTGGCTTTCTTTCCCAATGTTCCCTGCATCTGGAGATGATGTCGGACCTGTTTCCCACTGAAAGGTCTAAGGTGGCTTTCGTAGTCAGTCTTCTGTCCGGAAAAGCCCTGTCATGGGCCACACCGCTCTGGGACCGCAATGACCCCGTCACTGCCTCTGTACACTCCTTCTTCTCGGAAATCCGAAGTGTCTTTGAGGAACCTGCCCGAGCCTCTTCTGCTGAGACTGCCCTGTTGAACCTGGTCCAGGGTAATTCTTCCGTTGGCGAGTATGCCGTACAATTCCGTACACTTGCTTCAGAATTGTCCTGGAATAATGAGGCCCTCTGCGCGACCTTCAAAAAAGGCCTATCCAGCAACATTAAAGATGTTCTGGCCGCACGAGAAATCCCTGCTAATCTACATGAACTCATTCACCTAGCCACTCGCATTGACATGCGTTTTTCTGAAAGGCGCCAGGAACTCCGCCAAGATATGGACTCTGTTCGCACGAGGCGTTTCGTCTCCTCGGCTCCTCTCTCCTCTGGTCCCCTGCAATCTGTTCCTGTGCCTCCCGCCGTGGAGGCTATGCAGGTCGACCGGTCTCGCCTGACACCTCAAGAGAGGACACGACGCCGTATGGAGAACCTCTGCCTGTACTGTGCTAGTACCGAACACTTCCTGAGGGATTGTCCTATCCGTCCTCCCCGCCTGGAAAGACGTACGCTGACTCCGCACAAAGGTGAGACAGTCCTTGATGTCTACTCTGCTTCTCCACGTCTTACTGTGCCTGTGCGGATGTCTGCCTCTGCCTTCTCCTTCCCTGCTGTGGCCTTCTTGGACTCTGGATCTGCAGGAAATTTTATTTTGGCCTCTCTCGTCAACAGGTTCAACATCCCGGTGACCAGTCTCGCCAGACCCCTCTACATCAATTGTGTAAATAATGAAAGATTGGACTGTACCATACGTTTCCGCACGGAGCCCCTTCTTATGAGCATCGGATCTCATCATGAGAGGATTGAACTTTTGGTCCTCCCCAATTGCACCTCGGAAATTCTCCTTGGACTTCCCTGGCTTCAACTTCATTCCCCTACCCTGGATTGGTCCACTGGGGAGATCAAGAGTTGGGGGTCCTCTTGTTCCAAGAACTGTCTAAAACCGGTTCCCAGTAACCCTTGCCGTAACTCTGTGGTTCCTCCAGTAACCGGTCTCCCTAAGGCCTATATGGACTTCGCGGATGTTTTCTGCAAAAAACAAGCTGAGACACTACCTCCTCACAGGCCTTATGATTGCCCTATCGACCTCCTCCCGGGCACTACTCCACCCCGGGGCAGAATTTATCCTCTCTCTGCCCCAGAGACTCTTGCCATGTCCGAATACGTCCAGGAGAATCTAAAGAAGGGCTTTATCCGTAAATCCTCCTCTCCTGCCGGAGCCGGATTTTTCTTTGTGTCCAAAAAAGATGGCTCCCTACGTCCTTGCATTGACTACCGCGGTCTTAATAAAATCACGGTTAAGAACCGCTACCCCTTACCCCTCATCTCTGAACTCTTTGATCGCCTCCAAGGTGCCCACATCTTCACTAAATTGGACTTAAGAGGCGCCTATAACCTCATCCGCATCAGAGAGGGGGACGAGTGGAAAACGGCATTTAACACCAGAGATGGACACTTTGAGTATCTGGTCATGCCCTTTGGACTGTGCAACGCCCCTGCCGTCTTCCAAGACTTTGTCAATGAAATTTTTCGTGATCTGTTATACTCCTGTGTTGTTGTATATCTGGACGATATCCTAATTTTTTCTGCCAATCTAGAAGAACACCGCCAGCATGTCCGTATGGTTCTTCAGAGACTTCGTGACAACCAACTCTATGCCAAAATTGAGAAATGTCTGTTTGAATGCCAATCTCTTCCTTTTCTAGGATATTTGGTCTCTGGCCAGGGACTACAGATGGATCCAGACAAACTCTCTGCCGTCTTAGATTGGCCACGCCCCTCCGGACTCCGTGCTATCCAACGCTTTTTGGGGTTCGCCAATTATTACAGGCAATTTATTCCACATTTTTCTACCATTGTGGCTCCTATCGTGGCTTTAACCAAAAAAAGTGCTGATCCCAAGTCCTGGCCTCCTCAAGCAGAAGACGCCTTTAAACGACTCAAGTCTGCCTTTTCTTCGGCTCCCGTCCTCTCCAGACCTGACCCTTCCAAACCCTTCCTATTGGAGGTTGATGCCTCCTCAGTGGGAGCTGGAGCTGTTCTTCTACAAAAAAATTCTTCCGGGCATGCTGTCACTTGTGGTTTTTTCTCTAGGACCTTCTCTCCAGCGGAGAGGAACTACTCCATCGGGGATCGAGAGCTTCTAGCCATTAAATTAGCACTTGAGGAATGGAGGCATCTGCTGGAGGGATCAAGTTCTCCTGTTATTATCTACACCGACCACAAGAACCTCTCCTACCTCCAGTCTGCCCAACGGCTGAATCCTCGCCAGGCCCGGTGGTCTCTGTTCTTTGCCCGATTTAATTTTGAGATTCACTTTCGTCCTGCCGATAAGAACATTAGGGCCGATGCTCTCTCTCGTTCCTCGGATGCCTCAGAAGTTGATCTCCCTCCGCAACACATCATTCCACCTGACTGCCTGATCTCCACTTCTCCTGCCTCCATCAGGCAGACTCCTCCAGGGAAGACCTTTGTTTCTCCACGCCAACGCCTCGGAATCCTCAAATGGGGTCACTCCTCCCATCTCGCAGGTCATGCGGGCATCAAGAAATCTGTGCAACTCATCTCCCGCTTCTATTGGTGGCCGACTCTGGAGACGGATGTTGGGGACTTTGTGCGAGCCTGCACTATCTGTGCCCGGGATAAGACTCCTCGCCAGAAGCCCGCTGGTTTTCTTCATCCTCTGCCTGTCCCCGAACAGCCTTGGTCTCTGATTGGTATGGATTTTATTACTGATTTACCCCCTTCCCGTGGCAACACTGTTATTTGGGTGGTCGTTGATCGATTCTCCAAAATGGCACATTTCATCCCTCTTCCTGGTCTTCCTTCTGCGCCTCAGTTGGCTAAACAATTTTTTGTACACATTTTTCGTCTTCACAGGTTGCCTACGCAGATTGTCTCGGATAGAGGTGTCCAATTCGTGTCTAAATTCTGGAGGGCTCTCTGTAAACAACTCAAGATTAAATTAAATTTTTCCTCTGCATATCATCCCCAGTCCAATGGACAAGTAGAAAGAATTAACCAGATCTTGGGTGATTATTTGCGACATTTTGTTTCCTCCCGCCAGGATGACTGGGCAGATCTCCTTCCATGGGCCGAATTCTCGTATAACTTCAGGGTCTCTGAATCTTCCTCCAAATCCCCATTTTTCGTGGTGTACGGCCGTCACCCTCTTCCCCCCCTCCCTACCCCCTTGCCCTCTGGTCTGCCCGCTGTGGATGAAATTTCTCGTGACCTTTCCATTATATGGAGAGAGACCCAAAATTCTCTCTTACAGGCTTCTTCACGCATGAAGAGGTTCGCGGATAAGAAAAGAAGAGCTCCCCCCGTTTTTTCCCCTGGAGACAAGGTATGGCTCTCCGCTAAATATGTCCGCTTCCGTGTCCCTAGCTACAAGTTGGGACCACGCTATCTTGGTCCTTTCAAAATTTTGTGTCAAATTAATCCTGTCTCTTATAAACTTCTTCTTCCTCCTTCTCTTCGTATCCCTAATGCCTTTCACGTCTCTCTTCTCAAACCACTCATCCTCAACCGTTTTTCTCCCAAATCTGTTCCTCCCACTCCTGTTTCCGGCTCCTCGGACGTCTTCTCGGTCAAGGAAATTTTGGCTGCCAAAAAGGTCAGAGGGAAAAATTTTTTTTTAGTAGACTGGGAGGGTTGTGGTCCTGAAGAGAGATCCTGGGAACCTGAGGACAACATCCTTGACAAAAGTCTGCTCCTCAGGTTCTCAGGCTCCAAGAAGAGGGGGAGACCCAAGGGGGGGGGTACTGTTACGCCGAGCGCTCCGGGTCCCCGCTCCTCCCCGGAGCGCTCGCTTCACTCTCTCCGCTGCAGCGCTCCGGTCACGTCCTCTGACCCGGGGCGCTGCGATCCCGCTGCCAGCCGGGATGCGATTCGCGATGCGGGTAGCGCCCGCTCGCGATGCGCACCCCGGCTCCCCTACCTGACTCGCTCCCCGTCTGTTCTGTCCCGGCGCGCGCGGCCCCGCTCCCTAGGGCGCGCGCGCGCCGGGTCTCTGCGATTTAAAGGGCCACTGCGCCGCTGATTGGCGCAGTGGTTCCAATTAGGGTAATCACCTGTGCACTTCCCTATATTACCTCACTTCCCTTGCACTCCCTTGCCGGATCTTGTTGCCTTAGTGCCAGTGAAAGCGTTCCTTGTGTGTTCCTTGCCTGTGTTTCCAGACCTTCTGCCGTTGCCCCTGACTACGATCCTTGCTGCCTGCCCCGACCTTCTGCTACGTCCGACCTTGCTTCTGCCTACTCCCTTGTACCGCGCCTATCTTCAGCAGCCAGAGAGGTGAGCCGTTGCTAGTGGATACGACCTGGTCACTACCGCCGCAGCAAGACCATCCCGCTTTGCGGCGGGCTCTGGTGAAAACCAGTAGTGGCTTAGAACCGGTCCACTAGCACGGTCCACGCCAATCCCTCTCTGGCACAGAGGATCCACTACCTGCCAGCCGGCATCGTGACAAGGAGAACATATGGTGGCAGAATGAGACAGCCTGGAGCTGGCATCAGCATGAGTAGAACATATGGTGGCAGTATGAAACAGCCTGGAGGCATCAGCAGCATCAGGAGACCTGAAAATGAACCAGTGATATAGTGGAGTGGTGGCTGGCAATACCAGTACCCGATGACAAAGGTGGGTGAAAAAAGGAGAACTTGGCATCAGATGGCATCAGATGTATATATGTACCCCAATTTTTTTTTATATCAAACCAAAGGAAAGGTGTGCAAAGAGGTCTTTGCATCACATCAATACTTGGTGGTGTAGGTGGCACGTTTCTGCACACCTTTCCTTTTGTTTGATATAAAAAAAATTTGGGTACATATATTTTATCCTGAGAAAAGATAAGTTTAGGCCAAGGCATATCCGCAATACTTACTTGTGGTTTGATGCGGAGGAATGTCTGTAACTCGGGAGCAACACCTCAAAAATGTTTTGCACTATCCATATTTGTGAAGTGTTGGTGTGGCACCATGGTCAATCTACTCTGATGCATCAGGCATTGGTGGGTGGAAATCCTGGTTGATCCATGCCTGATTCATCTTCACAAAGGTCAGTCTCTCCAAATTTTTTGTGGACAGACGAGTTCTCCTTGGGGTTACTATGGCCCCCGCTGCACTAAACACTCGTTATGATGGCACACTACTGGCCAGGCAGGACAGCTATTCCAGGGCAAACTCTGCTAGTTACGGCCACAAATCAAGTTTGGCTGCCCAGAAGTCCAGCGGATCTTCAAGGTGTTTTGGCATGGCCATGTCAAGGTATGCCACCACCTGCTGGTTCAGGTCCTGCTCCAGGTCTACCTGCTGCTGATTAGTTGATTCACTATGCTGGTGAAGAAGCTACTCATCAGCAACTGTAGACTCAGGCTGCTGCTGATAGAGCTGGTACTGCTCCTGCCAACAAACCCTTCCTCAGCAGCCATGGCAGTGAAAGGTGAGCGCAGAGGGCCCCCCGAGTCAGACTTGTGAAAGGATGGAAGATGGACTTATGTAGGATGTCTCTGTAGTAGGATGGAAGATGGACTTACGTAGGATGTCTCAGTTTGTCCTCCCTCTCAGTGGGTGTAAAAAAGGCCCCCATTTTGTGCCGGTAGTGAGGGTCCAATAAGGTGGAGAGCCAGAAGTCATCCCGCTGCCAAATGGTGACAATTCGGCAGTCACTATGCAAGCAAGTGAGCATGCATCGTGCCATTTGTGCAAGTGACTCTGAGGGACTCCCTGCATCCATCTCCACTGCATACTGCCACAATGTGCCTGGGTCCTCTGTCTTGCCTTCCTCATAACCCTCTAGCTCCTCTAACTGCTCCTGCTCCTCCTCTCCTGTCAGATGACTAGAAAAACTGCCCATTTGGCGAAACCTAAACTGTGCTCCACAGTGCCCCTCCCCCACCTTCTCCAGTTCATCCCCCACAGGGCTCATGTGGCCGTGAGATGAAGGCGCTGTGGTAGCTTGGGGTTTGTTTAACCCTTTCTACTCGTGACACCAGTGTGGGGGCTCCTCTGTAATGTTTGTCCTACCACCACTCTTCTCAAGAGCGATAGGGAGGTATGAAGTAATTGAATGTCCACAACCTGAGAGTTAGATATAGACAGTGGTTGGAACCTTAAGCGTTTTAGAGTCCGTAGACTGATATTAGAGATGAGCGAATCGAAGTTGACGAACCCGAATTCGTTACGAATTTCATGAAAAATTCGATTCGCAATGAATGCAAATATTGCCGTGATTCGATCGCGCGAATCGCTTCATTAAACTCAATTTTACAGCGTTCCAGGCTATTGGAGACCTAAGATGGCAGATCCACATGTGAGTACATGGGGCAGGGGATTATGGGAGGGCGGGAAACAGCGGCGGGAATGAAGGTAGGTGGGCTGACCCTGAATCACATGTGAGATGCCTATGATGTCACAGCCCCTATATAATCGGCGGCCATCTTGCCTCTCTTCATTTCATCTATGCACTCAGATGGAGAGGACGGGACTGCGTGTGTGTGAATAGCTCATACCACAGCGTTACACTGCAACTGCTAGTCACATCAGCATTAGGGAAAGGCAGGAGTGCAGAGTGCTTTGCTGTTACACTGAGAAGGATCATTGATAGCTAAACCTCCTATCCCCTTACGTCCTAACCAGTAGCACAGATGGGGTATTCCACCCCCCGCGAACTGGTAGGACAGATGGAAGTTTTATTGAACCTAATTAAACAATCAGTAAAGACACACCCACAACCCCCTGTATAAGTAAGAGGGTCATCCTCTGCCTCATTGTGTTTTTTTCTGTCCTCCCGGACAGTGGGACAGATGGTGACCCCCTTACTCCTGTAGGAGGGGGGGGGGGGTTTCTTACTTGCAGTTCTGGGCTTAGTTTGCGCCCATCTGCTTCTATTCCTCGGAGCCGCGACTCCAATCGCGGCCCCGGCCGGAAGTGCGTCAGCGGCGTCTGACGTCACTTCCTGTTTCTCTCTTCGCTCCCGGCTCGTTTTTTTGCGCCGTTTTTGCCAATAATGCGGCGAAACCGAGCGAGGAGCCTCTTCCATAACCCTTTAACTAATAGGGTTCCTTTTCCTCCTGTTTTTTGTAAGACAGGATTTCTTTTTTCTGTAACTCCGCCTTGTGGGCGGAGTCTTGTTTTGGCGCCAGCCAGGAGGATATTTAAACTCCCCCTAGGCTGCCATTCAGCCTCCTAGAGCACAGAGCTGTTGGTACTTCCACAGTCCTGTCTTTTTGAGTCTAGTAGTGCATCCTTGCAGATACTACTGTTTCCCTATCTCTCTATCTTACCTGGTCTCTTGCTGAGAACTTTGGGTATTTTAATTATATTTTAGCTAGCCGCAATTTTTTCTTGCCGCTACATTATCTAATCACTCCTCTCATATTTACCTAGATATGTCGACCAAGGGCTCAGGGGATCGTGAAGGCTTGGCAAAAAGATCCGCCAAGCGCAAGCACCTCTCTTGCCATGACTGCAATATTCCCCTGGAGGATAATTATGAATTTTCCAGGTGCCCTCCTTGTAGGGCTAAGTCCCTACCTTCCCATCAGACTGAACCTACAGTCCAAGATATGTATGTGTGGGTCTCCTCTAACATGTCGGCTATGCAAGCCTCTATTGAGGAGCTGGAGCACGTTGTCTCTCAGAAACGCGCCAGACCTTCTTCACCTCCCAGAATGGAGATGTCTGTGGATCAGGAGAGAGAAGATTCCAAGTCCTCCTCTTCGGATGAGGAGGTCACTGCATCTTATTTTTTTCCACTGGAAAAGACCCAGCGTCTTCTGAGATCCATCCGGTCGGGGGACCAGGATGTTGATCCCGAGGAAGCCTCTACCTCCGCCTCTAAGGGACCTAGGGTCTTTAAAGCGGATGATACCCTTCTGTCCGTGCTTAGAACGGAATGGAAAAAACCAGAAAAGGGTCCGGTCTTAACTAAAAGATTTAAGACCATGTTTACTATACAGGAATCTCAGCTTTCCTCCTGGGGCCCTGTCCCTAAGGTTGACATGGCAGTTGCCAAACTGTCCAAGAGGACAGTGGTCCCTGCTGAGGATGGGTCTTCCTTGCAGGATCCAATGGATCGGAAGGCTGACTGTGCCATGAGGCGCTCCTACTCCACTGCTTCTGCGTCTGCATCAGTGGCGATAGCTTGCTCTGAGGTAGCAAACTTTTTGAAGACCCGTCTTTCTAACATCCAGTCGGATTTGGACCAGGGGGTTCCTAGAGATGAAATTCTTTCATCCTTCAAGACGTCCAATCTGGCCGTTGATTTTTTGTGCGATGCTTCCACCCAGCATCTTAAATTGGCCTCCAAGTCTATGGCCCTGGCTTCCGCTGGACGACGTCCTCTATGGTTAAAACCTTGGAAGGTTGACAACTCTTCCAAGAACACCTTATGTGCTATGCCTTACGAACCCGGCATTCTTTTCGGAGCTGAGCTGGACCGCATTATGGAGGGACTTTCTGACAAGAAAGGCAAGTCCCTTCCTTATTCCTCCTTTCGTGGTCGAGGCCGGCGTTCTGGGGGCGGATCAGCTCCCCAGCCTAAGCCTCAGAGAGAATGGGGTAATCAACGCCGGGGCGGAAAACGCTCCCGTGGCCCCAAAGACAACAGAAAGCTCTGACTGCGGGCTTCTACGAAGCTCTGGGTTCCTTGCCGAGGTGACCTTTCCAGTTTCCCATCCTGCCCCCCAGATTCCAGTTGGTGGTCGTCTTCACCACTTTTCAAGCGCCTGGTCCCTCCACATTCAGGATCCTTGGGTCCTGAGATTAATCTCGGATGGTTATTCGATAGACCTCGAATCAATTCCCCCATCCAATTATGTGGAGACAAGAGTTTTTTCACCAATCAAACAGGGGGCGCTAGAAACCTACATTCTGGAATACATCCAGAAGAATGCCTTAGAGGAAGTTCCTCTTTCAGAGCGGGGGTCAGGAATTTATTCTCCAGTCTTCCTAGTTCCCAAGGTAACAGGAGACTGGCGGATGATTATAGATCTGAGATATCTCAATCAGTATGTGATGCACAAACGCTTTCGTATGGAAACTATTCAATCTGTGGTCAACCTCATCTCGCCAGGGGATTACCTGGCTACTCTGGATCTAAAGGATGCTTACCTTCATATTCCTATTCATCCGGTATCCAGAAAGTATCTAAGGATCGCAGTTCAGGTAGGGGGAGTTCTAAAACACCTCCAGTTTGTAGCCCTCCCGTTTGGAATTTCTTCGGCCCCACACACATTTAACAAAGTGGTGGTAGCGGTAGTCGCTGCTCTAAGGCTCCAGGGGCTCAGCATCGTTCCCTACCTAGACGATTGGCTCCTCAGAGCTCCTTCTTCTGCGATCCTGTCCCAACATCTGCAACTAGCAGTATCCTTCCTTCACCAGTTAGGGTGGATAGTCAATTGGGCCAAATCCAATTTCCTCCCAACTACCTCAGTGAGGTTTCTCGGCTTCATAGTCGACTCAATCTCCATGACACTCTACCTCTCTCCCGAGAGGAAATCTCGGGTGCAGGAATCGGCCCTTTTTCTCTCTGTACCCCGGAGAGTTTCCATTCGCACTCTCATGCGGATGTTGGGACTTATGTCCGCTACCGTGGATGCGGTTCCTTGGGCTCTTTGGCATCTACGCCCTCTTCAATCAGAGGTGCTCGCCACTTGGAATCTCAGGCCCTCGGGCCTAAACAAGTGCCACTCCCTGTCTTATCGAGTCAGGTCCTCTCTCAGATGGTGGTCTCACCTCGAGGACGGCAAGTCAATGATCCAACCCCCTGGATCATACTTACTACCGACGCGTCCCTTGTAGGTTGGGGAGCGCATCTCTTGGATCTGTTAGTGCGGGGATCTTGGTCTCCTCAGGAGAGAGGGTTAACCTCCAATCTCCTCGAGATTCGAGCCATCAGATTAGCACTCCTCCACTTTGCTTCTCTTCTTCAAGGGAAAGCAGTAAAGATCCAATCCGACAGCATGACGGCTGTATTGTACATCAACAAGCAGGGGGGCACTCGATCACAAAGCCTCCTCAGAGAGGTGGGTCTGATCTTGGATTGGGCAGAGAGGAACCTAACCCACCTGTCGGCAGTTCACATTCGGGGATCTCTCAATGTGATCGCCGACCGCCTGAGCAGAGGACTTTCAACTGGAGAATGGTCTCTCCATCCAGAGATGTTCAAACAAACAATACTCAGGTGGGGTATGCCAGAAATAGATCTTATGGCAACAAGGTTCAACACCAAAGTGGTGAGATTTTGTTCCCTGTACAGGGAAGACAACCCAGTAGCAATCGATGCTCTCTCAATCCCATGGAGGTTCAGGCTGGCCTACATCTTCCCTCCAATTTCCTTGATCCCAAGGGTATTGATGAAAATCAGGCAGGACCAAGCCTCTGTCATAGCCATAATTCCATTTTGGCCCAAGAGAGCTTGGTTTACCCAACTCTTGCAAATGAGTCGGGGACAATTCTGAAGGCTTCCCCCAGAGCAAGCACTAGTGTCGGGGGACACTCACAGCTGCTCAAATCTTCAAATGTTCAACCTGACAGCCTGGAGGTTGACCAGTCCCTTCCACATCTAGAAGGGCTTTCTAGTGCGGTCTTAAATACCTTCTCGCATTCCAGAGCGGAGTCCACTAACAGAGCCTATAAAAGAATTTGGACAACTTTTCAGTCTTGATGCTCCAAGAAACAACTACCTGGACAGAATCCAGCTGTTGCCACAATCCTCAACTTTCTCCAGGAGGGATTAGACAAGAATCTATCTCCTTCCACACTCAGAGTTCAGGTATCAGCCATCTCTGCCTTTCTCAATAAACCATTGTCTCAAGACCCACTAGTCAAAATATTCTTGAGGGGATCCTCAAGGTTAAAACCTACAATTATACAACCTGTCCCAGCATGGGACTTATCGATGGTGCTCAAGGGGTTAGCATCTCCCCCCTTTGAGCCCTTGGAGGAGGTGGACATGAAGTTTGTTACCATTAAAATAACTTTTTTACTGGCAATCACTTCAGCCAAAAGGATTGGGGAACTTCAAGCGCTCTCGGCACTTGAACCATATACTAAATTTTTGCCGGATCGAGTGTTACTCAGATTCATGCCATCCTTTATACCTAAGGTTCCATCATTCCAAAATATAAATCAAGTTAAATCCCTGCCAGTATTTTCTCCTCCTCCATCCTCCAATGAAGATAGTGCTCTTCATTGCCTCGAGATGTCTCCAGATCTATATAAGAAGATCTTTGGAGTTTCGGAAGGATGAAAATCTGCTAATTCTCTTTTCAGGACCCAAGAGAGGTCTTAAAGCTTCAAAGCCCTCCATCAGTAGATGGGTAAAAGATGCCATTCGTATTGCCATGGTATCCCAAGGTAAGGAGCCTCCTGAGTTTGTAAAAGCTCATTCCACCAGGTCTGTATCTACCTCCTTTGCGGAAAGGAGTCTTGTTCCCTTGGAACATATATGCAAAGCTGCTTCCTGGAGTTCACTCTCCACATTTATCACCCACTACAGACTTGACAGTAGATTGGCCGATTTTTCCTCATTTGGACGGACAGTATTATCTGCCGTCAGGCATGAGAGCCCTCCCTCATAGGGTTTCTGCTTGCCATTTCCCCATCTGTGCTACTGGTTAGGACGTAAGGGAATCGTTAATTTCTAACGATAATTTGTTTTCCCTTAGTCCTAACAGTAGCACAACTTTCCCTCCCTAGTTAAGTTATTTTCTTCTATTATTTCCCTTTAGTTCTTCTTGTTACTACACAATGAGGCAGAGGATGACCCTCTTACTTATACAGGGGGTTGTGGGTGTGTCTTTACTGATTGTTAAATTAGGTTCAATAAAACTTCCATCTGTCCTACCAGTTCGCGGGGGGTGGAATACCCCATCTGTGCTACTGTTAGGACTAAGGGAAAACAAATTATCGTTAGAAATTAACGATTCACATTATTGAGCATTGCAGCAGAGAGGGGCAGATAGCTGTCAGCTGCCTCATACAGATCTCCAAGCTGTCTGAACTTTCTGAAGCATCTTATCTCCTAATTTTTCAGCCCAATTGACTTTATTTTTATTTGCTCCACAAAACTTCTGCTGCTCAGAATTGTGTGACAGAGTGCAATTTAGGGTTTAATCCCTGGATTTTTTTTTTTTGTGGTGCTGCACTGTTGGGTCCTGATGCTGTTCTGAAATACGTGATTGTTCAGTGGACTGTAGTGCATTTGTACCATTTTCTACCGGTTAATCTCTCAAGGGGCTACATACTGTGCAAGTCCAAACAATAGTATTCACTGGCTGTTTTTTTTTTTTTTTTTAAATAGTTTTTTCTGCGTATAGTTACGCATATACAACTGCCCTCATCAGTGCATACCGCATAGGTACATCCAAGTATCGTACCATTTAGTACCTGTTAAGCTGTCAAGGTGCTCCATACCGTCAAAGTCCAAACAATAGTATCCTCCGACTGGTGTTTTACAAAACTACAGATTTTTTTCTGCTAATAGTTAGGCATATTACTGCCCTCATCAGTGCATACCGCATAGGTACATCAAAGTATTGTACCATTTAATACCTGTTAAGCTGTCAAGGTGCTCCATACCGTCAAAGTCCAAACAATAGCATTCACCGGCTGGTGTTTTACAAAAATACAGAGTTTTTTCTGCGTATAGTTACACTTGTAGTCGGTGCTCAATCGTATAGCGAGCCTACCTAACTGAACCTCTTACTAAACTCCTGTTCCCTACTATCCTGTGACCTATCTAGGCAGTCTGAGTTGTGCCATATACTGCCACGTGACGAACCCGAGGCGGCGAGCACAGATCCCGCCGCGGGTTCTTATAGCGAAATCCCGCCCCTCCCACAAATACAGGCTTAATGAATTAGCCTTAACACTTATTACTGCCCTCATCAGTGCAGACCGCATAGGTACATCCAAGTATTGTACCATTTAGTACCTGTTAAGCTGTCAAGGTGCTCCATACCGTCAAAGTCCAAACAATAGTATCCACCGGCTGGTGTTTTACAAAAATACAGATTTTTCCTGCTAATAGTTAGGCATATTACTGCCCTCATCAGTGCATACCGCATAGGTACATCCAAGTATTGTACCATTTAGTACCTGTTAAGCTGTCAAGGTGCTCAATACCGTCAAAGTCCAAACAATAATATCCACCTGCTGGTGTTTTACAAAAATACTGATTTTTTTCTGCGTATAGTTAGGCATATTACTGCCCTCATCAGTGCATACCGCATAGGTACATCCAAGAATTGTACCATTTAGTACCTGTTAAGCTGTCAAGGTGCTCCATACCGTCAACGTCCAAACAATAGCATTCACCGGCTGGTGTTTCACAAAAATACAGATTTTTTTCTGCGTATAGTTAGGCATATTACTGCCCTCATCAGTGCATACCGCATAGATACGTCCAAGTAGTGTACCATTTAGTACCTGTTAATCTGTCAAGGTGCTCCATACCGTCAAAGTCCAAACAATAGTATCCACCGGCTGGTGTTTTACAAAAATACAGAGTTTTTTCTGCGTATAGTTACGCATATTACTGCCCTCATCAGTGCATACCGCATAGGTACATCCAAGTATTGTACCATTTAGTACCTGTTAAGCTGTCAAGGTGCTCCATACCGTCAAAGTCCAAACAATAGCATTCACCGGCTGGTGTTTAAAAAAAATACAGAGTTTTTACTGCTTATAGTTACGCTTATTACTGCCTTCATCAGTGCAGACTGCATAGGTACATCCAAGAATTGTACCATTTAGTACCTGTTAAGCTGTCAAGGTGCTCTATACCGTCAAAGTCCAAACAATAGCATTCACCGGCTGGTGTTTTACAAAAATACAGAGTTTTTACTGCTTATATTTACGCTTATTACTGCCTTCATCAGTGCAGACCGCATAGGTACATCCAAGAATTGTACCATTTAGTACCTGTTAAGCTGTCAAGGTGCTCCATTCTGTCAAAGTCCAAACAATAGTATCCACCGGCTGGTGTTTTACAAAAATACAGATTTTTTTTTCTGCTAAAAGTTAGGCATATTACTGCCCTCATCAGTGTATACCACATAGGTACATCCAAGTATTGTACCATTTACTACCTGTTAAGCTGTCAAGGTGCTCCATACCGTCAAAGTCCAAACAATAGTATCCACCGGCTGGTGTTTTACAAAAATACAGATTTTTTTTTCTGCTAAAAGTTAGGCATATTACTGCCCTCATCAGTGTATACCACATAGGTACATCCAAGTATTGTACCATTTACTACCTGTTAAGCTGTCAAGGTGCTCCATACCGTCAAAGTCCAAACAATAGTATCCACCGGCTGGTGTTTTACAAAAATACAGAGTTTTTTCTGTGTATAGTTACGCTTATTACTGCCCTCATCAGTGCAGACCGCATAGGTACATCCAAGTATTGTACCATCTAGTACCTGTTAATCTGTCAAGGGCCTACATACTGTGAAAGGACAGCCGTAAGTAATCACCTGCTGCTGTTCTAGACAAATACTGTTTAAAGAGTAGTGTAGTGTATTGTAATACCCTCATAAACGCACTAAGTATGTCAGGCAGAGAAGTGCCAGGATGTGCACAGAGGAGTGGCAGAGGCCTAAATACTTCAGGCAGAGTTGGCATCAGACTTGGGGCGAGTGGCAGCAGGAGTCGCAGCAAGAGGCCTGAGCTCCCGTTATCAGCCTGCGTCGATTGGTTAACACTCTCATCCACATCATCACAAGTGACATCTGACACCCCCAGTCAACAGTCGGTGGGTTCCTCAGACACAACCCTCAGTTGGCATGGCCCGGGAGCAGTCCGTGTCCTCCCATTGCCTTTGTCCTATGCTGTTCCCTCTCCTAGAGAAGTATCTTATGCTGTGGGTTCAGCTCCACTATTTACTAAGGACAATCTAATAGAGGACAGTCAGCAGCTACTGGACAGCCAAGAAAGGGAGGAGACATGCGCCGCTTGGTCCGCTAGGCGGCAAAGTAGTGATGCGGAGAGTGACGTGGGAGGCGGTGTTGCAAGTGTTAAGGGTCCTGAAGCAGACACTGTTGGGGAACCTGAGGAGGACATCAGTGACGTGCACACAACTGTTGATGATGATGAAGCCGATCGCAATTGGGAGCCGGGTGCAGAAGGGGCTTCATCATCATCAGGAGAAGAGAGTGGCAGGTAGCCCTTGAGGCAGCAAGGCAGTAGCATGGTTGGCAGTCAGCATGGTGGCAGGAGTGGATATTCAGGAGCCAAACGTGCCCGGGGGAGACCACCTGCTTCGCGGCAGCCTACCTTTCCGGGAGGTAGTGGAACAGGGGTTCCTGGAGACAGCGCCAGTAGCAGTCAATTAGTGCGGACTGCGGGTGGGAAAATCAGCTACTCGGCGGTGTGGAAGGTTTTCATAAGGCATCCTGAGGAGGTTCACGTAGCCATGTGCAAGATCTGTCGGCACCATGGCCCTGCGTCAACACATGCTTCACCACCATAAAGCGGCCTGGGAGAACCGTGGCTCCGATGTAGTGGTCCAGCCTGCTGCATCACCCAGTGGCCATCCGCTCCCTCCTTCATCCAGCCAAGGATCCACCACCTCAGCCGAAGGGATCCTTCTGTCGCTCCTTCTTCTCCTGCTTTTAGTCAGCCATTCCGCCAACAATCCATCGGCGAAGCCATGTCAAAGAGACAACAGTATGCGCCCACTCATCCAATGGTGCAGAAGTTGAATGTTCTCCTGTCCAAGTTGCTGGTGTTGCAGTCCCTCCCTTTTCAAGTGGTGGACTCTGCACATTTCAGAGAATTGATGGCTTGTGCCGAGCCGAGGTAGAGAGTCCCAAGCCGTCATTTCTTTGCGAAGAAGGCAGTACCAGCCCTGCATACGTTTGTACAAGAGAAGGTGGACCAGTCCTTGAGCCTGTCGGTGTGTTCAAAAGTGCACGGCAGCACCGATGTGTGGAGCTGTAACTACGGGCAGGGACAATACATGTCTTTTACGGCCCACTGGGTAAATGTGGTTCCTGCACAGCCATAACAGCAACTTGGACAGGTCACACGGCTTCCTCCTCCACGCTCTCGCACCCAGGCAGTTGGTCCTGTTACAGCGTGCGACGCCGCCTCCTCATCCTCCACCATGTCCTTGGCCTCCACTGCACATCCAAATTTCGGTGGCCCTTCATCATACCATGTGTGTAGGGCATGGCGGTGTCAAGCTGTTCTTCACATGGTTTGCCTTGGCAAATGGAGTCACACAGGGGAGGGACTGCTAAAGTACATTCATAAGTATGGCTTACTCCACGAAATCTGGAAATGGGTACCATGGTGACCGACAACGGGAAGAACATCGTGTCCGCGCTGCGACAAGGAAGTGTGAAAAATGCGCCCTGCATGGCACACGTGTTGAATCTGGTTGTCAAGCACTTCCTCAAGTCTTCACCCCATTTGCAAAACATCCTGAAAATGGCAAGGAAACTGTGCATGCACTTCAGCCACTCGTACAATGCCAAGCACACCTTCCTTGAGCTGCAGCGTCAGAACAGTATCCCACAACATAGTCTTATTTGTGACGTTGCCACACGTTGGAATTCCACCCTCCATGTGTTGGACAGACTATACGAACAAAGAAAAGCCATCACTGATTTCTTGATGATCCAAGCAAATAGGACTGTGTAACTTCAATGTGAACCAGTGGCAGCTCATACGTGACACCTGCCATTTGCTGAGGCCCTTTGAGAAAGCCACATTATTTGTGAGTCGCCTGGATTACGCCATGAACGACGTAATTCCACTCCTACATTTCCTACAACAAATGATTGAAACCATGGCTGGTCACGACAATGGAGACATTGCGCCTACATCTCAAGGCTACATGAGCCCTGTGGGGGCTGAACTGGAGGATGAGGATGATGAGGGGTAGAGCGGAGCACAGTTTAGGTTGGATGAGGTGGCCGGTGTTTCTAGTCTTCGGACAGGAGAGGAGAAGCAGGAGCAGCCAGAGGAGCTGGAGGGTTATGAGGAAGTTGAGACAGAGGACCCAGACACACCGTGGCTGTATGCAGTGGAGATGGAGGCAGGTAGTCCCTCCGAGTCACTGGCGCAAATGGCACGATGCATGCTCAGTTGCTTGCGTAGTGACCCCCGAATTGTCAAAATTCGTCAGCGGGATAACCTCTGGATCTCCACCTTATTAGACCCTTGCTACCGTCCCAAAATGGGGGCCTTTTTTTACACCCACTGAAAGGGAGGACAAACTGACCTACTACAGAGAGATTCTACGTAGTCAGTTGGCTGATGCCTATCAGCCACATGGTCCATCCACTCGCAGGTCTGACTCGGGGGGCCCTCTGCGCTCACCTTCCACTGCCATGGCTGCTAGGGAGGGGAGGGGTGGCAGGAGCAGTACCAGCTCAATCAGCAGCAGCCTGAGTCTACAGTCGCTGATGAGTAGCTTTCTTCACCCGCATAATGAAGCAACTCATCAGCAGCAGGTAGACATGTAGCAGGACCTGAACCAGCAGGTGGTGGCATACCTTGACATGGCCATGCCAACAACCATTGAAGATCCGCTGGACTTCTGGGCAGCCAAACTTGATTTATGGCCACAACTAGCAGAGTTTGCCCTGGAAAAGCTGTCCTGCCCAGCCAGTAGTGTGCCATCAGAGCGGGTGTTTAGTGCGGCCGGGGCCATAGTCACCCCAAGGCAAATTCGTCTGTCCACTAAAAATGTGGAGAGACTGACGTTTGTCAAGATGAATCAGGGATGGATCAGCCAGGATTTCCAGCCACCAATGCCAGATGCCTCAGAGTAGATTGACCATGCTGCTACACCAAAATTTCCCATTTATGGTTGGTTATGAAACCCTCTTGGGTTATCAGTTAGGGTTATGAAACCCTCTTTGGTACTGTGATTGCCTGCTTCTGGCTCATCCTGTGTCTTTCAGGAACTATTTGCCTCACTGATGCTTCTGGCCTTGGGCCTTTAATTTTTGGATGTTTAGCAGTAGCTAAATATATGCTTAATGCAAATGTCAACATTGATCTTTAAATGTAAGGAGTTATGAAACCCTCTTGGGTACTGCGAATGCCTGCTCCTGACTCATTCTGTGTCTTAAGGGTTTATGAAACCCTCTTGGGTACTGCGAATGCCCGCTCCATACTCATTCTGTGTCTTTCAGGAACTACTTGCCTCCCTGCCCTCAGACCTTGGGCCTTCAATTTTTGGATGTTAACAGTAGCTAAATACATGCTTAATCCAAATTTCAACATTCACCTTTAAACGTAAGGGGTTGGTTATGAAACCCTCTTGGGTACTGCGATTGCCTGCTCCTGGCTCATCCTGTGTCTTTCAGGAACTACTTGCCTCACTGATGCTTCTGGCCTTGGGCCTTTAATTTTTGGATGTTTAGCAGTAGCTAAATATATGCTTAATGCAAATGTCCACATTGATCTTTAAATGTAAGGGGTTATGAAACCCTCTTGGGTACTGCGAATGCCTGCTCCATACTCATTCTGTGTCTTTCAGAAACTACTTGCCTCCCTGCCCTCAGGCCTTGGGCCTTCAATTTTTGGATGTTTAGCTGTAGCTAAATACATGCTTAATGCAAATTTCAACATTCATCTTTAAATGTAAGGGGAATGTTATGAAACCCTCTTGGGTACTGCTCCTGACTGCTCCTGACTCATTCTGTGTCTTTCAGGAAATAATTGCCTCCCTGATGCCTCGGGCCTTGGGCCTTCAATTTTTGGAAGTTTAGCAGTAGTTTATACATGCTTAATGCAAATTTCAACTATGATCTTTAAATTCTCGGCACTCTGCTAGGGCCTTCTCCTACCCCGCCGGGGCCGATCCGAGGACCTCACTAAACCATCCAATCGGTAGTAGAGACATGCGGTGTGTACAAAGGGCAGGGACTTAATGAACCCGAGCTTATGACCCGCGCTTAGTTGTGATTCTTCTTTCCTGGCAAATAATTGCAATCCCTGATCCCTATCGTGAATGGGGTTCACGGGGTTACCCGCACCTGTCTGTGAAAGATAGACACACGCTGGTCCGTTCAGTGTAGAGCGCGTGCAGCCCCGGACATCTGAGGGCATAACACACCTGTTATTGCTCGATCTCGCGAGTGATCGTGCAATGTAAGAGGTTATTAAAGCCTCTTGGGTACTGCTTATGCCTACTCCTGACTGCTCCTGTGTCTTTCAGGAACTACTTGACTTTATAATGCTTCTGGGCTTGGGCCTTTAATTTTAGGATTTTTGAAATACATACATACATGCTTAATTTAAATTTCAACATTTATGGTGCAATGTATGGGGTTATTAAACACTCTTGGGTAGTGTTTTTTTTTTTCAAATTTTCTGATAATTATCACAGTAATAAAATTGAATTTTCCACAATAATAACCATTACACCATTGAACGATTGTTGCGTGTGTTTTTTTAAGTAAAATAAAAAAAAAAAATATGCAGAGGGAGGAACTCTGCTTCTTTATTTCATAAAAAATTATTTTATAGAAGAATGTCTTTTGGTGGTCCACCATCCTGCATTATAGAGTCTTCTGGATATGCGCTTGTTCTTAAACAAAGGTACAAAAAACAAAAATGGCCGGTCAGGGCTATGGAGACGTTGCGCCTACATCTTACAGCCACATGAGCCCTGTGGGTGCTTGTGAGATTAGGTCCTTTGTACCCACACGGCGGGGTCCGGGACACAAATTTTGATTTAAATTTCAAATAAAAAAATCACACATTTCAATGGTCTCCTCATGCCGTAGCCAACTCCAGGCTGCATCATTCTGGTAATATATAGAGAGCACTCGCTGTCCTAAATTTTCGTTAACATTTTTCGTCAAAAATGTTTGTCTTTTTTATTAGGGATTGTGAAGCTTTGGTAGGTACTCATGCATCAGCCAACTTCAGCCTGTGTCATTCAGGCAATATATGGTTTACTGATGGCGCTGCTGGGTCTGGGTCTGGGAATTTCAAATTTTCTCATAGGTAGCACCCGCTATCCAAAAGTCTTCTTCATAAATTTCTACAATTGTTGTATTTTTTTTGGAGGGATTGTGAAGCCCTAATGTGTACTCATGCATCAGCCAACTCCAGGTTGTGTCATTCAGGCAATATATAGGTGTCACGATGCCGGCTGGCAGGAGGTGGATCCTCTGTGCCAGAGAGGGATGGCGAGGACCGTGCTAGTGGACCGGTTCTAAGTCACTACTGGTTTTCACCAGGGGCAACGGCAGGAGGTCAGGAACACGGGCTAGGAACAAACAAGGGAACGCTTTCACTAGGCACAAGTGCAACAAGATCCGGACAGGGAGTGCAGGGGAAGTGAGGTGATATAGGGAAGTGCACAGGTGGAACTAATTAAGCTAATTGGAAGATTGGGCCAGGCACCATCATAGGTGCACTGGCCCTTTAAATCGCAGAGACCCGGCGCGCGCGCGCCCTAGGGAGCGGGGCCGCGCGCGCCGGGACAGGACCGACGGAGAGCGAGTCAGGTACGGGGACCGGGGTGCGTATCGCGAGCGGGCGCCACCCGCATCGCGAATCGCATCCCGGCTGGAGGCGGGACCGCAGCGCACCCGGTCAGTGGATCTGACCGGGGCGCTGCAGCAACGAGGATGAGGCGAGCGCTCCGGGGAGGAACGGGGACCCGGAGCGCTCGGCGTAACAATAGGTAGCACCCGCTGTCTTAAATATTCTTAAAATTATTTAGGATATCAATGCTGCTTCCTGCTACACTCTGTCAGCCCATTGGTGCTACTCTGCCTCCACATCCACCACTGTGTCTTAAGCCTCCACTGCCCGAACAAGTCTCAGTGGCCTTTCAGCATACCATGTATGCAGGTCACGGCGGTGTTACGTTGTTCTTCACATGGTTTGCCTTGGCGAGAAGTCTTGGAAACAATTGCCGGTCAGGGCAATGGAGACGTTGCGCCTAAATATCACGGCCATATGAGCCCTGTGGGGGCTTGTTGGATTTGGTCCTATGTACCCACACGCTAGGGTCCGGGACACGCAAAGGTTGTTTTAAATTTCAAATCAAAAAATGATGGCGCTGCTGGGCCTGGGTCTGGGAATTTCAAATTCTCTCATGGGTAGCACCCGCTATCCAAAATCTTTTTCAAAAATTTCTAAAATTGTGGTGTTTTTGGGGGGGGATTGTGAAGCCCTGGTGTGAACTCATGCATCAGCCAACTCCAGGCTGTGTCATTCAGGCAATATATGGGTTACTGATGCCACTGTGGGGCCTGGGTCTGGTAATTTCAAATTTTCTCATGGGTAGCACCCGCTATCCAAAATCTTTTTCAAAAATTTCTAAAATTGTGGTGTTTTTTGGGGGGGATTGTGAAGCCCTGGTGTGAACTCGTGCATCAGCCAACTCCAGGCTGTGTCATTCAGGCAATATATGGGTTACTGATGCCGCTGTGGGGCCTGGGTCTGGTAATTTCAAATTTTCTCATAGGTAGCACCCGCTATCCAAAATCGTTTAAAAAAATGTCTAAAATTGTGGTGTTTTTTTTGGGGGGGGGGGGGGATTGTGAAGCCCTGGTGTGTACTCGTGCATCAGCCAACTCCAAGCTGTGTCATTCAGGCAATATATGGGTTACTGATGCCGCTGTTGGGTCTGGGAATTTCAAATTTTCTCATAGGTAGCACCCACTATCCAAAATCTTCGGTTTAAATTTCTTAATTCATCTTTTAATCTTAGGGATTGTGAAGGCCTAGTGGCTGCTTATGCTGCTGGCTACTCCGGGCTGTGCCATTCATCCACTATAGGGTCTCCTCATGCTGCCAAAACCTCCATGCTGTGTCATTCAGCCACTATATGGTCTCCTCATTCTGACATCATGTCCATGCTGTGTCATTCAGCCACTATATAGTGTCCTCATGCTGCCAACACCTCCACGCTGTGCCATTCAGCCACTATATGGTCTCCTCATGCTGCCAACACCTCCACGCTGTGTCATTCAGCCACTATATGGTGTCCTCATGCTGCCAACACCTCCATGCTGTGCCATTCAGCCACTATATGGTCTCCTCATGTTGCCAACACCTCCACGCTGTGTCATTCAGTCACTATATGGTCTCCTGACACTGATGCCACCAACAGGCTCTGTAATTGTGCTGCTGTGCGGCAGTGATTCTAAAAGCGATGCCGGTAATCTGCATGTTATTCTGAACAACAATATTATTTCACTAACCCAGCACACTCCATATGCGTTTTAGAACACAGCAAAGTGTTCTATACCCCTATAGAGGCTGTATGTAGGCTAGAAATAGCCTTTTTTTTTTATATAGATTCGCCACGAAAAAGTTCGGATCGAAACAACCTTTTTTCGGAAAATTTGTTTAAATCGGCCGAATCGAATTTTTGAAAAGTTCGCTCATCTCTCACTGAAATGCGCTGTTCCGCCTGATTTAGGGAATTTAGTTGAGGTCCAGCAATCACGCTAGCTTTAGCGGGGATTTAGTTTAAGACTCACATTTTGAGTTCACGCTGAGGCCAGCAGGCTTCTGGCCTAGCTTGTCTTTGTAAGTTGCCCAGATCCGTCCTGCTAGTCCGGCATCCACGAGAGCAGCAACCCAAGAGAGCAGCAACCCAAGAGAGCGATCATTGGCTACAGCTCCCTGATATGGGCAGGGGCTGGCCTTAAGCTAATCGGTCCAATACTTCTGTCAATTATCTGTACAAAGAGTTTAGGTAATCATGTGACCCAAGGACCTCCAAAGGTCCTCCAACATACCATAGAGGAATTAACATAGTCACATGACCGAAGGTCCTGCGACGCTACCAAGGTAAGCATACTAATATACATTATGTTAAATATATACATTTAAATGTTACAAAATTAGAAAAGAAGGAGGCGACTAGGGGGACCCTACCTGAGCATAGTAACTCTGACTTTGTGGACCACCATACAAGGTACGGTATGCAATACATTACCGGGACACCACAAACCCCCTTACTTAAGATAAGTCGGCCTCGACGTCTGTCCCCAAAGACAGAGGGATGAAGTGAATGTTGCTTTATAACAGTCCTGGGCATAACTTTTCAAATGTCCATTAGTCAGGCTGTATAAACACTACAAGGTTATTTAACTTTTAAGGTACAAACATAGGCACGGGTAAACTCACGAACAGGATTACTTGGTCATGAATTTAGTAACAGGATGACATTAGTATACATGAGATACTCTTTTACTTACTGTATTCTCCTTTCATTTGGTTTCTTTCCTCTGACTGGAATTATTTACAAAACATTTTACATTCCACTTGACATTTTGGAAGATTACTAAATATTTTTGAATCTCACTATACATTTTTGCCACACTAGTTACCTGTTTAGTACACTGAGGGTTTTACTGGCTTGCCTGAGGCTATCTACCAATAAACTGGCTACTAGGGTCCATTGGCTACACGCTCTTACCCCTAGAACACAACCGATAAACCTTACCTAGGTTACCTTTTTGATTAAGTGTATTATTTTAGCTCGCAAGAGCACCTACTGGCCGGGCAAGGCATCTCGCACACGTAAGAGAAAGAAGAGAACAGTTAGTGTACATAACAGTGGCAGGAATTGGAAAATGACATAGGGTTCAATTCCTAAAGCATTTACTTGAGTGTGAGATATTTTTGTTGTTTGATGTACTAAGTTTAAGTGATGTAAGTACACTTGAGTGATTAGTTTGAGGTACTATGTGTACAGTACTACGTGAAAGGTCAGTCTTGGTACCTTAAGGGTAGTTTTCCCTGTGTAGACCTTTGAGATGGTGTTAGTGATGGGTGACGGAAATGTTACTCCCAGAGAAGCCGCGAGCCACCTTCTAGCAACTACTACAACACCTATTATTTTTTTCTTTATGTGTACTCGTGCAGAAAGCAAACGTTTTTTCCGTGTACAGAAACTATTTGCATTTGGTTACCTTAGCGCAAACATTTATTAAAGACTACAACAAGGTTCAGGTGCATTCACCTGATAAGTGCAATTTGAGCAAAAGAATATTACGTTACTGTTGAGGTATTTACATGTAAACAGGCAGCAAGGATCATCAGTCCACCTGCGCTAAGAGTCCACAGATCACGGCTACCACATTTAGCCGGGCGCACACTTACGAATCTCCTAAGGGCTAGGAGTCTCTTGGCCTAAGGGCCAGGCACAAAGCTTGATGGTTACGGTTTAACTGGAACAGTCTTAGCATAGTTCTGCTAGGCACTTTTCTTGAACATTACAGTGTCTGTTGAAATAAAAGCTTTAAGAAAACATGAATGTCACACTTCAGAAGAAACTCTTGCGGTGTCGCCCAGCTCCTCTTCTGGAACCTCTACCCCTCTCAACATCAGAACCAGGCAAGGAATTGATGTGGCTTTCCCACACCACATTAATGAGGGTAGAGTGGGACACAGTAGGGTTGAGATTAATCATATGGTTACTGGCCGCTGTTGTCGTGGCCAAAGGCAGACTGGTTGATGCTGGTTGAGTCGGCCCCACCTCCTCGTCAGGAGTGGGCCGTAGCACTTTCGTTGGTGCCTGGTGGGTAGGCCAAACCTCCGGACAGGGAGTAGGCCTAGGCACGGAAGTTGGTGCCCGCAGTTTAGGCCTCACCTCTTTGGTAAAAGTAGGCCTGGGCACTTTGCAGGAAACAGAAGGAAGTGACTGCTGCTGTAGTAACTCCTCCTCAGGCACATAGGTGGAAGCAGCAGGAGCAGGCCATTTTGGCCTTAGCTGGAAGGGATCCGCCTCCCAATCAGTGGATGGAAAATACTTGAAAGGAAGCTGGATTGGAGCTGCTGGTCTGGTGACTGCGGCAGCCCACTCTCCTGGCAGGCCCTGGACGGGTGTGTATTCCACTATCTCACCCACCTCCAGGGAATGGAACTTTTTGTTGATGTAAGGCCTATGGACAGCTCGACGGTTTATGAGGATGGTATAGCCGGTGTGACAATCAATGAGGGTACCGTACCTCTGACCTTGTCGAACTTGGCTACTGTTGCTCTGCGACGTTCCAAGGGCTTCTCCCCTTCTCGGGGATAGTCTCATATGCGGATGTAGAGTGCCTCCATTTCTTTAGTGTTTTCTTGGTTGCGGATCCTCTCCTCATGAGGCAGATGGACATGCTTGGGGGCATAAAAGTTCTCAGTGTCGGGCCTTTAGCTTTTCCATCACTTAAGCCATTTCGGCCTCCTGATGGGCCCTTTCCCTCTGTGCCTTAGGGACCATTGGAAGGGACTTCCCAGGCAGGGGATGGAGAACATCATGCATGTACAGGATCATTTCGGATTCATCCCGAAAGGTCCATTTAGGCAATCTTGGTGAGCGCGGTCATGCACTCGGCAAAGCAGACAGGTGTATCTCTGGCTCAGGGCTGGTGGAGGAAGAAAATGCAGCTTCTGATGGAGGACTTACAGAAGACTCCTCTATCGGGATCTCAGTCCGGTGGTGAGGGGACAGTCTTACTGGTGAAGAAGCTCAAGGTGTCCCAGCGATTTCCCCTGGAGGGATATCCAGTCAGTCATCGTCATCGTCGGGCAATGGGGGAAGATTGCAGGCCCCCTCTTCATCCAATGATGACTGTTGCAGACGGTCGGCA
This sequence comes from Hyla sarda, assembly GCF_029499605.1. Lineage (NCBI taxonomy): Eukaryota > Metazoa > Chordata > Amphibia > Anura > Hylidae > Hyla > Hyla sarda. The sequence continues at coordinate 315,282,015 of NC_079193.1, forward strand.
AGGTCATGGAATAGTTGGGCTGCGACCACCACAATTTTCCTCTGCTCCGGCGCCATCTTGGGGCTCACGCCGCGTGGAACGCTGCTCTTCGCCATGTCTGTACTCTCCATATCTTCCTTGTAAAAACTGAAGAGGCCGCCGTGCAGGGCTCCTTTTATAATGGGCTCCTTCAAAATGGCCGCAGGCCGGAAGGACGTCATCGGTGCAGCCCCAACTTCCGGTCCCCCCGGAAACAACAGCTATGAATTTAAGTTCCCCTTTGGCTGAGATACATTTACTTGGTTGCCTCGCCCAGGGGCGGGCCGTGGCGTGGCACGGGCTTTTTTCGTGCACTTCTCTGGTAGCAGGTTAACTTTTGCCTCGCTGACCGGACCAGAGGATCGTAACGTGTATTCACTTCTCACTTTACACATTTCTGCAGCCGATAAATTTTTGCCTCCCCCCTTACTTTTCGCCTGCGCTCTCTGCACGCAACACCATACACACAATTCCATACGCTTAAATGGTGGTTTGCAGCACATTAATAAAGTCCTTTACATAGGGGGGGAGTACACTTTAACTGGTGGTAACAGCTGGAGGCACACACCCGTATCCTGTTCGTGATGCCAAAAAGCTATGTGGTAGCTTGGGGGTGTAGGGTATATGGGGTGTAGCTGTATGGTACTTTAATGGGGTTTGTTTAAGCCTTTCTACTCGTGACGCCAGGGTGAGGGCTCCTCTATAATGCTTGTCCTACCACCACCCTTCCCAAGAGCGATAGGGAGGTATGAGATAATTGAATGTACACAACCGGAGAGTTTGCTGAAAACAGTTGGAACTTTTACTGAAGATTTTATGCACGCTTTATAACCGGAACAAGCAAAGTCTCTGTACAAGCAAAGTCTCTTAGATATAGACAGTGGTTGGGACCTTAAGCGTTTTAGAGTTTATATACTGATATGCGCTGTTCTGCTGGATTTAGGGAATTTAGTTGAGGCCCAGCAGTCACGCTAGCTTTAGCTGGGATTTAGTTTAAGACTCATGTTTTGAGTTCACGCAGAGGCCAGCATGCTTCTGGTCTAGCTTGTCTTTGTAAGTTGCCCAGATCCGTCCTGCTAGTCCGGCATCCATGAGATCAGCAACCCAAGAGAGCGATCATTGGCTACAGCTCCCTTATATGGGCAGGGGCTGGCCTTAAGCTAATTGGTCCAATACTTCTGTCAATTATCTGTACAAAGAATTTAGGTAATCATGTGACCCATGGACCTCCAAAGGTCCTCCAACATACCATAGAGGAATTAACATAGTCACATGACCGAAGGTCCTGCGATGCTACCAAGGTAAGCATACTAATGTACATTATATTAAATATATACATTTAAACGTTACAAAATTAGAAAAGAAGGAGGCGACTAGGGGCTGTCCCACCTGGGGGACCCTACCTGAATTTAGTAACTCTGACTTTGTGGACCACCATACAAGGTACGGTATGCAATACGGGACATCACAGCGCCACATCACCAGCGCTCTGATCAGCCAACGTTTCCAACACGTATTGTAAGAAATGAAGCAGTGGAATGACGTCGTTCATCCCGTAATGCTGGTGATTTACTGGTAATGTGGCTTCCTCAAAGGGCCTGAGCAAACGGCAGGTGTAACATATGAGCTGCCATTGGTTCACATTGAAGTTACACAGGGGAGTACCCCTATTCGCTTAGATCATCAAGAAATCAGTGATGGCTTTTCACTGTTCATACAGTCGGTCCTACATATGAAGGGTGGAATTCACACGTTTGGCAACGCTTCCGCTCAAGGAAGGTGTGCTTTGCGGTGTACGAGTGGCTGAAGTGCATGCAAAGTTTCCTTCCCATTGTTAGGATGTCTTGCAAATGGGGGGAACACTTCAGGAACTGCTTCACAACCAGATTGAACACATGTGCCATGCATGGCGCATGGCTCAGCCTTCCCAGCTGCAGCGCATGCAAGATGTTCTTCCCATTATCAGTCACCATGGTTTTCATTTCCAGTTTTCGTGGAGTAAGCCATGCTCCAGTTCTTTATGAATGAACAGCGTGACACCGCCGTGCCCTGCACACATGGTATGGGGCCACTGAGACTTGTCTGGGCAGTGGAGGCTGAGGACACGGTGGAGGATGAGGAGGCAGAGTCGCACACTGTCACAGTACCAAAGGCCTGACAGCGTGGTGGAGGAAGAGGCGTGACCTGTCTAAGTTGGTGTTGTGGCTGTGCAGGAATCACATTCACCCAATGAGCCGAAAGGACATGTTTTGTCCCTGACCATAGATACAGCTCCAGATGTCTGTGCTGCCATGCACTTAGGTACACACCGACAGGCTCAAGGACTGGCCCACCTTCTCTTCCACAAAATTGTGCAGGGCTGGTACTGCCTTCTTCGCAAAGAAATTATGGCTTTGCACTCTCCACCTCGGCTCGGCACAAGCCACCAGTTCTCTGAAAGGTGCAGAGTCCACCACTTGAAAAGGGAGGGACTGCAGCACCAGCAACCTGGACAGGAGCACATTCAGCTTCTGTGCCATTGGATGAGTGGGCGCATACTGTTGTCTCTTGGACATTGCTTCGCCGATAGATTGTTGGCGGAGTGGCTGATTAAAGTAGGAGGAGCAGGAGCATCTTGAGCGACAGAAAGAGGGTATGACACACAGTTCCCTTCGGCTGAGGTGGTGGAGCCTTGGCTGGCTGACAGAGGGAGCGGCATGCCACTGGGTGATGCAGCAGACTGGACCACTATATCGGAGCCACGGTTCTCCCCGGCTGCTTTATGGAGGCGAAGCATATGTTAACGCAGGGCTGTGGTGCCAACATTGGGACCCTGGCCACGCTTCACCTTCTGTTGTCATATCTTGCATGTGGCTATGTGAACCTCCTCGGATGCTTGATGAAAAACTGCCATACCGCCGAGTAGCTGATTTTGCCACCAACAGTCTGCACTAATTGACTACTACTGCGGCAAACTCCAGGAACCCCTGTTCCACTACCTTCCGGGAAGGTAGGCTGCAGCGAAGCAGGTGGTCTCCCCCGGGCACGTTTGGCTCCAGAATTTCCACTTCTGCCACCATGCTGACGGTAAACAATGCTACTGCCTTGCTGGCTCAGCTGCTGCTTCACGGGCAACCTGCAACTCTCTTCTCCTGATGATGATGAAGCCCCTTCTGATGATGATGAAGTCCTAATTACGATCGGCTTCATCATCATCAACAAGTGTCTGCACATCACTGATTTCCTCTTCAAGTTCCTCAACAGTGTCTGCTTCAGGACCCTGAACCCTGACAACACGTTACTCTCCTCATCACTACTTACCCTCCTAGCGGGGGAAGCGGCAGATGTCTCCTCCACTTCTTGGCTGGGCAGTAGCTGCTGACTGTTCTCTATTTGACAGGGACTGCTCCCAGGCCATCCCAACTGAGGGTTGTGCCTGAGGAACCCACCAACTGTTGACTGGGGGTTTCAGATGTCACTTGTGATGAAGTGGATGACCGTGTTAACCAATCGATGACGGCAGATGGGTCGCTGGTCGAGACACAACCGCTAGCTGATACCGGGAGCTCAGGCCTCTCGCTGTGACTCCTGCTGCCTCCCGACCCTAGTCTGCTGCGACCTCTGCCTGATGAATTTAGGCCTCTGCCACTTCTCTGTGCATGTCCTGGCACTTCTCTGCCTGACATACTTAGTACATATATGAGGGGAGTACAATACACTTCACTACACTTAAAACAGTATTTGTCTAGAACAGCAGCAGGTGTGCACTTTTGACTGTCCTTTCACAGTATCTAGGCCCTGGACAGATTAATAGGTACAAAATGTACACTACTTAGATGTACGTATGTGGTATGCCCTTATGAGGGCAGAAAAATGCACTACAGTACACTTAAAGAAGTATCTGAGTACAACACCAGCTGGTGAGTAGTTATGCCTGGACTTTCACAGTATCTAGGCCCTTGACAGATTAACAGGTACAAAATAGTACACTACTTAGATATACATATGTGGTATGCACTCACGAGCGCAGAAAAATGCGGTGTGGTACGCTTACAAAAAAGTATTTTAGTAAAACACCAGCCGGTGAGTACTTTTGCCTGGACTTTCACAGTATCTAGGCATTTGACAGATTAACAGGTTTAAAATAGTACACTACTTAGATGAAGGTATGTGGTATGCACTTATGAGGGCACAAAAATGCGCTACTGTACGCTTCAAAAATTATTTGAGTAAAACACCAGCTGGTATTCACTTTTGGCTGTCCTTTCACAGTATGTAGGCCCTTCACAAATTGACAGATACAAAATAGTACACCCCTTAGATGTAAGTATGTGGTATGCACTTATGAGGGCAGAAAGATGCACTACAGTAAAAGAAAAAAAAATGTTTTGCTCACAGCACCAGCAGTACACAACAATGCTGGCACATAGTCACTGTGTATTAAACCCAAAATTGCAAAAAGACTCTCAAATACTATTAGGAATGGACTGCTGGGTATGGCTTGTACAATCTACAGACTAGTACAACCAGCAGACCAGTTGTTGTGGAACAAAGACACAAATTTGCCCTAAAAAAATATATTTCTCCCTCCTGTGAAAATGTTTCTGCAGCTGAGGAAACACACAGGTCTCTGCCCCTCTCTGTAATACAATGCTGTTCACAGTGACTGAGGGGTTAATTGTAAGAATTAATTTCTGTGCAAATAAGCTGTGCTATGTGTCCTACAGAAGGCTGAGGTGACTAAGAGGTGAAACCACTGCTGGAACAAGCTTTTCTGTGTTACACACACACACACAGCAAGGTCCGTCCTATCTCTATGCAGTGTAATGAATGATATTAAAAGCCGCAAAATGGCTGCCAAATATATAGGGCTGTGACATCGCAGGGGTGACTGGCTGCTGATAGGCTGCATCCTGCATGTGATTCAGAGTCATCTCGCCTACTTCCCTTCCCGCCTTGCCTTCCCGCCTTCCCAGCCTTCCTTGCCCCATGTACTGACATGTGGATCCGCCATTTTAGATGCCCTGGAGCCTGGACCGTAGTAAATGGAGTTTAATGAAGCGATTCGAGCAATAGAATCGCGGCAATATTTGCATTAGTTGTGAATCGAATATTTCATGAAATTTGTAATGAATTCGGGTTTGTCAGCTTCGATTCACTCTTCTGGCGCTGCAGCTCAAGGAGGGTGTGCTTTGCGGTGTACGAGTGGCTGAAGTGCAATCAAAGTTTCCTTTAAATTATTAGGATGTCTTGCAGATGGGGGGACAACCAGATTGAACACGTGTGCCATGCAGGGCGCATGTCTCAGGCTTCCTTGTCGCAGCGAAGACAAGATGTTCTTCCTGTTGTCAGCCATCATGGTTCCCATTTCCAGTTGGGAATCGATTTCTTGATGAATTACTTTTAGCAGTTTCTCCCCTGTTTGACTCAGTTTGCCAAGGCATGTGAAGAGCAGCGTGACGCCGCCGTGCCCTGCACACATGGTATGCTGGAGGGGCACTGAGACTTGTCCGTGCAGTGGAGGCTGAAGACACTGTGGAGGATGAGAAGGCGGAGTCGCACTCTGTCACAGCACCAACGGCGGAGGTTGGAGCGGCGTGACCTGTCCAATTTGCTGTTGGGACTGTGCAGGAACCACATCTACCCAGTGGGCCGTAAAGGACATGTATTGTCCCTAACCGTAGTTACAGCTCCACATGTTGGCGCTGCCGTGCACTTTGGCACACACTGACAGGCTCAAGGACTGGCCCACCTTCTGTGCAGGGCTTGTACTGCCTTCTTCGCAAAGAAATGACGGTTTGGGACTCCCCACCTTGGCTCGGCACAAGCCACCAGTTCTCTGAAAGGTGCAGAGTCCACCACTTGAAAAGGGAGGGACTGCAGCAGAGCACATTCAGCTTCTGTGCCATTGGATGAGTGGGCTTATACTGTTGTCTCTTGGACATGGCTTCGCCGATTGATTGCTGGTGGCATGACTGACTCAAAGTAGGAGGAGCAGGAGCATCTTGAGTGACAGAAGATGGTATGACACACAGCTCCCTTCGGGGGAGATGGTGAAGCCTTGGCTGGCTTAAACAGGGTGCGGTGTGCCACTGGGGGATGCAGTAGGCTGGACGACCACATCGGAGCCACAGTTCTCCCAGGCCGCTTTATGGTGATGCTGCATATTTTGACGCAGGGCCGTGGTGCCAACATTGGGACCCTGGCCACACTTCCCCTTTTGTGGACACATCTTGCCTGTGGCCAGGTTAACAACCTCTGGATGCTTGATGAAAAACTGCCAGACCGCCGAGTAGCTGATTTTCCCACCAACAGTCCACACTGATTGACTGCTACTGCCGCTGACTCCAGGAACCCCTGTTCCACTATCTCCAGGGAAGGTAGGCTGCCGCGAAGCAGATGGTCTACCCCAGGCATGTTTGACTCCAGACTTTCCACTTCTACCACTATGCTGACTGCCAACCATGCTACCACCTTACTGGCTCAGCTGCTGCCTCACGGGCAACCTGCAATGCTCTTCTCCTGATGATGATGAAGCCCCTTCTGCACCCGGGTCCCACGTGCAATCTGCTTCATCATCATTGAGTTGTGTCTGTACGGTGTCCATTTTAGGACAGCATCAGCCGTCAGCCGCACCTCGCTCATCCTTCAGTCAAAACGGCATCGCGCCTCCTCCACCAGACAAATCGCTGTCAGTTTTCAGCCGTACCTCCCTCATCCTTCAGCCAAAACGGCTTCCCGTCACCTCCCTCAGACAAATCGCTGTCAGTTTTAAGCCGTAGCTCCCTCATCCTTCAGCGAAAACTGCGTCCCGCCTCCTCCCTCATCCGAAACTGCATCCCGCCTCCTCCCTCCTCCGAAACTGCGTCCCGCCTCCTCCCTCTTCCGTCAGGCAAAACCTTTGTCAACCTAAACTCTCTCATGCCTCAGACGAAAATGAAAGTGCTGAGTCATCACAGCTTTGGCAGACCTGCTAGCACAGGCAGTGTGTGATTGGCTGGCAGCAAAGATACTGTGATTGGTTGATGGGAGCGCAAAGATACTGTGATTGGTTGATGGGAGCGTAGGTGTGTGCAGTCCCGCTCCACTGTTTAGACACATTTCTTTACAAACCCAAATCCTCACATGCACCCAGCTTTCCCCTATTCCTGCAAAACAAACCTGCGCGCACTGTGATTGGTTGATGGGAGCGTAGGTGTGTGCAGTCCTGCTCCACTGTTTAGACACATTTCTTTACAAACCCAAATCCTCTCATGTACCCAGATTTCCCCTATTCCTGCAAAACAAACCTGCGCTCTCAGCTTTTCCCCTATTCCTGCAAAACCTACAGTTATGTAGTCAGCTGTAGGTTTATCATGAATTGTTAAAAGCTGAGTACATAACTGTAGGTTTTGCAGGGATAGGGGAAAAGCCGAGAGCGCAGGATGTTTTGCAGGGATAGGGGAAAGCTGGGTACATGAGAGGATTAGGCTTTGTAAAGAAATGTGTCTAAACAGTGGAGCGGGACTGCACACACCTACGCTCCCATCGAGAGTGCAGGTTTGTTTTGCAGGGATAGGGGAAAGCTGAGTACATGAGAGGATTAGGCTTTGTAAAGAAATGTGTCTTAACAGTGGAGCGGGACTGCACACACCTCCACTCCCATCAACCAATCACAGTGAGCGCAGGTTTGTTTTGCAGGAATAGGGGAAAGCTGGGTACATGAGAGGATTAGCGCAGGTTTGTTTTGCAGGAATAGGGGAAAGCTGGGTACATGAGAGGATTAGGGTTTGTAAAGAAATGTGTCTAAACAGTGGAGCGGGACTGCACACACCTACGCTCCCATCAACCAATCACAGTATCTTTGCTGGCAGCAGCCAATCACACACTGTCTGTGCTAGCAGGTCTGCCGAAGCTCTGCTGACTCAGCACTTTCATTTTCATCTGAGGTATGATAGACTTAAGGATGACAAAGGTTTTGCCTGACGCCTGACGGAGGAGGGAGGAGGCGGGACCCCGTTTTGTCTGAAGGATGAGCGAGGGAGGAGCTGAACCCATAGCATAAGATACGTCTGTGGGGGAGGGAACAGCATGGGATAGAGGCAATGGGAGGAGAGGGACTGCTCCCAGGCCATGCCAACTGAGGGTTGTGTCTGAGGAACCCAACGACTGTTGACTGGGGGTGTCAGATGTCACTTGTGATGAAGTGGATGACAAAGTGTTAACCAATCGATGATGGCAGATGGGTTGCTGGTCGAGACACGACCGCTAGCTGATACCGGGAGCTCAGGCCTCTCAATGTGATTCCTGCTGCCACTCGCCCTAGTCTGCTGTGACCTCTGCCTGATGAATTTAGGCCTCTGCTAATCCTCTGTGTACGTCCTGGCACTTATCTGCCTGACATACTTAGTGCGTATATGAGTGGAATACAATACGCTCCACTACGCTTAAAACAGAATTTGGCTACAACACCGGCAGGTGTGTACTCTTGGTTGGCCTTTCACAATATCTAGGCCCTTAAGATAAAATGGTACACCACTTACATCACTTAGATGTACGTATGTGGTATGCACTTATGAGGGGATGACAATGCGCTCCAGTACGCTTAAAACAGTATTTGTCTAAGGGGAAAGCTAATTGTTTGTACTGTATATTATTTTGCTTTCTGTATTGTCAAAATAATATAATTATAATAAAAAAGAGTTAAATTTAAAAAAAACTGTATTTGTCTATAACAGCAGCAGGTGTGTACTTTTGTCTGGCCTTTCACAGTATCTCAGCCCTTAAGACTTTAACAGAAACAAAATGGTACACCACTTAGATGTACGTATGTGGTATGCACTTATGAGGGGAGAACAATGCGCTGAGGTACGCTTAAAACAGTATTTGTCTACCAAACCAGCAGGTGTGCACTTTTGCCTGGCCTTTCACAGTATCTAGGCTCTTAAGACTTTAACAGGAACAAAATGGTATACCACTTAGATGTACGCACAGGTTATACTTAATAGAGGACAATGTGCTGTTAGTGCTCTGCTCACACTAACTGTCTGGCTACTATTAGCTTTTCAGTTGTTGTGCACACCAGTGCTGTAGCACACAGTCGCTGTGTACTACACGCAAATTTGCACTTTCTCTCTCAATCTCACTCCCTTCTCTATCAGTGCTTCTAGGCTGGATTTGGGCTTGAGGTGAATAGTTGCTGTAAAAAAGCTTTTCTGTGCAACACACTACTCTCTGTCCCTCTCTGCAACAGAATGCTGATGTGACTGGGAGGCGAATCGCTGATGTAAAAATGCTTTTCTGCACAACACACGCTTCTGTCTTTTCCTCTCTCTCTCTCTATAATAGAACGCTGATGTGATTGGCTGCAAGATGGCTGCCGATTATATAGGGCTGTGACATCACAGGGGTGGTTGGCTGCTGATAGTCTCCATGCTGCATGTGATTCAGGCACACAGAATGCTTTTCAAAGGTTTATTCAGGATTAAAATTCAGCAGCGTCTGCACGCGTTACGGCTCCACCTGAGCCTTTCTCAACACCTGATTACATTACAGTGGATATGACATCTTATAGCGTAACATAATGGGCGCTTCTCAACACGTAACAGAGGTATGAGCGGAATTCGCTTACAAGCCTAAAGGTAAACTGAATTACATTATAGAACATAATATTCATCAATATGAATCAAACAGAAATTAATATAGATACATAATGATTATACAGGTTAATCACTTTCCTTTTATATTCTAATCAAGAAGTTTTCTGTAAGACATAGAAAAAATCAAGAAGATATAGATAAATGATAGTGATCATGATACTACCTATCATGAAAATTATGAGACCTCATAGTCTCGATTCAAGCCTTTAGAAAACAATGTATTCAGGGTATGTATCCAGTAAGCTTCGCGACAAAGCAACATTCTCTTGATATCCCCACCCCGTCTAGGATACTGTATCTGCTCTAAAATCTGATACCTTAATTGGGAAATGGAATGTCCTTTCTCGTGAAAATGACTGGGCATGGGAAGCAGTAAGTTTTTACTTCTAATTGTGTATTTAGGTTGACTCAATCTATCTTTCAACTATATATAATAGTCCACATGGACATTTGAGTGCATAGATTACATTAGATTAGTCACATGTAAAGTATCCCTTGATTCTATAAGGTGTACCCCTATGTGGGTGACAAATTTGGTCTCCCTTCACTACGCTCGAACAATTGAATTGAGTGCAGTGAAGGCAATTGAATTGAGTGCAGTGAAGGCATGGAAAGGTGCCATTCTTGCGGGCAGATAGGAATTGTTGACGTGGTTTTTCATAGAACTACTAATATCCGCACGGACAAGATTATCTCTAATATTGGGAGCTTTTTAATTACAGCAAATTGGCATAGTCGCAAATTCACGAATATCAGGGAAGGCTTCACTCAAAATGTGCCAGTGTTTGCGTACTATTTGGTCTATTTTGTAATTCAAGGGATGAAATTTATGTATGAAATATATATGAGGTTGCAAAATTTTTGGGGTTCTCTCCTGTGAAGATTCTCTGACGGCAATGTCTAAAAGACGTGGAGGATAGCCCCTATTCAAAAAATTTTTCTTCATTTCTCGAATTCTCATCTCTTGAGTTATAGGATTAGAGACAAACCGCCTTACTCTTTGAAATTGTGATTTCGGTATTGCTTTTTTTGCAGTATGGGCATGATTGCTTGAAAAATGTAAAATGCTGTTCCTATCTGTGGTTTTAATGAATAGATCAGTAATGAGTAAGCCTTCTGAATTAATGATCACGATTGTGTCTAGAAAATTGACATACTCTTGGTGGACTACCATTGTAAAGTTTAACTCTGGCCAGATACTGTTTATTGTGTCAATGAACTCTTGTAGATGTGAACGTGGCCCCTCCCATACGCAAAAAATATCGCCTGAATAAACCTTTGAAAAGCATTCCGTGTGCCGGGATTTCTTCTCTGGGATCATTACATTGTCTTCCACGTGCACCGGACTTTGGCCGCAGTGCCGACTATCTACCTTATACTATTGCATGTGATTCAGGGTCATACCGCCGACCCTTGTTCCCGCCTTCCCAGGATTCCTTGCCCCATGTCCTCACATGTGGATCCACCATTTTAGATGCCTGGAGCCTGGAAGAGATTTGAATGATCGAATTGCGGCGATATTCGCATGCGTTACGTATCGAATTCATCCTGAAATTTGTAAAGATTTCGGATTTGTCAGATTTGATTCACTCATCCCTAATTATGAGTTTAGACTCTTTTCTGGTGAGTCAGGCAAATGGGTCATGGCCTCAGAGAAAGAGGCTTGACTTCAATAAAGGTGCATTAAAAAATTCTGGTGAAAGATTTAGAAGCAGTTCAAGCCAACTAATAGTTGGTCTAAACTTAGATTTGACAGGCTAAGAAGGTGAAAGGTTTATCAAACAGCGCAATACATGTTGATACATTTGGCTCATTCTTTGACTGCATAATCTAAGTTTACCCTGAGTAGGAATTGGACAATTTCAGTATATCTGTAGTACATGACTTGTTGATATCTCTTATTTGGCCATAAAAATCCTTGAAAAAAAATAATTAAAAAACATTCATATTAAAACAACAGGCCTCGTGTAAGAAAACTACATAGACACAAAGAGGAGAAAGATATTACTATATAACTAGTTGTTTATGGCTCCGGTTAAAATAAAGGCCTTTGGTCTTCTTTTTTATGAAACATTATGAGCATTTTATCAATAATGAGTGAAATTCATCATGGAAACGTTGGGAAAGAAACTACAGTTCTAGGCGCAGAGCACAACCCGCAGGAAAGTCTGAGATATTATTTATACTATATTATACTGAGCAATTATCAGAGCCAAGAATAAATGATTCCTTTGTGTGCAGAATCTTCTACAGGTTTTAAATATCCTACATTAAGGTTATAAAAAAAAAAAAAAACGTAATTTCACCGGATTTTATTGTAAACAGCGGATATGAATACAAATATAAAAAAAAGATAATAAAGAAAATATTAAAACTGTAGCATATTTTACAACATGTCGTAAATGCTAAATTATAAGCCACTGTGGCATATGGAAAGAGTAATTTAAAGAATAACTTACATATTCAAGACGAACTCCAGTAAAATACAAAGTTTCAGATTCCCTGAAGACTCCTTTTTTTTTTTTAGATTTACTCCTTGCTAGATATCAGCTCAAGTTCACAGAGTTTCCAGTTGACATAGTCTTTTTTTTTTATCGTTACTATTGTGATTATATACATATATTATTTGCTATAGTACTGATCCCACATATCTGCTCCCAGTAGAACAAATGTTATGATATATTATAGTGTGACTAGGTATATATATTTGATAAGGTTGGATGCACAGTTTTATTATATTTCTTAGTAGCTATTACACAGAAGTAACACATGCATTTTAAATCTCATTGTAATGTAAGGAAAGTACTGACTCCTCCAGGCAACACTTCAGAAATTTGGTGTAGGAGGAGGTTTCAGCTTAAAGATCATGAAAATGCATCACATCCACCATGAATATATATGGTTTTGGGTTAAAGGTCCATCTGATCTATTACATTGTACAGAAACCAATACTGTATGTAGGATTAAATAAATCTACTTTAAGGGTATGTTCTCACATACTATACTAGCAGAGTTGCATTGCCCAATCTTCCTACCTAAAACTTGTGGGAGAGGAAAAGCAACAATGACGCTCTCATCTTTATATCCGACCCCATTTCCCAACCTCATATCTTAACCTTATATCCCGTCCTTATATACTGATCACATATCCCATCCTCATATTGTGTCTTCATACCCATATTCCATTCTCATATTCTGTCCTCATATCCTGTCCTCGTACTCATATTCCATGCTCATATCCTGTCCTCATCCTGACCTCATATCCTATTCTCATATGCTGACCTCATATCCCATCCTCATATCAGGACCTTTCCTATCCTGACCTTATATCCTGACCTTATATCCAGTCCCAACCTCATATCCCCTCCTTATATCCCAACCTCATATCTATCCTCATATGATGATCTCAAATGCCAACCTCATATATCGACCCCCATATCCCTTCCTCATATCCCAACCTCATATCCAAACCCTCACACTTACTATTCTCTGCACTTGTCTGCCGGACAGACTGCAGTATGTTTAAAAGTCCCGGGAAATCTCTGCAGCCCAAAAGGAACGTCATCAGGAAATGTACAGAAGTCCCATAGACTTGCATGGGACTTTAGACAATAAAAAACAAGGGTTGATTTACCTCTATTTTTAATTGACATGCAGTATAAGTTGCAGGTGTACCAAATATCTCCAATAATTTGGAAGTTATGCTGAAACATGCAAACATACATATATACATTAAGTTTTATATAGACATGCTGCTGACTTAATACTAAAGCAGATCTGTCATGTTACTATACTGACAGTATCTGTTTATATAGAGGTTAAAGGGAAACTGTCATCAGTATCACCTGCACAAACCTGTTATACAGGCTTGTCGTGCGGGGGACACTGATGACAATGATACTCACCAGTCCCTACTCCGTGCCTCCATTTTGCCGCAATCCTGTTTCTTCGGTAGATGCAAATGACCTGCTTGGTGCATGGGGGGGGGGGGGGGCAGGGTGTTCAAAAGCTCCCCGTACACAGTGACATCTGGCCAGCATCTTCCTATTAATGCCTCTGCTAAGCCTCTGCAGAGTAAAGCTCCATTCTGCAGAAAAGGAAGTCTCTAGGGAGAGGTGTTCATAGGAAGATGCTGGTGAGACGTCACTGTGCATAGGGGAGCTCGGCAACATCCCACGTGTACCAAGCAGGTGATTTGTATGTACTGAAAAAACAGGATTGCAGCGGTCTGTCAGTTAACGCTAAAAGAGGTAAAAGGAGGCATGGGGAGTACTCCCCTCATAGCAATGAGTCAGCTATATTCTTTGATATCTACCATTAGCCAAACAGCTAATGGCAGAGCAGACCTGTCCTTTAATAGTCTATTCAAATAGTGTTTCTCAGGTCGTCTGTCAGGTGCTCCTTGGCCTCACTACTAGAAAAACTCTAGTAGGCACCACATTTGGAGCACAAAGTCTCTTCCCTACTGGCACCAAACCTTTCTCTTATTTCCTAAAAATTGCTCCTCCCAGCAGCTAGTTGTTACCATCTGGTGGTGAAGCACATCAGGCTCCTCATAGGCCAACTCCACAATCTGTAACTCCCCCTCTAGCTGCCAGCCTAATAGACAATCAGCCTTTGGCTGTCCGTGCATGCTGGCAGTTGGTTGGGAAACCCTGATTAAGAGCAATATATTTTTTAATGTGAACCAATCTTCACAAAGAGAGTACTCAGTAATGCTATTTAACCCCTTAAGGACCTGGCCATTTTACACCTTAGGACCAGAGCGTTTTTTGCACATCTGACCACTGTCACTTTAAACATTAATAACTCTGGAATGCTTTTAGTTATCATTCTGATTCCGAGAAAGTTTTTTTTTTTCTTCAAAATAATGTTTTATTGAAGTTTTAATAAGGGTATACATTCAAGCATTAGTTGAAAACATCAGTCGGAACACTGTCACTATAACGTCTGCTCATTTCTCAAAAAGGGGAAATCCCAATAAGTATCTAGAGGGCAGAAACATCAGATACAGCTGTCTATCAATGTAACTAAAATACAAAACTGAAATGTGTAACTAGTTGGTGCGGCGCTCCAACGCCTGTCTTCTCTATAATCTGCAGAAGCTCAGAAAGGTGATCAGGCGGAGGTGCGGGCGACCACATACTATGTCAATTTAGTGAGAACCCATGGAGGGGTCGGATGGAGGGGTTTCCGATTTGTAAACTCGGGATGAGGTATGTAGTCGTATACAGTGGGCCTTTCCATGGCAGATTTAATACTAATGCAAGGAGATAAGTAAGAAAAATAAGAAAAATAAGAAAAAGAAAAAGAAGAAGAAGGAAAGGTTGAGAGTAAAAAGTGGAAGAGAAAGTGAGAGATGAAAGGGCGGGGGAGGGGAGGGGAAAGGGCATGGGAAGGGGTGAGGAATGATAGAGGGTACAGGTCTAGTGTGAGGATTATAAATACCGTGTGGCACGAACGGCTGCGAAGACTCCCGGGCAACTCAAGGATCCATCTCAGGTTTTGAAAGACCACGTAGAAAATTCCAGGAGAACCTAATCTCCCAGGTGAAGGGTTTCAAAGTCGCTAGACGAAATAAATTCCGACCAGGGTCGCCAGATGGCATAGAACTTGTCAATTTGGTGGCGAGAGTCGGCAAGTAACTCCTCCATTCTGTGAAGGTGGGAAACTTCCTTAAGCCAGGATGTGAGTGAGGGGGGTGTCGATGATTTCCACAGTCTGGGTATGACTGTCCTGGCTGCTAGCAGGAAGAAGTGTAGCAAACGGGCACATGAACGTGGGATGTTTTCGGGAAGGATAGATAGGAGGGTCGGTTTAGGTGACTTGGGGAGTCGGACTGAAGTCAGTCGGTATATAATGTCTAAAATCTGTGTCCAGAACGCGGCCAGAGAAGGACACTCTAACCAGATGTGGGTCATGGTGCCACCAGGTCTTCCACAGCGCCAGCAGTCGTCCACGACGTTTGCGTAGAGACGAGCCAGTAAGGAGGGGACTCGGTATCACCGTGTCATAATTTTATAGTTAGTTTCATGTGCTTTGCAAGAGGTGGAAGACCCGTGGCACCATGTGAAGGCCCGGTGCCACTCCCCATCTGAGATGGGACAGCCCAATTCCCTCTCCCATGCTGAGCAGAATGATGGGAGATTAGTTGAATGTATGTCAAGAAGAAGGGAGTAAATCGCACTAATAGGTTTGCATATTGGTGTTGAGGAGGCACAGAGGCGCTCGAAGGGCGTCAGTTGCCTATGAAGAGCCAGGTGCCTCTTATGATTTCTATAGAAGTGGGAGATTTGGGTGTATTGAAAGTCTTGCATGTGGATCCGGGAGTGTTCACTTATTATTTCGCTTAAGGGTTTCATTTCCTCAGAGGTCAGAATGTCTCTAAACGTGGGGGCATCGTCTCTCCTGAGTGAAAGGAACGTTAGTGCACTTAGCGCCGGAGGAAAGTCCGGGTTTCCAAATAGGGGCGTGAGCGGGCCAGAGGGGGAGAGGATTGACTTGTGAGCTAGGTATGTGTGATAAATTGTTATAATGGATGCAAGGATTGGGGGAATAGCGGGACTCGGGTGCCTGGGCAGGGATCCTTTCGGCCACCACAGGACGGATTTAATGTCTAGGTCAGTGGCCCTAGATTCAAGTGCTATCCATTGCTTCGTCTGTCTATGGTGGAAACTATCTAAAACCCTGTTAAGCGCTGTGGATAGATAGTAAGCTGTGAAGTCAGGAAGTGCCAGTCCACCTTCTATTTTCCGTCTAGTCATGGTCATTCTAGCTAGTCTCGGGTGTCGCCCTCCCCAGACAAAGCCAGTTTGGATCCCAGAGACCTCCCTGAAGAAGGAACGTGGTAGAAATATCGGTATTCCGGAGAAGAGATAAAGTAGACGAGGGAGCACATTCATTTTGAATATATTGATACGTCCCAACCACGAGAAGTCTCTGCGCTCCCACCTGGCCAGGTCCGAGCGCAGTGGCTGTAAGAATGGGGGGAAGTTGAGGCGATATGTGTCAGCCAAATTATTCGGGACATGGATACCTAAGTATTTTAATGATAGTGATTGCCACTTAAAAGGGTAGGATGCTTTGAGGGAACGGAGGGTTTGGGCAGGGATAAGGATAGGCAGAGCTTCGCATTTGGATGCATTCAGTTTATAGTTACTGTAACTCGAAAAAGAGCGCACAGTAGTCATAAGGGAAGGCAGGGATGTTATTGGGGTGGATAGGAACAGGAGAAGGTCGTCTGCGAAGGCCGAGCATTTATAATGACAGGACGACAGAGACAGCCCCAGGATGTCAGGGTTGCGTCTGATGTCCACCAATAGGTGTTCCATACAAAGGACATATAAGAGCGGAGATAGGGGACATCCCTGTCGTGTGCCATTACGGATGGTAAAGGGGGCAGATAGTTGACCATTAATTCGGATTTGTGCCTGTGGGGACCAGTATAATGCCATTATCTTCCCTATCATGGACCGTCCTAGTCCAATCTGGGAGAGCGTGGCATCAAGGAAGCCCCAATCCACCCGATCAAAGGCTTTTTCAGCATCCAGGGATAGGAGCAGGAGGGGAGTTTTGAGGCGATGAGCAAGATGAACCGAGGAGAAAGCCCTCAAGGTATTATCCCTTGTCTCTCTGCCTCTAACGAATCCCACTTGATCAGGATGGATTAGGAGATCCAGATGGTCCGCCAGTCTATTGGTCAGTAGTTTAGCAAATAATTTAGCATCAACATTAATCAATGAGATCGGGCGGTAGCTTGGGCAAAGTAGGGGGTCCTTCCCTTCCTTGGGGATCACTGTCACATATGCTTGTAGGAAGGACGGAGGAAGTTGGGGTCCCACGGTGATATTGTTAAATATCTGGAGGAGGGGAGCCGATAGTTCCAATTTAAGGGTTTTATAAAATTTTGCCGTATAGCCGTCCGGGCCTGGGCTCTTGCCTGTAGGCAAGGATGAAATCACGGAGTCTAATTCCTCAGGGGAGAAAGGAGATTCCAGGGCGTTAATAGTTTCCTGGGAAAGCCTGGGCAAGGCTGTGGAGGATATGTATTGTTGAAGAGTTGGGAGGTCGGTCAGGGGGGCAGAGAGCGCTGTCGGACGGGGTAAGTTGTAAAGGTCTGTATAATATTTGTGGAAGGCAGTAAGAATGTCCTCTGTAAGATGGGAAGTAGTGTGTGGTGATGTTCGGATTTCAGGAATGAATGTGGAAGACCTCTTGGCTCTTAGGGCAGAGGCCAGAAGGCGGCCAGATTTGTTGTTCCATTCATAATATAGCTTTCCTGTGATCTGCTTGTAATAGCGGTGACTATTGTTTAGTAGGTCTAGTAGTTCATGACGGACTCGCAGCATTTCTCTATAGGTTTGTTCCTGTTGCGAGTGTTTGTGTTTAGTCTCCAGTGAGTGAAGTAGCTTTGTCAGTGAGTTATATTTTTCCGCTCTCTCCCTCTTTAACCGCGCCCCATGGCTCATCAGTACACCTCTTATTACACATTTTAGCGCATCCCACTTCATAGAATGAGGCGTCGGGTCAGAGGCGTGATCTAATGTGAATTGAGAAATCGATTGTTTAACATCCTGTAGACAGATGGTGTCTAAAAGTAATGATTCATTTAGTCTCCATGAGGCATGGGGTTTAGGAAAAGAGGGGAAGGAGATGGAGCAACACACAGGGGCATGATCCCAAAGTGTGATCAATCCTATTGAGGTGGAGGAGATTGCCTGTAGGAGGTGGTGGGGGAGGAAAATATAGTCTATCCTACTATATGATTGTCTGGGGTGTGAGAAAAATGTGTAGTCTTTCCCTTGGGGGTTAAAGGCCCGCCACACGTCGCTCAGTTGTAGGGAGTGGAGTTTACGACGTAGGGCTGTCAATTTATTGTGGGCAACTGTGGAGTGGCCAGAGGAGGTGTCATGGGTGGGAAACATAGGAATGTTAAAATCGCCACATAGGATGATGGCGCCCGTTGCAAATTCCGAAAGGGCGTTTAATGTGCGTATCAAAAACGGAATCTGCGAGTGGTTAGGAGCATAAATTGATGCTATTGTGAGATGTTGGTCGGCTATGGAGCAATTTACAAAGAGGAACCTGGCATCAGGGTCTGACTTGGAGGATGTTATGACCACCTGCAAGGACCTATGAAATGCAATGGACACGCCCTTCGTCCTGGCCTCGGGGTTGGTAGAATGGTACCATTTGGGGTAGTATCTAGAATGTAGGGCAGGGAGGTGACCTTCCTTAAAATGCGTCTCTTGCAGTGCAAGGATATGCATTTTCTGTTTGTGGAACGAGTAGAGTGTCTGGGCTCTCTTTTCGGGGATATTGAAACCCTTCACGTTGAGGGAGGCTATCTTGAGATCAGCCGCCATGATATGAGGAGTGTTTAGATGGACACTTACCAGAGTACCCGGGAGCTCCGAAACCGTCCGCGCCACACAGGGTAGAAGCAGCCATTGTTGAAGACCTAGAAAAGAAAAGAAGAGATGGAAGATGAGAGAAAGGACAGAGAAGCCGACGTACAGACACGAAGGCACAGGGACTACAGAGGGAGGCCATAAGGGCCAGAGTTAGTGCCAGGGCCAGCCTGGCTGGTGACCTAGTGGGGGTAACATAGAAGGCGCACCAATTCCAGAGGACAGTACCGTCTATCATCTAAGGGAATATCGGTGTCAGGTGCTAGGGCCAAGGCCACAGATAAGGGAGAAGCCACAGTTCCGGATAAGTACGGAAAGGGCCGAATACGTGTGGGCTATAATATTCTGGTCGGGCACACGGCCCTTTGAAAACTAATGGATGGGAGGCAGAAACATTGCTAAAGGAACAAACATCAATGAACACGGTGTAACTAAACAGTATACAGTAATAACGCCAGGCAGACATTTTGGACCTGTGAGCATCGCATCAAAAGTCCAATAGTGCAGAGCTCACAGACAGGACATTCTGTTCACTTCTACCAGAGGTGAGGGAAAGGTGATAAAAAGACTATCAGGTTTTTCTCTTCTGGCGTTGCGGCAGAGGGGCTTGTGGGAATACATCATGGGTTCTGTGGGTAGGTGAGGGTCCAGTGGTCGGGACTACATCTTCATGGAATAAAGTGTCCCAATCCGGTAAGTCCACAGGAGGGAGCTTGAAAGTGTTGAGAAAGTTACGGAGGTCGCCCGGATGACGTAGGGTCGCAGTGGTGGATCCATGTTTCGCGACTAGAGCGAAAGGGAAGCTCCATCTATATAAGATCTTAGCGTTTAGAAGTAGTAGAAGTAAGGGTTTCAACGCCGCTCTTAGTCGTAGTGTGCGGAGGGAGAGGTCTGGATAAAGCTGTATTGGGGCACCGTTGTAGGTGAGGTTCTTTATAGAGCGGGAGCAGCGCATTATTTCATCTTTTTGTTGGAAACGGTGTACCCGGCAGATGACATCACGAGGTTTCTTGGGATCTGGGTTTTTGGCTTTTAAGGCGCGATGTGCCCTGTCAAGTTCAATCTTATTATCATGCGGTTTCTTGAGTACTTCATTAAAAAGTCTCTGGTAGGTCTTGTGGCTGGACTGTCTCCGGGAGTCATTTGATTCGGATGTTGTTCCTGCGGTTTCTATTATCTATGTCATCGAGATGATCTCTGAACATGGATTGTTGTAGGGTCAGCTTCCTAGTAGTATCCTGTAGAGACTGTAGCTGCGCGGAGGTGGCTGCTTGGGAGTCCTCCAACTGTTGTACTCTATTTTGAAGTTGTGAGACCTCCTTCTTGACTGGTTGTAAGTCCTTTTTCCATGCCGATTTGAGGTCAGTCGCGAGGGACAACATATCTGCCTTTGTTGGCAATAGAGCCAGCAGCGCCTGTAGCTCAGGGTGGCCTTTAAGTGTATGAACAGCAACTTCAGGAGTTGGTATTAGGGAGGTAACGGGATCCTGAGTCGGAGTAGAGAGTGGGTCGCCAGCTCGGCGATTGATCGGGGTCTTAGCAGCCCTAGGCATATCTCTCACTGTGCTTTGTGAATCATCCGAGGAGGATTTGCTGGAAGTACGGGCCCTAAGAGCTGCAGCCTTTAGGGGGGTCTTGAAAAGCTTCTTTTTAGCTGGTGGGCTCGCACCCCAATAATCGGGAGTATCTGTGTCCCCTGACGAATCCTCAGAGTCTCCATCAGATTTTGTATCAGAGATATCCATTTCATTTGTCCAGTCAAGGATATTTTCAGGGGGAGGTCCAGGTATTTGGAGAGTGCTATGATCCAGTGTAGTGGGGCAGGGGATAATCTCCTCTCGGGGGTCTCCTTGATGTCGTCTGACCTCTGTGTTCCTTACTGTGGCACTCTGAGCTGAGGGCAGAGGACTGGGCAATGCACGCTGCTGTGAGGTCTCAGGAATGACATCTGCAGGGGCGGAGGAGGACATAGGAGAGTGGTCAGCAGGAGAACAGTTTATGTCACTCTGAGGGTGAGGCACCTGAGGGGCCTGAAGTGGAGGAAAGTCTTCCCTGCCCCACTCTGTAATGCTGGAGGCTCCCCCTTGGGCCACCTCTCCTTGAGGGGGTACAGTTCCGTTATGTGCGGAGACAGCGGGAGCTAGCTGTTCCAGTGTCTGGGTTGTCTGGACATGTGAGGAGAGGGAGGGCCGGAGCTGCAATGGTGGCGCAGCGGGGCTGAGTGCTGATGGAGCGGGGGGGAGCCCAGGTCCCGAACCTACTTTATGTCCTCGGCGGTCTGTGGTATCAGCTACCGGGTGCTGGGTGGAAGCAAGGTCTTTCTGTCCCCCGGTCCTGGGCACTGGCGGAGCAGCAGAGGGTACCAAGCGGCTTGCTGTAAGCGCTCCGACTCGCGTCTTCCCGTCACTTCCGGCCTCAGACATGGCGGATCTCTCTGCTCTCCCACTCCGGACCGAAGCTGGGTGAGGTTGCTGGGGCTGAAAGAATGCTGTGATCTGGCGTGTCGGGTTCCCGGGTTGTTCAGCTGGCTGTTGGCGGCGTTTATTCCTGTGTCTGCCTCCCATAACACAGAAGATAAGCCCTAAAACTGACGGCCTTAGCTGGAGCTCTCAGGGGTCACATCCACTCGCCAGCGCGCCAAGCCACGCCCCCGAGAAAGTTTTTTTGTGACATATTCTACTTTAACATAGTGGTAAAATTTTGTGGTAACTTGCATCTTTTCTTGGTGAAAAATCCCCAAATTTGATGAAAAATTTGAAAATTTAGCATTTTTCTAGCTTTGAAGCTCTCTGCTTGTAAGGAGAATGGATATTCAAAATAATTTTTTTTTATTCACATTTCCAATATGTCCACTTTATGTTTGAATCATAAAATGTACGTGTTTTTACTTTTGGAAGACATCAGAGGGCTTTAAAGTTCAGCAGCAATTTTCCAATTTTTCACAAAATTTTCAAACTCACTATTTTTCAGGGACCAGTTCAGGTTTGAAGTGGATTTGAAGGATCTTTATATTAGAAATACCCCAAAAATGACCCCATTATAAAAACTGCACCCCCAAAGTATTCAAAATGACATTTAGTAAGTGTTTTAACCCTTTAGGTGTTTCACAGGAATAGCAGCAAAATGAAGGAGAAAATTCACAATCTTCATTTTTTACACTCGCATGTACTTGTAAACCCAATTTTTTAATTTTTATAAGGGGTAAAAGGAGAAAATGTATACTTATATTTGTAGGACAATTTGTCTCGAGTAAGGACATACCTCATATGTCTATGTAAATTGTTCGGCGGGCGCAGTAGAGGGCTCAGAAGCGAAGGAGCGACAAGGGGATTTTGGAGAGTACGTTTTTCAGAAATGGTTTTTGGGGGGCATGTTGCATTTTGGAAGCCCCTATGGTGCCAGAACAGCAAAAAAAAAAAAACACATGGCATACCATTTTGGAACCTAGACCCCTTGGGGAACGTAATAAGGAATAAAGTGAGCCTTAATACCCCACAGGTGTTTCACGACTTTTGCATATGTAAAAAAAATATATTTTTTTCACTAAAATGTGTTTCCCCCCAAATTTCACATTTTTGCAAGGGTTAATAGCAGAAAATACCCCCAAAATTTGTAACTCCATCTCTTCTGAGTATGGAGGTACCCCATAAGTTGGCCTGAAGTGCACTACGGCGAACTACAATGCTCAGAAGAGAAGGAGTGATATTTTCACTTTTTGAGAGCAAATTTTGCTCGGGGGGCACGTCGCATTTAGGAAGCCCCTATGGTGCCAGAACAGCAAAAAAAAAACACATGGCATACCATTTTGGAAACTAGACCCCTTGAGGAACGTAACAAGGAATAAAGTGAGCCTTAATACCCCACAGGGGTTTCACGACTTTTGCATATGTAAAAAAAAATTATTTTTTTTCACTAAAATGTGTGTTTCCCCCCAAATTTCAAATTTTTGCAAGGGTTAATAGCAGAAAATACCTGCCAAAATTTGTAACCCCATCTCTTCTGAGTATGGAGGTACCCCATAAGTTGACCTGAAGTGCACTACGGGCGAACTACAATGCCCAGAAGAGGAGGAGCACCATTGAGCTTTTGGAAAGAGAATTCGTTTGGAATGGTAGTCAGGGGCCATGTGCATTTACAAAGCCCCCCGTGGTGCCAGAACAGTGGACCCCCTCCCCCACATGTGACCATATTTTGGAAACTACACCCCTCACAGAATTTAATAAGTGGTGCAGTGAGCATTTACACCCCACTGGCGTTTGACAGATCTTTGGAACAGTGGGCTGTGCAAATGGAAAATAAAATTTTTCATTTTCACAGATCACTGTTCCAAAAATCTGTCAGACACCTGTGGGGTGTAAATGCTCACTGTACCCCTTATTACATTACATGAGGGGTGTAGTTTCCAAAGTGGGGTCACATGTGGGGGGGGGGGGGTCCATTGTTCTGGTACCATGGGGGCTTTGTAAACACAAGTGGGCTTCAATTCCGGACAAATTTTCTCTTCAAAATCCCAATGGCGCTCCTTCTCTTCTGAGCATTGTAGTGCACCCATAGACCACTTTACATCTACATGTGGGGTATGTTCTTACTCAGAAGAAATGGAGTTACAAGTTTTGGGGGGCTTTTTTTATTTTCCCTTGTGAAAATGAAAAATTTAGGGTGACACCAGCATTTTAGTGAAAAAAAATTTTTTTTTTCATTTTCCCATCCAACTTTGAAAATTTGTCAAACACCTGTGGGGTGTTCAGGCTCACTGTACCCCTTATTACATTACGTGAGGGGTGTAGTTTCCAAAATTGGATCACATGTGGGTATTTATTTTTTTGCGTTTATGTCAGAACCGCTGTAAAATCAGCCACCCCTGTGCAAATCACCAATTTAGGCCTCAAATGTACATGGTGCGCTCTCACTCCTGAGCCTTGTTGTGCGTCCGCAGAACATCTTACGCCCACATATGGGGTATTTCCGTACTCAGGAGAAATTGCGTTACAAATTTTGGGGGTCTTTTTTTCCTTTTACCTCTCGTGAAAATAAAAAGTAAAGGACAACACCAGCATGTTAGTGTAAAAAAAAATTTTTTTTACACTAACAGGCTGGTGTAGACCCCAACTTTTCTTTTTCATAAGGGGTAAAAGGAAAAAAAAGCCCCCAAAATTTGTAGTGCAATTTCTCCCGAGTACAGAGATACCCCATATGTGGCACTAAACTGTTTCCTTGAAATACGACAGGGCTCTGAAGTGAGAGAGCGCCATGCGCATTTGAGGACTAAATTAGGGATTGCACAGGGGTGGACATAGGGGTATTCTACGCCAGTGATTCTCAAACAGGGTGCCTCCAGCTGTTGCTAAACTCCCAGCATGCCTGGACAGTCAGTGGCTGTCCGGAAATGCTGTGAGTTGTTGTTTTGCAACAGCTGGAGGCTCTGTTTTGGAAACACTGCCGTACAATACTTTTTTTATTTTTATTGGGGGGACAGTGTAAGGGGGTGTAAATGTAGTGTTTTACCCTTTATTATGTGTTAGTCTAGTGTAGTGTTTTTAGGGTACGTTCACACTGGCAGAGGTTTACAGTGAATTTACCGCTAGGAGTTTGCTCTGCGGCGAAAAACTTGCCGCAGCTCAAACTTGAAGTAGTAAGCTTACTGTAAACCCGCCAGTGTGAATGTACCCTGTACATTCACATGGGGGGGGCAAACCTCCAGCTGTTTCAAAACTACAACTCCCAGCATGTACTGACAGACAGTGCATGCTGGGAGTTGTACTTTTGCAACAGCTGGAGGCACACTGGTTGGAAAACCTTCAGTTAGGTTCTGTTACCTAACTCAGTATTTTCCAACCAGTGTGCCTCCAGCTGTTGCAAAACTTCAACTCCCAGCATGTACTGATCGCTGATAGGCATGCTGGGAGATGTAGTTATGCAACATCTGGAGGTACACAACTACAACTCCCAGCATGCAGAGACAGATGTTTGCTGTTTAGGCATGCTGGGAGTTGCAGTTTTGCAACATCTGGAGAGCTATAGTTTAGAGACCACTGCACAGTGGTCTCCAAACTATGGACCTCCAGATGTTGCAAAACTACAACTCCCAGCATGCCCAGACAGCAAACTGCTGTGTGGGCATGCTATCAGTTCTAGTTTTGCAAGATCTGGAGGTGCACAGTATAGAGATCACTGTGCAGTGGTCTCAAACTGTAGACCTCCAGCTGTTGCAAAACTGCAACTCCCAGCATGCCTAAACAGCTCTCTGGGCATGCTGGGAGTTGTAGTTTTGCAACATCTGGAGGGTTACAGTTTAGAGACCACTATAGTAAGTAACTCACCGGCTTCCGTCGGATCCAGGGAGCTGCGTCGCCGTCCTCTTCTTCCGCCGATCGTCGCCCGCAGGCGCCGCAGGCGTCTGCTACCATAGCCGATGGGTAAGTGGATCTTTGGTGCCGGTCCCTGTCGGTTTCCCCGTCCTGCCCCGCCTATTGTGGGTGGGCAGAACGGGGAAACCGAAAGTAAACCCCTCCGCCCCCGATCTGCTATTGGTGGTCGCGTCTAGACCACCAATAGCAGAGATAGAAGGGGTGGCACCTCTGCCACCTCACTCCTATTGCTTCAAGGGGATCGTGGGTGTCTAGGACATCCGCAATCCCCTTTATTTTCCGGGTCACCGGGTCACTATAGACCCGTATGACCCGCAATAGCTGCAAATCGCAAGTGTGAATTCACTTGCGATTTGCGGCGACCGCCGACATGGGGGGGTCTGATGACCCCCCTGGGCATTTGCGCGGGGTGCCTGCTGATAGATATCAGCAGTCACCCCGGCCCGGTCCCCGCTCGGCGAGCGGCGGGGACCGAAATTCCCACGGGTGTACAGGTACGCCCTTGGTCCTTAAGTACCAGGGAGCAAAGGCGTACCTGTATGCCCTTGGTCCTTAAGGGGTTAAGCTTTACACTTTCAAGCCGAGTTAACACTTTCCATACAGTCCTTGATCATAAGTGCCAAGAGTGCTTCAACATCACTGCAAGCATATGGCCACCATATAAGTCCGAGAAGATAGAAATTGATGGAGCACTCAACATGCAACGTGATAACAAATAGCTTCTTTATTTCTTTACATCATTCGGGTACAGAGAGGGAGAAGCATATATATGATGGAAGGAGGTTGTTCTCAGGCAATGGACTGCGTTGCGCAGGCAGCACTTCTTCAGGCCCCATGCTCAGGCAACGTACCTCGTCGCGCACGCAGGGCCTTTAGGGCCTGATGAAGCCCTGCGTGTGTGACGAGGTCCGTTGCCTGAGAACACCCCCTTCTCTCAAATGTACCCCACACACCGAGCCGGTTCTGCCTGTAGGCAAAATAGGCAGCCGCCTAGAGCGCCCTCTCGATGGGGGTGTCACTCTGCCTGCTGAAACAAAGTTAGTAACCAGCCAGCATCTGAAGCACCTGCCGCTCATCCAAAGCACCCGCCCAGCCAGAACCCCCGTTGCGTAAGGAGGGGGTTTGTTACAGTGTGTAACCCCAGTAGTGAAGAGATTACATAAGGAGTGGGTTTGTTACAGTGTGTCAACCCAGTAGTAAGGGTACATGAGGAGGTTTCTTACAGTGTGTCACCCCAGTAGTAAGGTGGGGCATGTCAAAGGGTGGAGCCAATGGGCATGGTCAATGGGCGGCAAAATTAGCTTTCGCCTAGGGTGGCAAAAATCCTTGCACCAGCCCTGCCCACACAGTCCATTGCCTGAGTATTGAGCCTGACAAAGCGGTGTGTGCGTGACACAGTCCGTTGCCTGAAAATACCCCAATCCCATACATGTATCTGTGAAGCTATTTGTTCAAAACATCCCATGCTAAGTGCTCCATCATTTTCTATCTTCTGGACATATATTATATCTGTTTTTATTGAACAACGGAGTGCAAGCAGCACAAAAATGCAATAAATACCCATGCGCAGATGGGTAGAGAAAGCATGTACTCCATAACAAAGAGGGGTAATGTGTGTCTCCATGTAATCTATAATAAGGCATGACTGATGTTCAGCAGTGCCCCCAGCTGTGTGGAGGTATCAGAGCTTGATTGTGTATTGTTTCACTACCTATATATAAATAATACATAATGAGACACAACAGGCTAATGACTTTTCTAGAAGTTGTGCAGCAATAGCAATATGTAACACTATCCTGCTTCATGTGTAATCAACCTCCTTCAGTAAAGTCGATAGAGCAGCTACTGGCTTTGACCTCACTTATACACAACAGATAACAAATGCAGGATACAGTTTTATTATTCTTGTGAGGTTACAATAAAGAAACAAAGAAGCACTGCTGGGATAGACAAGGACGTTTATGATTTCTTGGAGAGTGCCTATAAAAGGCATACAAATATACATTACCATCAGCATGTCATATAACTATGGTTACAGATAGCTACCGTAATATAATAATAAGTCATATGATTATACATTTGGATAAGAGATCTTTTTATGGCCGTTAGATAGATTACTCATTAGGTTAAACGAAAGGTATGACAATTACTGGAAGTGTATTACAAGCATTTTATGACATTCAACAATGACAGAATTAGTTTAATAATTGTAAATAAGGATTTGACCCCGCGACAATTATCTCAAAAGCTTATGGGCACAGGTTGTCTGGAAAAGTGTTATGGTTGGTAGTGGATCTTTAACACATACAGTATCGTTAACACATACAGGCTTGTGATGGTAGAACAAGGGGCTGGAGAAGCAGCCCCTCTTTTTGAATGATGCCTTTTTCTTCAACTATTTGAGTGATCCCTGACCTGGGCCTGTAACTATGTGATGGTCCACGAGAAATGGGTTGGGCCTAAAGTGACTCTTGGATTTCAGCCAGTTTATATGTTTGCCTTTCCTCCCCATGAGTCCTCATATATACTACCTGTCAAGAATTTGAGACCTGTGAACATAAGGCCTCCACACCAGACAAAATTCTGCCTAACAAAAATATGGTACAAGGATACAGGGTGGCCAACACTTTTTCAGTCTAAGTTCTTGTAAGAAATGGATACTATCTCTTTGTGGACCATTCAACTTTACCCATATCCAGGAATTTTTGTGTTAATATTATGTCATATTTTGACTTTATACTATCGCTTGGCTTAACTTTAAAGAGCTGTTAGGACTTGATACTTTTCCGAATCTCCCCAGACCTCTAACTCCATTTAACATAGATGAACAGACCTCACCATAGCCTAAGGGCAGGCAGTCTCTCACTACTGCTGGTCTCACTCTATAAACCAGTGTTGGTGCCTCCATAGCCCACACAATGGCTCCCGGACTTGTGTAATCCACACCAGACAAAATTCTGCCTAACAAAAATATGGTACAAGGATACAGGGTGGCCAACACTTTTTCAGTCTAAGTTCTTGTAAGAAATGGATACTATCTCTTTGTGAACCATTCAACTTTACCCATATCCAGGAATTTTTGTGTTAATATTATGTCATATTTTGACTTTATACTATCGCTTGGCTTAACTTTAAAGAGCTGTTAGGACTTGATACTTTTCCGAATCTCCCCAGACCTCTAACTCCATTAAACATAGATGAACAGACCTCACCATAGCCTAAGGGCAGGCAGTCTCTCACTACTGCTGGTCTCACTCTATAAACCAGTGTTGGTGCCTCCATAGCCCACACAATGGCTCCCGGACTTGTGTAATCTCTATTGACTGCTTCTCAGAGTCTTCTTTCTTAGCAAGGAGTCTACTCTTTAGTGATAATAGCTAATATTACAGCAAAAGCTTGCAAAAGTCTCTCAGACTCAACAAAATTTATATCTCTCCTACAGGACCCACTTTATACTCTCACCATCATGGTGGTAACTTGGGCTCCTCTTCTCCCAAGGCTTTACTCACACACTCCGTCTCTCTGGGGGATATTTATCAAAGTTTTCTATGTCCTGCATCAATATAGACCAAACTGCAGAGGGTTAGTCTGGTCTATTGTGCACCTAATTTATCAATTGCGCACAGCTCTTGATAAATTCTGTGCACAGACTGCATGATCTATGCTTTAGTCTATATTTAAACCTGCTACAACATGGTCTGACATTTCGGCGTACTTTCAGCCTATGCGACTTGTCGCTGAAAAGTCGCTTTTGATAAATTCAGCACCAATGCATTTTTCAATGCATTTCAGTCTAAAATAGACTTGCATGCATCATGATCTAAAAATCCTCTAGAGCAAAAGTCGCAGAAAAGTCGCACATATTTAGACTGAGACTTTCTGTGCGACAAATTTAGACAAGAAAAACCAGTCTAAATCCTTTGATAAATCTCCCCCTCTGCCTTTTTCTCAGCAAGCGGTCATGTACCTTGACAGCTGACTAGGCCTTGACCTCCACAGCTCTTAGTGTCCCTTATGTGCACCAAGCATGCACCCAGGCTCTGGCTTTGTATACTTGAGCTGGCTTTCTGGGGCCTACAGTTGCTTCTCTGAGCTGCACAGACTCCCCAGGCATTCCTTATGGTCTTAGTCACACACTGACTCACTTCTTGTGCTTTATATAACCATGATCTATCTATGGTACAACTTTGGCATCTAGTGGTAGAAACAAACAGTGCAGACATGCATTACATTACATACAAATGGGATAGTGCACAATATAGGCTACATTCACATCACAACTGGCGTATACCCCAGTGGGAGAATTTGAAAATCGGCTGCTGCCATATCCCCATCGGACCCACGCCATACCCTATTCATTTCAATGAGCCCGACAAAGTCAGCTTATGACTCCAGTTGGCAAATTTTGTATTGTTTTTATTGCTGGACTGAAACCACAACAGACCATGGTTTTGAGTCTGGCAACAAAAACGGTAAGAAATTAGCAAAAACGGATACGGTAGCCCTGCCCAGTGCAACGGCGATATGGCAGCCACAGGTTTTCAAATTCTCCCACTGGATCCGGCTGCCCCATCGTGATTTGAATGTAACCTAACAGAGAAAATGGTGCAACATGATCAAATACAGAGCTCCGGAGCATGAGATAACAATGTTTCTGAATCCAAACATAACAATTTACTCCACAAGGACGTGGCATGCACTTAGAGTTCATCCCAATTACAATATTATATATTTAGTACTATGGTTACTAATGGTAACACCATTTGACATCCAGACCTCTGCATCACTGCACATAGCTACGGTTTTTAATCTGTCTTCATATCCTGTGAGTGCAGGGATTTCATAAGTAGCCTTGAACTGTGTACCTGTGGCGAGCATTAACATGACATTGATTGACAACCATCCAGTTGTTTCCTACCCTGAGGTGAAAGTATAAAAAAAATAAAAAAAAAAATAAGCTTTTGACACATATTTCGCAAAAAATAAAAAAAATAAAAACTATTGCGATGGATTGGCAGACTGCATTTATTTCTACAGAACTGCAACTGATGTTATACTGTTCTAAATATTGATTTAAACAGAAGGGAACTTCATCAATTCTTTTTAAAGCCAGAATAAAAGATTAAATTATTCTCAACTGAATAATAAATAAATAAATAAAAAAAATGTATATATATATATATATATATATATATATATTTTTTTTTTTTTTTTTTTTTTTTTTTACTGGAATATAAATATAAAAACATTTTTAATTTTAATTTTTATTTATTTTTTAAATATACAGGTAGAGGTTTATCAAAACTTGTCCTAAGGAAAAGTTGCTGAGTTGCCCATAGCAACCAATCAGATTGCTTCTTTCATTTTTGAAAAGGCCTCTGAAAAATGAAAGAAGCGATCTGATTGGTTGCTATGGGCAACTGAGCAATACAGGTTTTGATAAATCTTCCCCATAGTTTATCTGTATAGCAGCAATGCATTTTAAAATAATCTATATACACCAGTGGTCTCAAACTGTCGCCCTTCAGATGTTGCAAAACGTCAACCCTCAGCATGCTCGGACAGCCAACGGCTGTCCAGGCACGCTGGAAGTTGAAGTTTTGCAACATCTGGAGGACCACAGTTTGAGATCACTGATATACACAATGTTTATGTGGTGTCCCGGTACCGCATCCTATGCGGTCCCTTTATGTGTATGGGTCCCCATAGCCAGAGTCCCTTAGGATGTAGGGGTCCATGTTGTATAGTCTACCCCTTGTCACCTCTATTCCATCTAGTAAACCAGTGACTTATGCAAGGTTTATGTAAATTTAGTTATATAAATGTAAATGAATAGTTAATTACCTGCACGTAGCGTACCAGGACCTGCGGGTCACGTGACTAGGTGAACTCTATGGTATTTCTGCTTGAGGACCTGTGGAGGTCCCTATGACGTATGCAATCCCATCATTCTGTGTACGAGTGAATGACAGGTATTCGGACCAATAAGTTTCACCCAGCCCCTGCCCATATAAGGGAGCAGTGGCCATTATTCTCTCTCTTGTTCCTGGGCTGTCAACCGAGAAGGACCTGTGCAGCTATTCTCGCAGTGAGTTAGGCCTGAGCCTTGCGGTGACGGCTGATCAATACTAAATCGAGAGTGTATCAATCCCCAGACACTCTGCAGCATCACCGGACCTAATCTAACCCCTAAATCCGGACGGATCTGCAATATCTACCCTAAATTCAGAGACTTTCTAAATACCTCAAGGTCCGCAACAACTGTCAGTCACTGAGCAATATAAGGACTGTTATAATAGACTGTTACTGTGCCTTGGATGTACCGTGAGCACATAAGTAAAGTTGTTCAAGTTAAATCTCCTTGTGGACCTTCAGTCATTTCATGCACCTATCGTTACTGGGAAGGGCGGCGATAGGCCGGAGAATTACCTCAGCATACTAGCCCTCAGCCTGGCGTCACGAACTATAGGGTTAACATTAACCCCTCATATACCGATACAACATCGCCACTACTATACACCCCCGAAGGGCTACCACAAACCCTTTTTGGCGTTGCACGAACAGGATACGGGTGTGTGCCTACTACAGTCGCCATTAGTGAAAGTGTACTCCCAACCAGAAAACAAACTTTATTTATGTACTGTGACTTATACTCCGGAGTAAGGGGTTGCGCACACGGTGCTGTGTGGAGGAAGTGCGCATGTAAAGTAAGGGGGAGGCGAACAGTACAGCGGAGCTACAAGTAAGCGCGGGACATTCCGGCGCATGTGATGCAGAGACCCCGTCCAATGAAGCTCTCGGTGCCGCGGCGGCCATTTTGTTGGAGTTTAGTGCCAGAAACCAACAAAGAGAGACAGGTCAGCGCGGGAAAAGGCGCAGAGTGTGACAACGGGCTGGAAGCTGTGAGGAACCGGAACAGTACGGGACTCTGAGACATCAGATTGCCGAATTGAAGTCCCGCATAGAGTCGCTTCAGCTACCGATCAACACACTCAAATTTCAATTAAAGGCCGTTGAGTTTCAGGTCACCGCTCTCAAATTTGAAATCTACGCTTTCAAATTCCAGATTGGAGAACAAATGCATATTTCTTTGTGACCTAGGAACTCAAGACCTGTTTAAAGGGCCAGCATACCAAATACAGAGATATCAGAACCTGCAGTCCCACAGTCCCCACCTGAACAGCAAGGGGGCGATGCTCCAGTGGCCCCACCAATGGGGTCTCCACCCCAAGCCAGAAGAGTGTTACCGCCTTCACCAACACTTTCAACCTCACAAGGACGTGCTCTGCCTGTGATTCCAGCGAGACCTCCAGCACAGGCGGAACAGGACCCAATAAGTCCACCTTCAGTCTCTCCCTATGTGTTGGGAGCCTCAGTTGCCGCACCTGTCTTCTTGGGGAATCCTGTGCTTCCCACCTACAATGGTGACCCTCGCCCTGTTGCTCCATCTGGTATCCCTCTTGTGAGACCACCTGGAAGTCAGAGACCCGTCTGTAGCTATTGTAACAAGAATGGACACTGGAAGAGCCAATGCTGGGCTTTAAACGGGTGTCCCCTGGGGTCGAGGACCGCACCCCAGGAGTAGAGGTTGAAGGTCCAGAATCAACCAGCGACAAGAAGGGACTGTCTATGTATGTAGCTTCTTGTCCATATGTACAGGTGATGATTGAAGGTATCCGGTTACAAGCTCTGATAGATACGGGGTCTCAGGTATCCACTATTCCACAGGGGGTTTTCTATAAGTACTGGGGCCCAGAAAGGTTGTGTGACCCCCAGGAAGCAGAGTTCAGAGTAATCGCAGGGAACGGGAAACCAGTACCCAGGCATGGTTACTGGGAGCCCACGGTGCAGGTGGGAAAACATGTGTTAGGAAGACAGGGTGTGATTGTCACAAATGTTAGGGATGAGGGGGCAGCTGATTTCATTTTAGGCATGTATATTATGAGGCACTGTTTTGATGATATTGTCTGTGCACTGCATGCATCTCTCTCTCACCTGTCACCTCCAGGCCGGCGAGCTGCCCAACACCACCTCAAAATCCTCCAAGCAGAACAGAAGTTTGTGAATCATCAAGGAGAAATCTGTCGAGTTAGGATTCAACATATCAGAGCCGTTAGTCTACAGCCACAGACGGAGACAGTTATTTGGTGACGTGCCCGACCCGGGGTGAAAAATCAAGATTACCAAGTGCTCTTGGAACCCCTTCTACAGGAAGATTGTCCCTTGGTGCGAGCTGCTAGAAGCCTGGTAACTGTACGTAATGGGAAGGTTCCAGTGAGACTTATTAATCTCTCTCAAGTTGCAGTCCAACTACCCAAGTATACCCCAGTGGCTACTCTACACCATCTAGATGTCCGAGATGTAGTCTCGAAGTCACAGGTGGTCCAACGAGGACCTGACCAGAATCCTGTGGAACCTTGGTGGAGCCAACTACAGATAGGAGGCGAAGATACCCCCAAGGAACAGGTGGAAGGAGTCATCCAGGTGGCTAAGAAACATCAAAAAGCTTTCAGCAAGTTCCCCACAGACTTTGGCAGGACCACCATGATCAAACATGGGATTCTCACCGGAGACAATCCACCCATTAAAGAGAGGCATCGTCCTGTGGCTCCTGGGATGTATCAGACCAAAAAGAAAATGCTTGTGGAGATGAAAGAGGCCGATGTCATCCAGGAAAGCCAGAGTCCATGGGCTGCAACTTTGGTCCTGGTGAAGAAAAAAGATGGAACTATCTGCTTTTGCGTGGATTACAGGAAATTGAACAACATAACTCATAAGGATGCCTATCCTCTCCCTCACATCGAAGAATCCTTGACAGCGTTGGGGTCTGCAGCCTACTTTTCCACACTGGATCTGACAAGCGGCTACTGGCAGGTGCCAATGGCAGATGAGGACAGAGAGAAGACTGCATTTGTGACCCCTATGGGTCTCTTCGAGTTCGAAAGCATGCCCTTTGGACTGTGCAATGCACCAGCTACTTTCCAATGCCTAATGGAGCGATGCTTGGGGCATCGACATCTTAACTTCCAGAGTGTTCTGTTGTATTTAGATGACGTTATCGTCTATTCTCGAACATATCAGGAACACCTGGATCACCTGAAAGAAGTTTTCCAAGGCATGAAATCAGGAACCCCGTGTGAAAGACAGTGTTGTGGCCCTTTTCTCCGAAGTCTGTGTTTCCTACTTTTCTCCTAAGCAGGGCCGGTTTTAGAATATGTGTGGCCCTGGGCAAAAATAAAAATGGGGCCTATGGCTCACATGACCAAAGATCACCATATTGAATTGTGCTGCATCTCAGCTGAAAGCCATAACACAAATGCATTATAGGGTCCAAATATAAGCTATATGGGGGAGATATATGAAAAGCTGCAGAGTGGTGGAGTTGCCCATAGTAACCGATCAGATGCCTTTTTAAAAATGAGAGTGGCATCCTCTACATAGGCTTTCATAAATCTCCCCCATAGTGAATATGTCAGGGACCGACCAAGGGACAAGGAGAGTGAGCCCTAAACTGACCCTAAAACCGCTCTCCCTGCCTACTTGCCCATCCACCCTAAACGGTAGATCGACAACTTGGCGCTGGTCCCTCCCTGAGCTAAAGTGCAGTGGCCAGAAACAAACAGGAACATAGAACTCTATAGTATTAAGTTCAGAGGATACAGATCAGTGAGCAACACATGGGACACTATAGACCAATGGTAAAGCACAGAGGAAAACACTAGCTAAGTGATCATGTACTCTATGATCAGTGCATGTACAAAAACTCCAAAGATCTGAATAAAGAACTAAAATATATAGAGTTCAAAACACTAGACAGGAAAACGGATCAGTCTAAACAGACTCCAGGAACAGACAGGAATATAGCATAATACCCCAGAACCTCCAGTAGACACAAAGTCCCCATGGACCGGTAACAGGGATCTATAGCTAAACAGGAATAATCTCACTCCTTCAGAAAACCTCCAGTAGACACGGAGTTCCCATGGATAGGTAACAGGGATGCCTAGCTACAACTCAGAAAACAGATACAACAGAAAATAATTATAGAACGCTGTTCACACTGAACACAAGACAGGAATAATCACAATCCCACAGAACACCTCCAGTAGACACAGGAATAACAATACCCTCTGAGTCCCCATGGACCGGTAACAGGGATGCCTAGATACACAGAAAATTATTATAGAATACTGTTCACACTGAACACAAGACAGAAATAATCGCAATCCCACAGAACACCTCCAGTAGACACAGGAATAACAATACCCTCTGAGTCCCCATGGACAGGTTACAGGGAAAAATAGTTACAGAAACACAGAAAACGGATTCCGTTTTCAGAGAAAACACGATGTGAACAGATATATAGCAGAAAGGATATACAAATCCTGAAATCGACTATACAAACACAGATTAAAATCTACTATGAGCATGCTTTCTAACCATGGGTAAAACTCCAGTAGATATCAAAGATAAATGCAAGGTGCATGCTAAAACAGAGATAGTAGATTAAAAGCTCAAACAAGGAGTGTTTCACCAAAAGCTCCATAGCAGCATGTTAGCAGCAAGCAGGATGTCAAGATGTAATCACCGGCCCTTAAGCTGGAACTGCTATTGGATAGAAAACCAAAGGCATTAACTATTCCCAGACCGGGTAACATATAACTTCAAACACAACCAGATCTAATAGCTGTGTGTGTGCACAGACCAAGACAGACATGACAGAATACTTTTTGTTTAAAGGGCAACTGTCACATAAAAATAGGTCAATAACCTGTCCGCACAGCAAAAGCCGATCACTGGTATACTGCAGCTAAAATTTTGTTTGGGCACTCCCTGTCTTCTATGCTGTAAAAATGACTTTTATCTACAGTTGCCAAAAGTCAGAAAGGCGTAGTCAGGGATCTGAAATCTCTTTTCCGACATCACAGCACCGCCCCGGCACCACTCACTGACTGAGAAAGAAACAGAGCTGGGTGCCAATCAGACTGGGGCAGTGCTGTGATGCCAGAGAAGAGAGGCTTGGCAGCCCCGAGGCATTGTAGATTCCTGGCCACTCTGGCACAAAGTGCTAAAACAGAGAAATGGCTGCAGTACACCAGTGATCAGCTCATAGGCTGCAGTATACCAGTGATCAGCTCGTAGGCTGCAGTATACCAGTGATCAGCTGACCCCCTATCACATATATATACTGCTCTCTATGACCCTCTATCACATATATACTGCTCCCTATGACCTTCTATCACATATATACTGCTCCCTATGACCTCATATCACATATATACTGCTCCCTATGACCTCCTATCACATATATACTGCTCCCTATGACCCCCTATCTCCCATATACTGTTCTGTATGACCCCGTATTTCACATATATACTGCTCTCTATGGCCCCCTATCACATATATACTGCTCCCTATGATCCCCTATTATATATATACTGCTCCCTCTGACCCACCTATCACATATATACTGCTCCCTGTGACCTCCTATCACATATATACTGCTTTCTATGACCTTCTATCACATATATACTGCTCCCTATGACCTCCTATCACATATATACTGCTCCCTATGACCTTCTATCACATATGTGGTGTCTTGGGTGTTGCAATGGTGTAGCAGGGTCTGGTGGTAATAACCCTGTGGGGCAAGGTGTTTTTAACCCCTGATTAGTCATGACGTCAGGATGTGGTTGTTTTCTGTATAAGGCCCTGCTGACAACCAACCCAGAAATGGCAGGCAATAAAGGAATGTCCACAGCAGGAATTGTGAAAATAACTGGAACTTTTACTTAAACTTCTTATGGAACAGTCTTTACAGTTATGCAGTTTCTTTAGAGGCAATCGGGATGCAGGATACCTCACAGGCTTGCTGGGACTTGTAGTATTGAGATTTATGCAGGCCACTGTGCTACTAATTGTATACTTGTGTTGAGTAGTAGTCACTATAATTGTAGTTAGAGCTTGATAACTCACGTTTTGAAGTGGCTGCAGGTTCTTTAGGCTTTGGCCTAGATGAGAAGAATTTAGTAGGTGCAGAGATTGTGCTTGCTTTGTAGCCAGGAACTAAGAGAGTGGATTTAGAGACTACAGCCCCTTATATACTAGGGGGGCTTGACTAAAGCCCATTGGTTGTAAAGCCTATAGGTCCTGTACCCAGGGAACTCTGGGTACATCACATGACAGAAGGGCCTATACATTTGTACAACTTTATATACAATGAA
The DNA here is from genome assembly GCF_029499605.1 of Hyla sarda. Lineage (NCBI taxonomy): Eukaryota > Metazoa > Chordata > Amphibia > Anura > Hylidae > Hyla > Hyla sarda. Next base: position 315,319,652 of record NC_079193.1, read on the forward strand.
CAATATGCATAATACATTTACAATGCATTTATAGAAGGTGAGCAAAGGGCGAGCCCTATGGACTGCAGGGACTCTTCCTGAGGGGACTTGGGAAGGGTACAGGACCATGTATCACATATATATATATATATATACTGCTCCCTATGACCCCCTATCACATATATACTGCTCCCTATGACCCCCTATCACATATATACTGCTCCCTATGACCCCCTATCACATATATACTGCTCTCTATGACCCCCTATCACATATATACTGCTCCCTATGACCTTCTATCACATATACACTGCTCCCTATGACCCCCTATAACATATATACTGCTCCCTATGACCTCCTATCACATATATATTTCTCTCTATGACCTTCTATCACATATATACTGCTCTCTATTACCCCCTATCACATATATACTGCTCCCTATGACCCCCTATCACATATACACTTCTCCCTATGAACCCCTATCACATATATACTGCTCCCTATGACCTTCTATCACATATATACTGCTCCCTATGACCTTCTATCACATATATACTGCTCCCTATGACCTCCTTTCACATATATACTGCTCTCTATGACCCCCTATCACATATACTGCTCCCTGTGGCCCCCTCCTCCCATTATACACTGCTTCCTATGCTCCCCATACACTGCTACCTATGCCCCCTATATACAGTTTATATGCCCCTCATCGCGCAAATTGCGGCAAAATGCAGAAATGTTCCTCTAGAGTTCAGGGGCCCTTTTGGACATGGGGGCCCTAGGCAATTGCCCAGGTTGCCTCCACCCCCCTCCCTGAAACCTGCCCTGCTCCTAAGTCAAGTCTACATCAGTCAAGTCTAAGTCAGTGCAGTCTAGTCACGTCAAGGCAAAGTCAATCTCTGACAAGTCTAAGTCCCAATTCAGCCGACAAGGACTGCAAGTCTCAGAGTGCCATTAAAGCAACTGTGTTTCCCTTTTGCATCCTTCAGCCAAATTGCACTATAATAGAACTGTACTGACTGTACCCTCTTGCTGCAGTTTCTAAAGTAAAAGTTACAAGTGGCTTCCCTAACTTTGCATGTGAGGTATTCTTTACCCGGTGCTTGGCACCGGCAACTACTTACCCTTGGAGGATGATGGGTTAACACCCCTGGCTTTACGAACATTCACCTCAGTCCCACCATCCAACAGTCAACATTACACATCATTAGCCCCAGCTCTCCACATATACACATTGGCCCTCATTTACTAAAGTCCAACTAACTCTTTTTCTCGGTTATTGCGCCAAAATTTTAGTCGCAATGTCTGTGCGACTATTTATGCGACCAAATTTTAGTCGCTCAACCGACACTTTAGAAAACACTCAGAGTGTTTTTCTTTTCACTCTGAAATGGGCGTGTTTATGCAAAAATTGGCATTTTACTGACAAAAAACACAAAGTACTTCCAAAATCACTCGAGAAAAAGTGTGAGTTTGCCTCACACAATAACTGACAGCCAAGAGGCCGAGTGAAATTCCAAAAATGGAGCGATTTGTAACAAGGGACTGTTTATCATTGTGTTTTTTGTGAAAGTAACTTGTTTTATAACCTGAAGAATTTTGTACAGTTAAACACTTTTATTAATAAAATATTGAATGCTTTTGTGATAGTTAATGTTTATATGTTTTTTTTCTTTTTAACACATTTGCAATTATAGGTTTAAATCAATTTAACACCCAAGCTGATAAACAAGGATAATTGTTGTAATGTTTGAAAAATTATAACACATGAATACTTTTGATTCATGGAAACATTTTTAAACAAACAAGTCTAAACCATTTTGACTCACACAACTAATTTCTATAGCTCGGAGTTTGTACGACACAATTGACTAGTGCGACACAAAATACCATGCAACAGAAAAATAACCGACATGTGCGACAGAATAGTAAATAAAAGATGAGTGATATTGAAATCACTCCAGAATAAACACTCCACTCTTAGTAAATCAGGGCCATTATTTTATTAATTTAATTAATTACAAATACACATACAAAGAATACAAAGAAAAAACTACTACTATACAAAGAAACCTACAATACAAAGAAACATACTTGGCCATCTTTGCATTTATTTATTTACTAGCAGAATACCCGACATTGCCAGGTTTTCCTACCTGAACCTTGGGGGAAGGACACACTCATCTGGAGATACAGAGTGAAGATTGTGGAATAAGGTACCGGAAGTCCCATAGAATTGCATGGGACTTTGGATACTTGACAAATAAATAACATGAGTACCAAGTTTCATCGAAGTGTAAATTATTAGGGAGTGATGCTGGAACCTACATACATGCACACATTAATTTATATTTATACAGTGGGGCAAAAAAGTATTTAGTCAGTCACCAATTGTGCAAGTTCTCCCACTTAAAAAGATGGGAGGCCTGTAATTTTCATCATAGGTATACCTCAACTATGAGAGGCATAATGAGGGGGAAAAAATCCATAAAATCACATTGTCTGAATTTTTGATAATTTTTTAGCATTGTGGTCAATACTTTTCTGCCCCACTGTATATATATATATATATATGTTACGCCGAGCGCTCCGGGTCCCCGCTCCTCCCCGGAGCGCTCGCTACACTCTCCTCACTGCAGCGCTCCGGTCAGATCCACTGACCCGGGGCGCTGCGATACTGCCTCCAGCCGGGATGCGATTCGCGATGCGGGTAGCGCCCGCTCGCGATGCGCACCCCGGCTCCCGTACCTGACTCGCTCTCCGTCGGTCCTGTCCCGGCGCGCGCGGCCCCGCTCCTTAGGGCGCGCGCGCGCCGGGTCTTTGCGATTTAAAGGGCCACTGCGCCGCTGATTGGCGCAGTGGTTCCAATTAGCCTGATCACCTGTGCACTCCCTCGCCGGATCTTGTTGCCATCGTGCCAGTGAAAGCGTTTCCTTGTGTGTTCCTAGCCTGTGTTCCAGACCTCCTGCCGTTGCCCCTGACTACGATCCTTGCTGCCTGCCCCGACCTTCTGCTACGTCCGACCTTGCTTCTGCCTACTTCCTTGTACCGCGCCTATCTTCAGCAGTCAGAGAGGTTGAGCCGTTGCTAGTGGATACGACCTGGTCACTACCGCCGCAGCAAGTCCATCCCGCTTTGCGGCGGGCTCTGGTGAAAACCAGTAGTGACTTAGAACCGATCCACTAGCACGGTCCACGCCAATCCCTCTCTGGCACAGAGGATCCACTACCTGCCAGCCGGCATCGTGACAGTAGATCCGGCCATGGATCCCGCTGAAGTTCCTCTGCCAGTTGTCGCTGACCTCACCACGGTGGTCGCCCAGCAGTCACAACAGATAGCGCAACAAGGCCAACAGCTGTCTCAACTGACCGTTATGCTACAGCAGTTACTACCACAGCTTCAGCAATCATCTCCTCCGCCAGCTCCTGCACCTCCTCCGCAGCGAGTGGCCGCTTCTGGTCTACGCCTATCCTTGCCGGATAAATTTGATGGGGACTCTAAGTTTTGCCGTGGCTTTCTTTCCCAATGTTCCCTGCACCTGGAGATGATGTCGGACCAGTTTCCCACTGAAAGGTCTAAGGTGGCTTTCGTAGTCAGCCTTCTGTCTGGAAAAGCCCTGTCTTGGGCCACACCGCTCTGGGACCGCAATGACCCCGTCACTGCCTCTGTACACTCCTTCTTCTCGGAAATCCGAAGTGTTTTTGAGGAACCTGCCCGAGCCTCTTCTGCTGAGACTGCCCTGTTGAACCTGGTCCAGGGTAATTCTTCCGTTGGCGAGTATGCCGTACAATTCCGTACTCTTGCTTCAGAATTATCCTGGAATAATGAGGCCCTCTGCGCGACCTTTAAAAAAGGCCTATCCAGCAACATTAAAGATGTTCTGGCCGCACGAGAAATCCCTGCTAATCTACATGAACTCATTCACCTAGCCACTCGCATTGACATGCGTTTTTCCGAAAGGCGTCAGGAGCTCCGCCAAGATATGGACTCTGTTCGCACGAGGCGTTTCTTCTCCTCGGCTCCTCTCTCCTCTGGTCCCCTGCAATCCGTTCCTGTGCCTCCCGCCGTGGAGGCTATGCAGGTCGACCGGTCTCGCCTGACACCTCAAGAGAGGACACGACGCCGCATGGAGAATCTCTGCCTGTACTGTGCTAGTACCGAACACTTCCTGAGGGATTGTCCTATCCGTCCTCCCCGCCTGGAAAGACGTACGCTGACTCCGCACAAAGGTGAGACAGTCCTTGATGTCTACTCTGCTTCTCCACGTCTTACTGTGCCTGTGCGGATGTCTGCCTCTGCCTTCTCCTTCTCTACTATGGCCTTCTTGGACTCTGGATCTGCAGGAAATTTTATTTTGGCCTCTCTCGTCAACAGGTTCAACATCCCAGTGACCAGTCTCGCCAGACCCCTTTACATCAATTGTGTAAACAATGAAAGATTGGACTGTACCATACGTTTCCGCACGGAGCCCCTTCTAATGTGCATCGGATCTCATCACGAGAGGATTGAACTTTTGGTCCTCCCCAATTGCACTTCTGAAATTCTCCTTGGACTTCCCTGGCTTCAACTTCATTCCCCAACCCTGGATTGGTCCACTGGGGAGATCAAGAGTTGGGGGCCCTCTTGTTCCAAGGACTGTCTAAAACCGGTTCCCAGTAACCCTTGCCGTGACTCTGTGGTTCCTCCAGTAACCGGTCTCCCTAAGGCCTATATGGACTTTGCGGATGTCTTTTGCAAAAAACAAGCTGAGACTCTACCTCCTCACAGGCCTTATGATTGTCCTATCGACCTCCTCCCGGGCACTACTCCACCCCGGGGCAGAATTTATCCTCTGTCCGCCCCAGAGACTCTTGCCATGTCTGAATACGTCCAGGAAAATTTAAAAAAGGGCTTTATCCGTAAATCCTCCTCTCCTGCCGGAGCCGGATTTTTCTTTGTGTCCAAAAAAGATGGCTCCCTACGTCCTTGCATTGACTACCGCGGTCTTAATAAAATCACGGTTAAGAACCGCTACCCCCTACCCCTCATCTCTGAACTCTTTGATCGCCTCCAAGGTGCCCACATCTTTACTAAACTGGACTTAAGAGGTGCTTATAATCTCATCCGCATCAGAGAGGGGGATGAATGGAAAACGGCATTTAACACCAGAGATGGACACTTTGAGTATCTGGTCATGCCCTTTGGCCTGTGCAACGCCCCTGCCGTCTTCCAAGACTTTGTTAATGAAATTTTTCGTGATCTTTTATACTCCTGTGTTGTTGTATATCTGGACGATATCCTGATTTTTTCTGCCAATCTAGAAGAACACCGCCAGCATGTCCGTATGGTTCTTCAGAGACTTCGTGACAATCAACTCTATGCCAAAATTGAGAAATGTCTGTTTGAATGCCAATCTCTTCCTTTTCTAGGATACTTGGTCTCTGGCCAGGGACTACAAATGGATCCAGACAAACTCTCTGCCGTCTTAGATTGGCCACGCCCCTCCGGACTCCGTGCTATCCAACGCTTTTTGGGGTTCGCCAATTATTACAGGCAATTTATTCCACATTTTTCTACCGTTGTGGCTCCTATCGTGGCTTTAACCAAAAAAAATGCCGATCCCAAGTCTTGGCCTCCTCAAGCGGAAGACGCCTTTAAACGACTCAAGTCTGCCTTTTCTTCGGCTCCCGTGCTCTCCAGACCTGACCCTTCCAAACCCTTCCTATTGGAGGTTGATGCCTCCTCAGTGGGAGCTGGAGCTGTTCTTCTACAAAAAAATTCTTCCGGGCATGCTGTCACTTGTGGGTTTTTTTCTAGGACCTTCTCTCCGGCGGAGAGGAACTACTCCATCGGGGATCGAGAGCTTCTAGCCATCAAATTAGCACTTGAGGAATGGAGGCATCTGCTGGAGGGATCAAGATTTCCAGTTATTATTTACACCGATCACAAGAACCTCTCCTACCTCCAGTCTGCCCAACGGCTGAATCCTCGCCAGGCCCGGTGGTCTCTGTTCTTTGCCCGATTTAATTTTGAAATTCACTTTCGGCCTGCCGATAAGAACATTAGGGCCGATGCTCTCTCTCGTTCCTCGGATGCTTCGGAAGTTGAACTCTCTCCGCAACACATCATTCCTCCTGACTGCCTGATTTCCACTTCTCCAGCCTCCATCAGGCAAACTCCTCCAGGGAAGACCTTTGTTTCTCCACGCCAACGCCTCGGAATCCTCAAATGGGGTCACTCCTCCCATCTCGCAGGTCATGTGGGCATCAAGAAATCTGTGCAACTCATCTCCCGCTTCTATTGGTGGCCGACTCTGGAGACGGATGTTGTGGACTTTGTGCGAGCCTGCACTATCTGTGCCCGGGATAAGACTCCTCGCCAGAAGCCCGCTGGTTTTCTTCATCCCCTGCCTGTCCCCGAACAGCCTTGGTCTCTGATTGGTATGGATTTTATTACTGATTTACCCCCTTCCCGTGGCAACACTGTTATTTGGGTGGTCGTTGATCGATTCTCCAAAATGGCACATTTCGTCCCTCTTCCTGGTCTTCCTTCAGCGCCTCAGTTGGCTAAACAATTTTTTGTACACATTTTTCGTCTTCACGGGTTGCCTACGCAGATCGTCTCGGATAGAGGCGTCCAATTCGTGTCTAAATTCTGGAGGGCTCTCTGTAAACAACTCAAGATTAAACTAAATTTTTCTTCTGCATATCATCCCCAATCCAATGGACAAGTAGAAAGAATTAACCAGGTCCTGGGTGATTATTTACGACATTTTGTTTCCTCCCGCCAGGACGACTGGGCAGATCTTCTTCCATGGGCCGAATTCTCGTATAACTTCAGAGTCTCTGAATCTTCCTCCAAATCCCCATTTTTCGTGGTGTACGGCCGTCACCCTCTTCCCCCCCTCCCTACCCCCTTGCCCTCTGGTCTGCCCGCTGTGGATGAAATTTCTCGTGACCTTTCCATCATATGGAGAGAGACCCAAAATTCTCTCTTACAGGCTTCATCACGCATGAAGAAGTTCGCGGATAAGAAAAGAAGAGCTCCTCCCATTTTTTCCCCTGGAGACAAGGTATGGCTCTCCGCTAAATATGTCCGCTTCCGTGTCCCTAGCTACAAGTTGGGACCACGCTATCTTGGTCCTTTCAAAATTTTGTGTCAGATTAATCCTGTCTCTTACAAACTTCTTCTTCCTCCTTCTCTTCGTATTCCTAATGCCTTTCACGTTTCTCTTCTTAAACCACTCATCATCAACCGTTTCTCTCCCAAATCTGTTCCTCCCACTCCTGTTTCCGGCTCCTCGGACATCTTCTCCGTCAAAGAGATTCTGGCATCAAAAAAGGTCAGAGGGAAAACCTTTTTTTTAGTGGATTGGGAGGGTTGTGGTCCAGAAGAGAGATCCTGGGAACCTGAGGACAATATCCTAGACAAAAGTCTGCTCCTCAGGTTCTCAGGCTCTAAGAAGAGGGGGAGACCCAAGGGGGGGGGTACTGTTACGCCGAGCGCTCCGGGTCCCCGCTCCTCCCCGGAGCGCTCGCTACACTCTCCTCACTGCAGCGCTCCGGTCAGATCCACTGACCCGGGGCGCTGCGATACTGCCTCCAGCCGGGATGCGATTCGCGATGCGGGTAGCGCCCGCTCGCGATGCGCACCCCGGCTCCCGTACCTGACTCGCTCTTCGTCGGTCCTGTCCTGGCGCGCGCGGCCCCGCTCCTTAGGGCGCGCGCGCGCCGGGTCTTTGCGATTTAAAGGGCCACTGCGCCGCTGATTGGCGCAGTGGTTCCAATTAGCCTGATCACCTGTGCACTCCCTCGCCGGATCTTGTTGCCATCGTGCCAGTGAAAGCGTTTCCTTGTGTGTTCCTAGCCTGTGTTCCAGACCTCCTGCCGTTGCCCCTGACTACGATCCTTGCTGCCTGCCCCGACCTTCTGCTACGTCCGACCTTGCTTCTGCCTACTTCCTTGTACCGCGCCTATCTTCAGCAGTCAGAGAGGTTGAGCCGTTGCTAGTGGATACGACCTGGTCACTACCGCCGCAGCAAGTCCATCCCGCTTTGCGGCGGGCTCTGGTGAAAACCAGTAGTGACTTAGAACCGATCCACTAGCACGGTCCACGCCAATCCCTCTCTGGCACAGAGGATCCACTACCTGCCAGCCGGCATCGTGACAATATATATATATATATATATATATATATACATATTTAGAGAAGCACTACTTTATGGTACGCTACTGAAAAACTTTACCATCTGTATTCTAGCCCATTCACTTTTGAAAACTATTGCTCGTTCAATGGTTGTAGAGACAGAGCGCTAAGTGTTTTTACAAAAAGAATAAATCAAGCCAGCTAGCCACCCTGCCAGCTCTCATAAGATAGGGGTTGGTCTGTTTTACAGAGTATAATGCATATATTATTGTAATCAGTTTACAATGTGTATAGCAGTCATATAGTTCATGTAGACTGGGACCTATTACTATTTTATGATTTGAATATAAATTGATTGCGTGAATGATTATATAATGTGAACCAGATATAAGGGCACGGATACATCCATTCCCAGAATATTCCCCATATAATAGATCAAACATATCCTTTGACACATATGCATAAGCTACATGGTGGTACTACAATCTGACATCTTCTTTAATGTAAGTAGCTGCTATTTCAAGCTCCTATACTCTCAGAAATGATCTCCTGAGTATTGCTATAGAATATGCTGTTGTGGAGGCACCTGCTATGTGTGATACATCATATGTCTTTGCTGTAAGTGATGCACGATTCCCATAACTCGTCACTGAGTCACACACCAGCTGCAGATAAGAAGTCGGCTAAAAACATATGCAATAGATTTCAGTAACTGAGAAGATGTCATGAGAAAGTATGAGCTGAGCTGATAGGAATTCCCTCGTGTCTTTCATCTATACATTGTAATTTGGGGATATGGACACTGAATTACAAGTAGAAGATCAGTGATTCTTAGGTGACATGTCTCTAAAGCACTAGAGAGGATGTTGGTTAAGGAGAAGGGTGATATAGCTGCACAGGGGTGTGCAGAGTCACATCCTCCTGGTCCCACCCGAGTGAGGACAAACAATCATACAGGTACATAAAGAGAGGAGCAACATTCGTACGGTGCTCTTTCTAGCTCACAATAATATATCACAGGTGTTGGCCCTGACTAAATACATCAGTAGTGGCTCTACCATGGATACATGTAATAGCTACAGAAGGCAGTGCTTACGCCACCAGGTTGCCTCCCCAGCAAGAGCGAATCAGTAGTACTATTACTGACATATTTGGTTACAGCCGGGTTAGTGTAGCTAGAAGAAAAGTGGTAGACATGAAACAGACATTGCTCCTCTCTTGTTATACCTGCATGATTCTTTGTCCCTCAGTCAGATGGAGTAAAGTGGTGTTGCATGATCCTGGTGCGTACCACGTGTGGGCTTACAGAGCATCACCAGTCACCTGTCAGCCGCGTTACAGTGGGACAGTGACGGTTTTTGATCTCCTAGATATTATCTAATGATGGGACAACTATTAATTGCTGGTACATTGGCGCTGATGTATCAGATGAAAACTGGAGCAATCACTTTATCAGAGCTTTTTAAAGCCCCCCCCCCCCCCCGTGATCTCGGCTTCGGCACCCCAGACATCCGATGCACGGAGCAAACTTTGCTCCATGTCCGATGACTGGCGATGCGGGGCGGAGGCTCGTGACATCATGCCCTGCTCGTGAAATCATGGCCACGCCCCCTCAATGCAAGCTTTTGGATAGGGGATAAGATGTCTAGGGGCGGAGTACCCGTTTAAGATATGAAAGCTGAGCTGTGTTTGGTTGCTATGGGTAAAACCAGACAGTTTTGATCTCTGTCAGATTGCTAAATTTAGACCATTGTGTCAAAATGGAAGCTAACTCCTGATAAACATCTACAATATCCCTAACATGCACAATATCTGTTTCCACGGCTTATACCTGTCATACAGTGCACTAAATGCAGAAAACATTACAAGCAGATATACTATAAGTCAGACAAAGATATTCACTTGGCCCGGTGAGGACACCCCCACTGGAACCATTAGGTGAATTAGCTTATTTTACAGGATGACTTAGTGCAGCTTTCTTCATGCTTACACAATGCATTCAGATCAATAATTCTGGGAATGAAGTCTTCAATAAAGATGCTCTTTGGCAAGTCATCTGTCTGTGCAATCTACTGAGCTTCAGTCTTCCCTGTACACCGCCCGTATCTGATTCAACATAAATGTGACTTTCCTGAAGCCATGTGTACAGGGAAAAGATGCTGTACACTGGACATATGTAATTCTAGCCTTATATTGCTATTGATCAAAAAGGAAGATGTGATCTCAGCTCAAGTTATAAGTAAAACATTGTTTTCTTAGGGAATGTTTGTCCTCTTCTTTTTATCAAGATCTGGAGAAATAGAGGAGAGCGGATATCCCAAACATGATGTGCAGTGGGCCTGGGTCTTGTCTATGAAGGTAAGGGACCTCTAAGATGGGCCAACCCATGCCAAATATGAACTTCGATGTACCCACTACAACTACCACTGACTATTACCACTATCACTATCCACCACTGAGTGTTGTCCACTGACAACTTCAGTACAAATACCAGAAGTCTACCACCCCTGCTGTCCATTGGCTACCACTATCACTTGTTCACCACTACTAGTTGTGAGCTGACTACTACAATAACCACTAGACCACAACTGCCTGCTGTCCGCTGGCTACGACTACCTTCAGTCCACCACCTCTGCTGCTGCTACTACCAGCCAGGGCTACAGATACACAGTCCCTGATCCCAAAAACAGGATAATCGTTTCAGCTTTTTATACTAATGCTATTTCTTCTTTACTAATTTACAAAACATTTTGAAAAAGCCATTGAGTCTTCTGATACCTCCATGTGCATTTTAACACTGGCAGGCATCTGCCAACAAAAAAGGATACTTTATGCACCTTTGTTTTAGTGTTAAAAAGCATACTAAATATTTTTAAACAAGTTGTTAGTTACCATGTCACTGTAACTTTTGCATTAACTTAACCTTAAAACCACTTTAAAACAACTTGAATACATTCATAGGGGACCCTAGCAGAGTTATACAGGGCTCTTATGCGTGAAGGGTTATTGAATTGCAGGTTCGGTAAGAACTTATTTGCCACAAACCGAACCTTTTTTTGAAAGGTTTGGAAAACCTTACGAACTGAATTTTCCGAAAGTTGGCTCAACTCTAGTTATGATATAGAGTAGTGTTAAAATATAAAACTTTTGAATACATATTATTGGGAGGAAAGTATTTCCAACCTTCTGGCTGCCGGTAGTCCCTCTGGCTCCTACCAAATGTTCAGATACCTCCTCAATCACCATAAAAAAAAGACCATTTAATGTAACACAGTAAATACTGGATAGAAAAGAGGGGGATGTAGTGAAAAACAGTAAGTAGAGAGGAGGGGGAGAAGCAGGCAAACAGCTCAGAGCACATATCTCAGCTCAGAACGAAGGATAAAGACAACATGTGCAGGTAAACACAATATTTACTATGTAATTACATACTTAACCAACATGACACAGTTTTCAGTAGCATAGTTCAGTCAGTTTTTTCTCTATATATCAATAGGGGAATTGTTGGGATTTCAATGTAACAATTTGTTCTTTGCCATCATTGTCATGTATGCTACTCAGTCATCCCTTCTAAATTAAGATTTGGTACCCATCCAAATGAGGGCTGCAGTTTTTATTCAAGTCAGCCTATATACACTTTAATTTAATTTATTATAAGACCCTTACATTTTCTAGTAATATAATTCCTAAGGCAGTGTTTCCCAACCAGTCTACCTCTTGCAGTTGCAAAACTACAACTTCCAACATGCCAAAGGCTGTCCAGGCATGCTTGGAGTTGTAGTTTTTCAACAGCAGGATATATACCGATTGTGAAACACTGGCCTAAAGAACGAAGCAAGCACCCTCTGCTATGCATAATTTAAAAAATAGAGATTAGATTGAACTGAGCATACATTTTGTTGAATAAGGGTAGGGTCACGCACTGCACATCCGCAGCGTATTTGTGCCGACAATCACATAGTGATGCAAAGGGAGTTCCCTGCTCCCTGTAGCTCTGTGTTTCCTCTTTTAGCAGCGGATTTGCTGCCGGCAGACATGAGCTGACACACAGAGCTACCCAGCCGCAGCAAGGAGCTCACTCTGCAGTCACTCTGTGAGACCGGCAGCACATCTGTGGTGTAAAATACGCTGCAGATGCGCTGTGTGGGACCCTATCCTAAATCAAGTCCATATAGGAAACATTGGAAAGGTGTCCCTCCCACACTTGCATTTAATCAATTTGTCATTATATATACAATATACACTCCTTAACATTGTAAGCGCAATACCAAGAAGGACAAGCTGTAATGCTATGCGAGAAAGTGGCAGGTCTTTAAAGCCTGCAAATTATACAATTTTCAAGCACCAGGCTCCGAACTGTGGCATGTCAGAGAGGCTTCAGCGGTATAAAATCCTGAGTGAAGCTATTTTCCTGTTTATTGATGTGCTAGTTATCGCTACTTGTCACAAACAAGAGGAACAGAATCCTTGAACTGAGAGACCTTGGTTTATTACCCTAACAGATCATTACGCATGTAGGCCAAGATGTAAGCCCTGTTCAACATTGTGTGTCCCAGTGGTTGAGAGACCAACGATGAACTGGAATGACAACAAGTGGTGCACAGAGAGGAACCTCTGCATGGATGGATCCAAAGATTAGAAGAATGGAACACAGTGATCCATTCTATACTGCAAATGAATATCACTTCATTAAACATCACTTACCAAGCTAAGGAAGCCAATCAGTGTCTACACAAACCGTCAGATGACACAACATTGGGCTACGAGCCAAACATCCAGCTACAAGTGTTCCATTGACCGCTTTTAAAGGCAATAATGGTGCAAGAGCAAGATGGTAAAGGCGGCTGGAATGGAGGTCTATCCCCTTTAGTGATGAATACCACTTTTGTCTCTGATTTGGTCGTGGAACCAGTGGTACAGCCATTTCTACAACATGTCACAGGAGCCATTTGTAACACAACAGCACTAGATCCAATGGAAGAAGGAGGGGAGGGGGGCTCCAGCTCCGCAATATAGTAAAAATTAACCTTTAATAATACATGGTTAAAAAATATCCATGGTCCAAGTAGACAAAAAAAGAAAGACAAACAGTGCTCAGTGAGTTAAAACCCACGTCAACCGACGCGTTTCGGACCAACTAAGGGTCCTTAGTCATGCTGCTGCATCCTATCTGGACGGCTGCTACTTTTATACTGAATTGAGTATCACAGTCACATGACAAATTACGTCACAGATTGAGCCACAGCTGATGTGTGATCACAAATGATTAGAGTACGGCATATACAAAAAAAATACAAAAAGAACTAAAGCAAACAGGAATAACCGTAAAAAGGAAGCTAATAAATGTACGCTAAGTCACTTTTGTAATTCATGCCCTTAGGATACCTGGTATCCAACATAAGAATCCAAAAGGCTTCTCGTTTGAGGAGGACGCGTGACCAGTCCCCTCCTCTTGACGGTGGAAGCACCCTTTCGATGCCACATATTTCTATGGAGGACGCATCACCTTGGTGAGTTTCATTGATGTGTTTTGCAAGACCAGATAGAGACCGCATGTTGAAAACCGCAGTGTGTGAACTATGGAAATGTTCATATATGCGTCTCTTCAATTTTCTGGTGGTGCAACCCACATATTGCAATTTGCATTGTCTGCATGTTGCCAAGTAAACGACATGTGTAGTGTCACAGTTGATAAACGTTTTTATAGGATATTTATTTCCATTTATAGTTGACACAAATTCTGTCGACTTGGCAACATGCTTGCAAAGATTGCATCTATTGCGGGCACACTTTTAGAAACCTTTAAGATGAAGCCAGGTATTTGAGGGCTCTTTACTAAGTATATCACTTGGTGATAATTGATTACCTAGCGTACGGCCTCTTTTGGCCACAAACTGGACCCCTTCATGTAAAATGGAAGTCAAAACTTAATCATCAAATAGAACCGGTAAATGTTTGGATACAATGTTTTTGATTGCTGAAAAATCGGTACTGTATTGTGTTGAAAATGTAATTTTGTTCCTCGCCTTGACACTGTCTGAATTATTTTTGGCCCTGGTCTCTGTTAGAAGTGCATCACGGCTCTTGCTTTTGGCTATGTTCTTTGCTCTAGTTAGTGTGGCACTAGAATAACCCCTGGCCAGTAATCTCTTGTCAATATCGGTGCATGTGTGCTCAAAAACGGTATCCGTGGAAGAAGCTCGTTTAGCCCTAATATATTCTCCCACCGGTAAATTGCGGGTAACATGACTGGGATGGCAGCTTGTGGCAAAAAGTATCCTATTGCCAGAAGTAGACTTTCTGTACATTTCTGAGTGCACCGATTTCACAGATGTATCACCCGTCAGATGTACATCCAAAAAATTGATTGAAGACCCCCCCCCCCCCCACTCCAACGTGAACCTTAAATTTAGATTATTGCTGTTGAACAACATGGCCTCGTCACGGGAGTAGTACCATACTAGGAGGAGGTCATCTATATATCGGCCGTACCAGTGCATAGCATAGGCAAACGGGTTATTGGCTGAATATAGAGGAACCTCCTCCCAATACGCCATGTATAGGTTGGCTAAACTGGGGGAAAATTTTGATCCCATAGGGCATCCTGTAATTTGAATGTAGTAATCAGTGTCAAAGCAGAAAAAATTATTTTTCAGGAGAAAAAGCAATGCATCCAATAAAAAATTAGATAATGTCACGTCATAGTTACTGTACTTTCTAACATGATATTTGACAGCTTCTATTGCCATGTGGTGCGGAATGCAAGAATAGAGGCTAGTCACATCACACGATAACCACGAATAACCGTCACATCACACGATAACCACGAATAACCGTCTAACCAAGCGATTTTCTCTATAGCTGATAATAGAGCTTTAGTGTCTTAAATTGCAATACGTGGATTGCACCACCAGAAAATTGAAGAGACGCATATATGAACATTTCCATAGTTCACGCACTGCGGTTTTTAACATGCGGTCTCTATCTGGTCTTGCAAAACACATCCATGAAACTCACCAAGGTGATGCGTCCTCCATAGAAATATGTGGCATCGAAAGGGTGCATCCACTGTCAAGAGGAGGGGACTGGTCACACGTCCTCCTCAAACGAGAAGCCTTTTGGATTCTTATGTTGGATACTAGGTATCCTAAGGGCATGATGTACAAAAGTGACTTAGCGTACATTTATTAGCTTCCTTTTTCGGTTATTCCTGTTTGCTTTAGTTCTTTTTGTATTTTTTTGTATATGCCGTACTCTAATCATTTGTGATCACACATCAGCTGTAGCTCAATCTGTGACGTAATTTGTCATGTGACTGTGATACTCAAATCATTATAAAAGTAGCAGCCGTCCAGATAGGATGCAGCACCATGAATAAGGACCCTCAGTTGGTCCAAAACGCGTCGGTTGCCGTGGGTTTTAACTCACTGAGCACTGTTTGTCTTTCTTTTTTTGTCTACTTGGACCATGGATATTTTTTAACCATGTATTATTCAAGGTTAATTTTTACTATATTGCGGAGCTGGAGCCCCCTTCCCCTCCTTCTTCCATTGGATCAGCTTGCTTCACCCTGGATATGGCTCGGCTTTCCTGCTCTCGTGCTCCCTGCAGATGTATCTCCTTGACCAAATGAATTACGGTGAGCTGGAGTCCTTTTTGTTTTTACTTATTTTGCTCTGAAACAACAGCACTAGGCTGCATGTAGCTTGTGCTACTGTGAGCAGACTGTATGTCCTAAACATGCTACCATGGCCGGCACCATCTCTGAACTTGTCTCCCATCTGGTTGGCAATTGCAAAGGGAGCTGCCAGCAGCAGATCTGGATAACCAAGTGCATTCAGTGTGGCAGGACATTTCTCAGACAACCATTTATAACCTCATTGACCTCATTTGCAGATTAGATTATATCTTTCCTTTTGTAGAGATGTCTGGCTTGGCAAATTTCCCAGTCAGTTAGCAAGACTCCAAAGGGGCGATACACTGACACCCCAGGAGTTTCAAGCTCATTGATTGATAAAGACCAAATTGTTAGGTCGAAACCTCACACCTCTGTACCTGATGCGTGAATAAACCACATTTTCTTAGATATCTTACTCGGTGTGCCGTCTTCCGTTTTGCATTGTTTACCTTTGGACTACAGCCCTAGTCAGGCTCTGAAAACTGGCACCCACTGACTGTTAAAGGGGTACTTCACTGGCCAGCATTCGGAACATTTAGTTCCGAGCGCTGTGTCCGTGCTGCAGGGGTTGGCCACGCCCCCTCGCAACATCACACCACGCCCCCTCAATGCAAGTCTAGAGGAGGGAGCATTGAGAGGGCATGGTGTGATGTCACAAGGGGGCGTGGCTGACCCCGCAGCGCTTGCACACAGCGTTCGGAACTAAATATTCCGAACGCTGGCCAGAGAAGTACCCCTTTAATCTCTTTTTTTCTCCTTTTTCACTGTGTGCATTCCATATCTTGCTTTTTTTCTATCCTATAGCTATGTGCCTCCACTATACATACACTACCACAAAAGTTATGGATCAGTGCATTAAAAACATACATCCATAAACTCTCAATAGTTCAGTAGCAACAGAACGGGGTTGTTCTAAAGAATTCATCGAACAGGGCAGGACAGATTTGCACTATTTCACTGTAATACGTTTATTTATAAAGACTTTTACCTAGGTAGCAGAGGACTCTTTAAAGTGTTCCTGGCCCCATCATCATCTAAACTTTGCAAATTTCCTACAGCAGTCTGGATTGAAATAAGATATAGTGGAAGTGAATTTCTTAACTTGGGAAAAATCCCACTTCCCCATCCAGCGATCTGATGGACTCATCTCATTTTGACAGATGCCAGAACTGCTTGTCAGTAAATGTAGTGTCAGCTATTCATTTTGGTAAAGCATGACAATGGCCTGGACTGATGTTTTATGTTTTGTGCTGGATAACTCAGCTCCAGGGAATGGATGATTCATCAGCACGAGTGACAATGTAAGGAAATACTGCCGGCCTTATCACCCACGACCAATGCCAATAGTGTTTTTGTGAAGAAATAAAGACAAATCATTATAAGCATATACCCCAAAAAAGTTTGGGCAGCAAAGAGGGGACCAACCCCAAATCATTGTTTAGATGTCTGTTTAGTGTTTGTGTCAGATGATAATCATCACTTATGTGCGCAGGGAAAAATAAGCCAACATCTCCCAGCCCATACCCGTCCTATTCTTATCTACAACACTCACTCCCAATAAACCGCGACCATCTGTTAAAATATAGAGTCTGATAAAATTTAGGGTTATATATCAGAGGAAGGAAATGTATACCAACAAATCAAATGAGACAATGAGCCATGTGCCAGTACCATTCACTAAACATATTATTATAATGTATATTATCACCAGACTGTCCCTGGTTCCCCATTTAATATACCATTCCCTGTGACAGCAGAAATTGGCTAAAGTAAGTACGTCAATAACCGCAGTGAGCCTAGTAAAAAAAAACATCTATCACACTATTTTGGTTTGCATATACACTGCTCAAATAAAGGGAACATTTAAACAACACAATGTAACTCCAAGTCAATCACACTTCTGTGAAATCACACTGTCCACTCAGGAAGCAACACTGATTGACAATCAATTTCACATGCTGTTGTGCAAATGGAATGGAACAGGTGGAAATTATAGGCAATTAGCAAGACACCCCCAATAAAGAAGTGGTTCTGCAGGTGGTGATCACAGACCCCTTCTCAGTTTCTATGCTTCCTGGCTAACGTTTTGGTCACTTTTGAATGCTGGCGGTGCTTTCCCTCCAGTAGTAGCATGAGACGGAGTCTATAACCCACACAAGTGGCCCAGGTAGTGCAGCTCATCCAGGATGGCACATCAATGCCAGCTGTGGCAAGGAGGTTTGCTGTGTTTGTCAGCGTAGTCCAGAGCATGGAGGCACTACCAGGAGACAGGTCAGTACATCAGGAGACGTGGAGGAGGCCGTAGGAGGGCAACAATCCAGCAGCAGGATCGCTACCTCTGCCTTTGGGCAAAGAGGGACAGGAGGAGCACTGCCAGAGCCCTGCAAAATCACCTCCAGCAGGCCACAACTGTGCATGTGTCCACTCAAACGGTCAGAAACAAACTCCAGGAGACCATCCGCCACCTCATCAGGAGCATGCCCGGGTGTTGTAGGGAGGTCATACGGGCACGTGGAGGCCACACACACTACTGAGCCACATTTTGACTTGTTTTAAGGACATTACATCAAAGTTGGATCAGCCTGTAGTGTGGTTTTCCACTTTGATTTTGAGTGTGACTCCATATTCAGACCTCCATGGGTTGATAAATTTGATTTACATTGATAATTTTTGTGTAATTTTGTTGTCAGCACATACAACTATGTAAAGACGAAAGTATTTCATACGATTAGTTCATTCATTCAGATCTAAGATGTCTTATCTTGGTGTTCCCTTTATTTTTTTGAGCAGTGTAGCAAAATTATTATTAGTGCTACAAAAATATATAGAATAAAATAGGGTTACATAGTACAGGGCTGTGGTGTGCTCACTGAGGATAGGGTTGAGGAGTGGTCTATAGCCATATTTATAGAAGACTCAAGACAAAGTTTTGTATACAAAAATCACTCATAGGACCTTCACTTTTCTCACCACCCACTTGGAGATAGAACCAAGGACACATCCGATGTTTCGGAGAACACGCCCCCTTTCTGAAGAATTGCTTCTTCTGCTGAATACATCTACAAAAGCCAAGTAGAACTACAAGTACAGGAATAGCACAAAATGATCTGCTCAATAGCTAAATCCTACATACAGCACACAATTCTTAAGGAACAATAACTAGTGACAAAATTCTCCTGAAACCAACACTGTATTCTATAGAACTATATCAAAGTCAAGCAAGATTTAAAAGTTTATCCATTGTATTGAGCTGTCTCAGGAGTAACCTAGGTTTACAAATTGATGGGTGATGGTTTGACCACTGGCCCCCGCACTGCTCTTAAGAAAGGAAAAAAATTGTCCCTGACTTCAGAGCAGTGCACAGTATTTTGTTATGGTTTGATTGGGGTCCAAGCAGTCTGACCCCTACCAGAGGCGAACTGACAATACTCGGGGCCACCGGACCAAAAAATGAAAGGGCCCCTACTAGGCTCTGCAGCTCGTCAATCTTCTGCCACGCCCCTATTCCACCCAAATCCCACAGACAATAAACTACAATATATATATATATATATATATATATATATATATATATAAGAAACACTTTAACGAAGGTAAATTTCCATGACCAATAATACTGGTATACAAGGAGTAAATATATACCCTACCACACAATAACTGGATAATACCTCCATATTGTACTGAATAAAAACCACTATACACAGACCAGTTTACTATAAAGGATCTGTATACAATATAAGTAATTATATACAGAACCATATGGTGGTAGATATCAGCTGTACACAGGATGTGTATACCATATAAGTGATTACAGTTACATTTTGGGACTCACAATTACATCTTTTCTGATCAGTGTCATCCTCTTTCCTTTTCTTCTCTGTCCGGATTGGACCACCATTTGGATTTCTTAACATCTGTAGGACAAACATGTCAGACTTTACATTTTTCCAGTGCCCTCCCCTTCTCTACACAATTTTTCCATCTATAGGCTGTAATAATGCCCACAAGCTGTAATAATGCCCTCCTTGGTGTCCTGCACAGTAAAAGGGCAGGTAGGTAGGTAAAAGGAAAATAGGTAACTAGGTAGGTAGATCAGGAAGCCAGATATGTAGGTAGGTCACAAGCCAGGTAGGTAGGGGGCTAGCTAGGTAGTTAGGCAGCCATGTATGAAGGCCAGTTATGTAGGTAGTTAGGTAGCCTGGTATGTATGTAAGTAGTTAGGCCTTCAGGTTTAAAGTTAGGTGGTCCCCCCTTCCCTGTAGGTATAGGCAGCAGAGTTAACCCCTCCACTTCCCTGTAGGTTTAGGCAGCAGAGTTAACCCCCTTCCTCAAAGGTATAGGCAGCAGAGTTAGCCCCCCCACCCTTCCCTGTTGGTATAGGCAGCAGACTTAACCCCCCCCTTCCCATAGGTATTGGCAGCAGAGTTAAACCCCCTTCCCAATAGGTATAGGAACAGACTTAACCCCCCTTTCTCCTTAGGTATAGGCAGCAGAGTCCTCCCCAACCCCTTTCCCCATAGGTATAGGCAGAGTTAAACCACCACCCCATTCCCCATAGGTATAGGCAGAGTTAAACCCCCTTTTCCCCATAGATATAGGCAGAGTTACCCCCCCTCCTTTCCCCACTGGTATAGGCAGAGTTACTCCCTCTTCCCCATTGGTGAGGGCAGAGTTACCCCCCCCCCTCTTCCCCATAGGTATAGGCAGTTACCCCCCCCCACACACACTTTCCCCATAGGTATAGGCAGAGTTACCCCCCCCCCCCTTTCCCTATAGGTCTAGGCAGAGTTGCCCCCTCCTTTCCCCATAGGTATAGGCAGAGTTATCCCCCCCCCCACTTTCCCATAGGTATATTCAGAGTTAGACCCCCCTCTTTCCCAAAGGTATATGCAGAGTTACACCTTTCCTCCCCCCTCTTTCCCATATGTATACACAGAATTACCCCCCCCCCTTTCCCCATAGGTATAGGCAGAGTTACCCCCCCTTTCCCTATAAGTCTAGCAGAGTTGCCCCCTACTCTCCCCATAGGTATAGGCAGAGTTACCCCCCCACTTTCCCGATTGGTATAGGCAGAGTTACCCCCCTTTCCCCATAGGTATATGCAGAGTTACCCCCCCCCCTCTTTCCCATGGGTATATTCAGAGTTAGACCCCCCTCTTTCCCAAAGGTATATGCAGAGTTACACCTTTCCTCCCCCCTCTTTCCCATAGGTATATGCAGAGTTACACCCCCCCCCTCCCATAGGTATATGATTAAATAGGTTAAAAAAAATTATGCTCACCTGATGTCCCACTCAGCAATCTCTTCAACAGCAGGGGCCCGCGTCTTCTCCCCTCCACAGTACAGGCGCCGATGAGTGATGTCATCGTCGCCTGTCCTGCGTGCTGCGTGGGGGCAGAGGTCACGTCTCCTCTGTGTAAGCTGCAGATGCGGCTCACACAGAGGGGGCGCCTTCTCCTGTATGTGCATGTATCACACATACCAGAGAAGGCAGCACTGTCTGCTGGGGATCTGGGAAGTGTGTCCCGGATCCTCAGTAGCGGTGGCGGCAAAGGGTCCTTCACCCGGCCAGGCCCTCAGACGACGTCCGATCGGACCGGCCGGTCAGTTCGCCCCTGACCCCTACCAACCCACATTTTATGCCCTATCCTTTGGCTGGAGAATAACATCATGAGATGGGAATTATAATAACCAGTCCCATTTTGTCTGGCTTTGTTTGTATTTGCTGTGGCGACTCTTAGTACCATCCTGTCTGGATTTTCTCTGGCCAATCCTGGTCTTTTCCTTGAAAAAGTATTTATTTTATTGAAGCATAAACTGCATATTACATCGCAGCACGCGCTCCGGCTACCATAGCCTTTATCAACTCCATAACAATACAGCGGAAACAGACACAATTTGTATGCGCCTGGCAAACACAGCTATGGAGTGCACCTGCGAGGGAGGTTCTGGGATAGTGATGACGCCAATTGTGTTTGCCGGGGCATACAAATAGTGCCTGTTTCCATTGTATTGTTATGCAGTTCATAAAGGCTATGGTATCCGGAACATGTGCTGTGATTTAATATGCAGTTTATGCCTGAATAAAAGAAATACTTCTTCAGCATTTTTTGAGTGCTGGGATTTCTTCTTCTTCTGTTGGATGTTCTCGGGCTCCTACTCCTACAGTGCCGATTTGCCTATAATCTGGACTTTGCCTGTGAAAAGACTTTGGGGGGAAGTTATCATAGGTTTTACTTTGGTATAGTGAGGTAAATTTGGCCCACCATTTGTCTCAGATGCTGTTTAGAGACTTTTCATTGCAACTTTTGCTTTAGAAGAGTTAAAAAAAAATAATTACCAAGTTGTGATTTCAGTTGATATCATGAAGTGGTCATGAATTTATGATGTACGACTTTTTAGCTTGTTACATTGTTTGGCGCAACTGCGCTGAGGTGCAAATCCACATCAGTCCTCGGTTGGCTTACAAACTGACTGTGGACAGCATTATTAAAAAGTTGCAAATTTGTCACAGGAGGTAAATGTGGACAGCTCCCGATTTCCCACTGCTGCATGTGTGCTCGGACTGGTGGTTGGCATCACCCGCCGGATACAGCATATAGAAAAGGAACGTCCAGCACACAATGTACATTGCTTCTAGTGTTTATTGAGGCATAAAATCAAGTACACATAGCAGGGGTTAAAAAAATCATACAAACTGAAGAACTGAAGTAAGAAATGTGATCAGCACTATATTTATTACATATCCTGCACCATGTAATAAATTTGGGGCAGGTACACAGTTTCCACCATGTGAATTAATGGAGTAACAAGACGTTCACCATTTCCACTTTTCATGAATACCCCCCTAAGTCTCTGTAGCTAGCATTTATATCCTGCATCTGCATCTATCCTTTTTACCTGTCTTTTTTTTTCACTCCAGCTCTGTTTTTGGATTTCCCTCTGATTCTCGTCTCTGGACAGTTGCTGTCCTCGTGGCTTGCCGACTCAGCTCGCTGACAATCCTTTGTGTTTGTTTGTCTCCCTGGAGTATTGTATAAGTGTATATTTACCTACTGCAGTGTTTCACAACCTTTTTCAGGTTGGGGCACACCTCGGAAGAAAAACATTCCGCGGGGCACCGCTACCGAGGTTGACGAGCAAAAAAAAAAGGGGGGAAAAAGCAGTGAAAAATGCAATGCACTATATCTATTTATCAGTGGGCATGTAGTTTAAAGTGCTGGTTTATACAGCAACTCACAAATGAGTGACAGATGAGTGTAGAGGAGTGTACATGGGTGACAGATGGGTGTAGAGGAGTGTACATGGGTGACAGATGGGTGTAGAGGAGTGTACATGGGTGACAGATGGGTGTAGAGGAGTGTACATGGGTGTGTAGGGGGGTGTACAGGGATGATGGGGGGTGGACAGGGGTGACGGGGGGTGGACAGGGGTGACAGGGGGGTGGACAGGGGTGACAGGGGGGTGGACAGGGGTGACAGAGGGGTATAGAGGAGTGTACAGGGATGACAAGGGGGGGTGTGGACAGAGGTTACAAGGGGGGTGTGGACATGTGTGACAGGGGGGTGGACATGGGTGGCGGGGGGGTGGACATGGGTGACAGGGGTGGTGGACATGAGTGACGGGGGGTAGACCGTGGACCTGGGTGACAGTGGGGGGGGGGGGTTTGGACAGGGTTGAGAAGGGATAATAGAGGGGTGTAAAGGGTACGGTACCTTAAGCAAGCTGGCCCACGCAGCTTGCAATTCCACGGCAAGCACGGGAGTCCGGCGCAGACGCAGCTCGTTCCGGCCCAGGGCACCATTTTCGGCAAAATCCTGCGGCGCCACGGGCAGTGCAAAACGTGGCACCTTGGTTGGGAATCACTGACCTACTGTATCCTGACTGTATTCCTTGACCTTACTGTGTTCTTTGTAGTTTGTTATTTTGACTTGTGACGACCCTGCTCTTATTCACAGTAGGGTTTGTCTTCTAGTTGTGGAGTAGCCATCTAGGGTTACTACATAATGGGCAGGGTTCTTGGTAGTACTGGAGAGCACAGCATCTCTGCCCATACATGACAAGAATACCCCTTTAATGATAATGATCTAGAAAAAAACTAAACTGCCTCAGAATTTATCTAGTGGATGGAAATGTTTTCCAAATCACGAGCCCTAGTCCGCACAAGTATCCAAATGATAAAATTCTGTCTGCCTGCTGCTGCCACCAGAGGGAGCTTACTAAAAAGAAATATATACAGCTCCTATTGAACTCACTCATAAATAAATATGTAGTACGTTTTGTCGGAAACAGAAATATTTTTTTCTATTTAACTAAATGTGGTTTTCTGCATAGCTTAGCGCGGGGTTACAGGTTACTAGGAAACCCCTTTCTCCCTCTTTGTTTGTCCATGACATTGAATGTTAGGGATTTTCTCTTACTTAGAAGTGAATAGCAGATGAGTCATTTGTCCTTGTTGTATTTTGTAAATAAGAAAGACAGTTTAGGTCTAAGTACCAGTACGGCACAAGGTAATAGATACTTATTTTTACATTCACGTATGCAAATCTTGTTCATTTTCTGCAGTCAGTGCATAGCTCTTGTGAATTACTTCCACAGATAATTTATGGTAATGACGTCCTATTTAGAAAATGTTGTAAGATTCCTTTTCATGTTTACTGATGACATTTACATAATATGCCATGTCTGCATTATATGTTCCTACCATCTGACCGTCCCAGCCTGGTGGTGACATGTTACTACCGCCATCCCTAATCACTTCTTACATTTCCTCTGCAGATAATGGCACATGGAGAAGCACGGTTAACTAAAAGATCACGGCGGATCAATGCAAGAAGTGAACAAGCTTACATGTGTTCAATATGCCATATGTGTCTTATTAGAATAATGTGCCGTCATTTCCTCCATGTGCCTGGACTTTGTCTCTTCTCTGTATTACCAGCAGATTATCAGCCTCTCATTGCAATATATTCATTCATTTCATTACGAATGATGTTGGGTGTAGATGTGGTTTTTAAATATGGTTTTGCTTTATAGCTGTATTATTTTCTGCATCATGTTTGCAATGTTTTAGAGATTTAGCACTGAATTTTGTTTAATTATCACTACACATTAAAGGGGTTATCCAGGAAAAAAACTTTTTATATATATATATATATGTATGTATATATATATATATATATATCAACTGGCTCCAGAAAGTTAAACAGATTTGTAAATGACTTCTATTAAAAAAAAATCTTAATCCTTTCAGTACTTATGAGCTTCTGAATTAAGGTTGTTCTTTTCTGTCTAAGTGCTCTCTGATGACACGTGTCTCGGGAACCGCCCAGTTTAGAAGCAAATCCCCATAGCAAACCTCTTCTAAACTGGGCGGTTCCCGAGACACGTGTCATCATAGAGCACTTAGACAGAAAAGAGCAACCTTAACTTCAGAAGCTCATAAGTACTGAAAGGATTAAGATTTTTTAATAGAAGTGATTTACAAATCTGTTTAACTTTCTGGATTCAGTTGATATATAAAAAAAAAGTTTTTTCCTGGATAACCCCTTTAAATGGGCACTGTTAGGATAAAAACCTTTTTATGTGTGTACATCTTGGCAAAATATTGACCTTTCTAATCTAGTTAAAGGGGTTGTGCGCTGCCCTGAATTTCGGAGCTCCGCTCACAGCGTCCGGAAGTTCATTACTCGGAACGCTGTTTGCGGGCTTCCATGTTCGCAGGCGCCGGGTGTGACGTCACGCCCGGCCCCTCGTAACGTCTCACCCGCCCCCTCGTGATGTCATACCCACCCCCTCTACCAAAGTCTATGGGAAGGGGGCGTGACAGCGGTCGTGCCCCCTTCCCAAAGACTTTCGTTGAGGGGGCAGGCGAGACGTCACGAGGGGCCGGGCGAGACATCACGAGGGGCCGGGCGTGACGTCACACCCGGAGGCTGCAAACAAGGAAGCCCGCACACAGTGTTAGGAGTAATGAACTTCCGGACGCTGTGAGCGGAGCTCCGAAAGTAAGGGCAGCGCACAACCCCTTTAATAAAAAGTGAATGCATGGCGGGCTCAGTATATCCCTCAGACATGCCCCTTCCAGAGCAGTGGATGTCAGAATTAGTGAGCAGCAGAAGAGAGGGATTTGTGAGCCAAATACAGAAAATAGACACATAAAAAAAACATGTAAAGCATCTCCATGACCTTGTGATTAACACAATGTTTCCCAACCAGGGTACCTCCAGCTGTTGCAAAACTACAACTCCCAGCATGCCTGGACAGCCTAAGGCTGTCCAGGCATGCTGGGAGTTGTAGTTTTGCAACAGCTGGAGGCACCTTGGCTGGGAAACACTGGATTAACATATAGAAGCCATCTTTTCAGGCTCTGATTTTTTCCCTTTCAATAGAGAAGTTAAGAACATTGGTGTAATTTGGCACACTCAGGAGCCAAAAGTTTAATGACATGTGGAACCCCATTCATGCATACGATGGAAAAGTGAGTGAAAGTTTACTTTGAAAAGGAAAAAAAGAGGAATTATAGTATGAGGCCCTTTCTGTTCTGTCGAAAAAACTTTTTAGCAGCTATCTTATTATCATCACAGACAGGATAACAATGAGCGACATCAGTATATAGAAGACAGGATCAACCATTCACATTAGGTGATGGGAAAAGCTCTGCCCTTCCCCCTTCCTGCACAGTGGCGTCTGCCCATAAAATTCAAAGTGCCCTCTATTGGGGTTTGCTGTAAAGCATATCTCAAAATGCTGTTAACAGCTGCTCAGGCAAGATGGCCGCCCCCATGTTGATTTACAGAATATAGAAGACAAAAATCTACAATTGAAAAAAAAAAAAAAGAATATGCATTGTAAAATTGCTTGTAACATATTTGATCTAATCTGTTGGTAAGAATTACAGATCATTGTGATCATTATGCGCAGCTACTATTTAGAAAAAGAAAGATTCCATAACACAGTATATATTCTTATATATTCTATATTGTGTATCAAATCAATAGATATTTTAAACAATGTTTGTTGTCTGTGAATTAGCTCCGTACTTTCATTTGACAGTGTATCATTTCTAGAGGGGGCTATTGGGCGGGAAGGGGGGGTTAGCAGTGCCTAGTTAAACTGAGTTTTACCACAAAGATAACTGGGTCCAAACTGATGCATAATGTGGAATTAAAGACATTTCTAATGTACAAGCATTTCTCCTGTACTGTTTGAGAGATATATGCAGTATACGTACTAATCCTTCAAGTGCTTTCTTTGCTTTGCCCTGTTTCCCTTGGTTATGAAGACCATCTTGGGTGGAACCACTGTCGAGCATACTCCGTTCAAAAGTCTCTAATGTATATGCAAGCAAGTGGGATTGTGGGAAAGTGTGTGCTCTTTTGCATGGCAGATAGGGCACCAGGAATTGATCTGATCCATGGGGGAGAAGAACAGTATAGGGACGGAGAGCATTTTTCACTAATAAATAAATAAACAGCACAATACAGTACAGTGGTCCCTCAACATACGATGGTAATTCATTCCAAACGAGCCATCGTTTGTCGAATCCATCGTATGTTGAGGGATTCGTGCAATGTAAAGTATAGGAAGCTGTACTTACCTGTCCCCGCCGCTCGAGATGGTGTCCCCGCCGCTCCCGATGGTGATCCAGGGCCTCCGCTGGGCTCTCCTGGTCTTCTCCGGTCCTCCGCTGTCTTCTCCGGTCCTCTTCTGTCTTCTCCGGTCCTCTTCTGTCTTCCGCAAGGCCTTACTGGGCCTGCGTAGCAACGTCATTACGCCGCTGCGTACGTCATTCCTATTGGATAGCGTGCGCAGTAGCGTATTGACGTCATCGGAGAGGGCCGAGAAGACACCGGAAGACCAGCGCTGGACCCGGAGGGCACCCCGGAGCATCATGGAGGGGTAAGTAATACTTACCGCACCACACGGGGAACATTAAGCTGCTATCCGGCAGCAGCTTAAGCATTTGGCGCTGCCGGATAGCACTTAATGCGATTGCCCCGACATAAAAAAGCATCGTATGTCGATGCTGACATCGACATGCGATGGCCTCTGAGAGGCCATCGTATGTCGATTTCATCATATGTCGGGGCCATCGTAGGTCGGGGGGTCACTGTATATGTATTTGGTACAAATCTGATTTGACCAATTTAGCTTGGCAAGAAAACCCCTTTAAAGCTGTTCTCTTGTGCCCCTTTCAACTGTATGGACATCTTCAGTAGACCAGTCACATGTCAATGATATGTGATCTATAAGAAAAAATTGGCAGAACTCCTCATGGGACAAGTGCCATTATAGGTGGTGACGGTGAGAGAATGGTTACACAAGACTGTATTCTGCTCACCTTGCTCGGTTGTGTAATAGACACAACCACATATGTGCATGTAATAATACCAGGTAGTGCAGCCTCCCGATGTCGGAACCTGAGTGATCCTAGCCGAACAGCATTAACTCAGGAATAAGAGAAAATATCACCGGGTTTCTGGTGCAGTCCACCAAACAAATGAAGCAAAGCATCCTTAAAGTAGTACTGCCATTTCATCTGAAGAAGGAGCTCCTATGCTCTGAAATGCGTCATGTTTGGCTAATAAAACTACTTTAAGGATACTTTGCTTCATCTGTTTGGTGGACTGTGCCAGAAACCCGGTGATATTTTCTCCTATTCCTGTTTATGTCAACAAACCTGTGTTTCACAACCAGTGTGTTACATTATGTGCTCCGGCCACAAACACTGGCCGTGAGCGCATGGTCCCCTTACCTTCTGCTGCCGACGGGGCTGGGACTCGCATCATGGGACGTGCCCGCATGCGAGCCCCAGTCCATCACTCTCCAGATGTTTCTCCTGCCTCTGCCTCTGCTCCAGCGCGCATGTCCCTGTCCCTTAGGGTCTTTAAAGGGCCAGTAGGCTCATTAGTGTAATCCACCTTTGGCTCATTTATAAATTCCTCCACCTTCCTCAGTTCCCTGCCGGATCTTTGTTGCCTTGTGCCTTTCAGAAAGCGTTCCCCTGTATTGCCTTGCCGTGTATCAGATCTCTTGCTCTGTGACTTGACCTTGCTCCTCTGCTACCCGTTTACTGAACTCCTGCTACGTCCTGACTACGCTACTGTGTCGCCTGCCCTGACCTTCTGCTATCCAAACTATGATTTGCCTTATTCCTCCTGTGCCTCGCATCTCCTCAGCCGCCTGTGTGGTCGAGCCGTGCCAGGGGTAGCGACCTGGGTGTAGACCTGCAGCAGCAAACAAGTGAAAAAGTGAAAACTAGCAGCACTTTAGACTTCGCTCCCTGGTACGGTCCGAGTCATCTGCCACACAGGTCCAGCGGATCCACATACACCGGAGTTCCTGTCTTCAGAAACGTGAGTGTTACACAGTGTGCCTCCAGGTGTTGCAAAACTGTTGTGCCTCCTGGTGTACCTCCAGCTATTGCAAAACTACAACTTCCAGCATGTTCGGCAAGCCGAAGGCTGTCCGGGCATGCTGGCAGTTGTAGTTTTTCAACAGCTGGAGGCACAGTGGCTGGGAAACACTGCAATCGTGGAAATGCACAACAATCTGAGGCCAGCCAAAACCTTCTAATCCTTTTTTGCAACTTACCCCCTTGAAATAAAAAATAGGCAACACAACTGCAACCTCTTCTCTAAAAACAGCCACCCCATTGATCAGCTGATTACCACAAGATAAGTTAGCCAAGATTCCATCTAACGGAGGGGCCTTATTTTCGTCTCCTTTCTATGGACATATTACGGTCCCTGATGGTTGTTATAATCGCTCCATTTAAGTAGTCCCCTATCTGATTCCTTTAGTCAGCTAACGCTCTGCAAGGAAATCCCCCTTATTTCTTTATTTCCTCAGTCCCTTTGTTTTAAGCAGAAACTATTCAGACAGGAAAACATGTAATTTGAAGCATCAACATCCCCTATAATTTACATAAATCAATATACAAAAGTAAATGCAGCAGCATGTGTTGGGGGCGGGGGGGGGGGGGGGTCTAATAAGCGGTAAGGGCTAGTGACAAATTGCTTCCTACTCCTAATCCTGCTGGAGAGGAGGAAGAAAACAGATAAGGCAATTAGCTGTAAAAGGAAAAAAAAGAAAAGAAAAAAAGAAAGAAAGAAAAAAAAAAGAAAGAAAGAAAAAAAGCCGTTATATAAACCATACACTAAATCCTGAAATAATAATCTGCATCCGAGATGCTGTTTGATACTGCAACACAGGATAAATCATCCAATTCGAAATATTATGACAATGCGATTACTGATGAGTGAATCGAATCTGACAAATCCAAATTCGTTATGAATTTCAGGAAAAATTTCAGGAAAAATTTATTAAATTCCATTTAGTGCGGTCAAGGCTCCAGGGCATCTAAAATGGCAGACCCACGCTATGTGTTTCACAGAAAAACTTTTTTTTCCCAGTAGCGATTCACCTCCTAGTCAAGTCAGTGTTCTGTTGCACAGAGGGACAGAGAGCAGTGAGTGTTTTACAGAAAAGCATTCTTACTGCAGCAATTCACCTCCCAGTCACTGTCTACAGTGTTCTATTACAGAGAGGGAAAGAGAGCAGTGTGTTGCACAGTGTGTTGCACAGAAAAGCAGCAATTCACCTCAAGAACAAATCCTGCCTTGAAGCACTGATAGGGAAGGGAGTGAGATTGAAAAAGAAAGTGCAATTTTGAGTGTAGTACACAGTGACTGTGTGCTGCAGCACTGGTGTGTACTGCTGGTGTTGAGCACAGATACTTTAAGCGTACTGTATCACATTTTTCTCCACTCATAAGTGCATACCACATACATACATCTAAGTGGTGTACTATTTTGTACCTGTTAAAGTCTCAAGGGCCTAGATACTGTGAAAGACCAGCCAAAAGTACTCACTGGCTGGTGTTGTACACAAATAATTTTTTAAGCGTACTGTAGCGCATTTTTCTCCCCTCATAAGTACATACCACATACGTATATCTAAGTGGTGTACTATTTTGTACCTGTTAATGTCTCAAGGGCCTAGATACTGTGAAAGGCCAGGCAAAAGTTCTCACCAGCTGGTGTTGTACACAAATACTTTTTAAGCATACTGTAGCACATTTTTCTTCCCTCATAAGTGCATACCACATATGTACATCTAAGTGGTGTATTATTGTGTTCCTGTTAAAGTCTCAAGGGCCTAGATACTGTGAAAGGCCAGGCAAAAGTAGTCACCAGCTGGTATTGTACACAAATACTTTTTTAAGCGTACTGTAGCGCATTGCACTCCTCTCATACACGCACTAAGTATGTCAGGAAGAGAAGTGCCAGGACGTGCACAGAGGAGTGGCAGAGGCGTAAATTCATCAGGCAGAAGTCGCAGCAGACTAGGGGCGAGTGGCAGCAGGAGTCGCAGCGAGAGGCCTGAGCTCCCAGTATCAGCTAGCGGTCGTGTCTCAACCAGCAACCCATCTGCCTTCATCGATTGGTTAACATGGTCATCCCCTTCATCCCAAGTGACATCGGACACCCCCAGTCAACAGTCGGTGGGTTTCTCAGACACAACCCTCAGTTGGCATGGCCTGAGGACAGTCCCTGTCCTCCAATTGCCTCTGTCCTATGGTGTTGCCTCCCCGACAGAAGCATCTTATGCCATTGGTTCAGCTTCACTATTTAGTGAGGACAATCTAGAGGACAGTCCGTAGCTACTGCCCAGCCAAGAAGTGGAGGAGACATCCACCACTTCCTACGCTAGGCAAGGAAAGTAGTGATGAGGAGAGTGACGTGGGAGGTGGTGTTGCTAGGATTCAGTCTCCTGAAGCAGACACTGTTGAGGAACCTGAGGAGGACATCAGTGACGTGCAGACACAACTCGATGATGATGATGAAGCCGATCACACTTGGAAGCCGGGTGCAGAAGGGGCTTCATCATCATCAGGAGAAGAGGGTTGCAGGTATGAGGCAGCAGCTGAGCAGCAAGGTGGTAGCATGGTTTGCAGTCAGCATGGTGGCAGAAGTGGAAAGTCTGGAGCCAAACGTGTCCTGGGTAGACCACCTGCTTTGCGGCAGTCTACCTTCCCGAGAGATAGTGAAACGGGTTCATGGGCGTTCGTCGGCAGTAGCAATCAATCAGTGTGGACTGTTGGTGGGAAAATCAGCTACTCGGCTGTGTGGCAGTATTTCCTCAAGCATCTTGAGGAGGTAAACCTGGCCACATGCAAGATGTGTCGGCAGAAGGTGAAGCGTGGCCAGGGTCCCAATGTTGGCACCACGGCCCTGTGTCAATATATGCCGCATCACCATAAAGCGGCCTGGGAGAACCATGGCTCCGATGTGGTGGTCCAGCCTGCTGCTGGTGTAATACCCATCTTCTGTCGCTCCAGATGCTCCTGCTCCTTTTACTTCTCGTCAGTCAATCAGCCAACAATCCATCGGCGAAGCCATGTCCAAGAGACAACAGTATGCGCCCACTCATCCAATGGCGCAGAAGCTGAATGTGCTCCTGTCCAAGTTGCTGGTGCTGCAGTCCCTCCCTTTTCATGTGGTGGCCTCGGCACCTTTCAGAGAACTGATAGCTTTTGCCGAGCCGAGGTGGAGAGTGCCAAGCCCTCATTTCTTTGCGAAGTAGGCAGTACCAGCCCTGCACAATTTTGTGGAACAGAAGGTGAGCCATTCGTTGAGCCTGTCGGTGTGTACCAAAGTGCATGTCAGCACCGATGTGTCGAGCTGTAACTACGGTCAGCGACAATACATGTCCTTTACAACCCACTGGGTGAATGTGGTTCATGCAAAGCCACAACAACAGCAACCTGCACAGGTCACACAGCTTCTGCCTCCACGATCTCAGGCCGTTGGTCTTGTGACAGTGTGCGACTCCGCCTCCTCATCCTCCACCATGTCCTCAGCCTCCACTGCACGGACTAGTCACAGTGCCTCTCCAGCATACCATGTGTGCAGGGCATGGTGTTGTCATGCTGTTCTTCACATGGTTTGCCTTGGCGAACTGAGTCACACAGGGGAGGAACTGCTAAAATAATTCATCAGGAAATCCAATCATGGCTTCCTACACGAAAACTGGAAATGGGAACCATGGTGACCGACAACGGGAAGAACATCTTGTCTGCTATGCTACAAGGAAGCCTGAGACATGCCCCCTGCATGGCACTCATGTTCAATCTAGTTGTCAAGCGGTTCCTGAAGTGTTCCACCCATCTGCAAGACATACTAACAATGGGAAGGAAACTTTGCATGCACTTCAGCCACTCGTACACTGCAAAGCACACCCTCCTTGAGCTGCAGCATCAGAACGGCATCCCCCAACATAGTCTGGTTTGCAACGTTTCAACACATTGGAATTCCACCCTCCATATGTTGGACCGACTATACGAGCAGACAAAAGCCATCACCGATTTCTTGATGATCCAAGCGGATAGGGGGACTCCCCTGTGTAACTTCAATGTCAACAAGTGTCAGCTCATACGTGACACCTGCTATTTGCTCAGGCCCTTTGAGGAAGCCACATTATTAGTCAGTCGCCATGATTACGGAATGAACAATGTCATTCCACTGCTTCATCTACAACAACACGTGTTGGAAACAATGGCTGGTCAGGGCACTGGAGACGTGGTGCCTACATCTGACGGGCACATGAGCCCTGTGGGGGGCTGAACGGGTGGAGGAGGAGGAGGGGTAGGGGCACAGTGGAGCACAGTTTGGGTTTCACGAGGTGGGTGGTTTTTCTAGTCATCTGAAAGGAGAGGAGGAGGAGGAGCAGCTAGAGGAGCTAGAGGGTTATGAGGAAGACAAGACACAGAGCCCAGACACACTGTGGCAGTATGCAGTGGAGATGGAGGCAGGGAGTCCCTCTGAGTCACTTGCACAAATGGTACGATGCATGCTCACTTGCTTGTGTAGTGACCGCAGAATTGTCACCATTTGGCAGCGGGATGACTTCTGGCTCTCCACCCTATTGGACCCTATTGGCATAAAATGGGGGCCTTTTTCACACCCACTGAGAGGGAGGACAAACTAACCTCCTACAGAGACATCCTACGTAGTCAGTTGGCTGATGCCTATTTGCACCATCGTCCATCCTTTCGCAGGTCTGATTTGGGGGACCCTCTGCACTCACCTTCCACTGCCATGGCTGCTGGGGAGGGGTGAGGTGGGGTGGCAGGAGCAGTACCAGCTCCATCAGCAGCAGCCTGAGTCTACAGTCGCTGATGAGTAGCTTTCTTTACCCGCATAGTGAAGAAACTCATCAGCAGCAGTTAGACATGGGAACAGGACCTGAACCAGCATGGGGTGGCATACCTTGACATGACCATGCCAACACACCTTGATGATCCGCTGGACTTCTGGGCAGCCAAACTTGATTTTTGGCCACAACTACCAGAGTTTTCCCTGGAAAAGCTATCCTGCCCGGCCAGTAGTGTGCCATCAGAGCTGGTGTTTAGTGTGGCGGGGGCCATAGTAATCCCAAGGAGAACTCGTCTGTCCGCGAAAGATGTGGAGAGATTGACCTTTGCGAAGACGAATCAGACATGGATCAGCCAGGATTTCCATCCACCAATGCATGATGCATCAGAGTAGATTGACTATAGTGCCACACTGTCTCCCCAGTTACAGACATTCCTCGCCATCAGACCACAAGTAGGTATTGAGGATATGCATTAGCTAAAACTTTACTTTTCTTAGGAAAAATATACATATTCAATTTTTTTTAAATCAAACACCTACACCACCAAATATTGATGTGATGCAAAGACCTCTAAAAGGTGGAAGGGAACAACGTATGGTCCATTGTAACTGGTTGGGATAAAGACTTCCCCTGTAAGGCCCTACTCTTGCATTATTAATTCCCTTCTTTGCAAGTGTTATGCGCCCTAAAAACGGGTGGCCCCACACAAAAACCTCTAACTATTTCCCTCTACAAACACTGCCATTTCCCAAGGTTTTTAGGTGGAAATAGAGAGAGTTTTCTGTGTGGGGCCACCCTTTTTAAGGTGAGTAACACTTGCCAAGAAGGGAATTAATAGAGCGAGAGTAGGGCCTTACAGGGGAAGTTTTAACCCCCACCTGCTACAATGGACAATACGTTGTTTCCTTTCACCTTTTCAATCAAAAGCGAATGACCAGGGAGTCAGGAGTTTGTCTGGCGCAGAGAGGAACCATCAGACAGCCAAGTAAAATCAATGGATTTATTAGATGCAACGCGTTTCGCTGCGCATGCGCAGCTTCATCAGGCATGATGCCTGATGAAGCTGCGCATGCGCAGCGAAACGCGTTGCATCTAATAAATCCATTGATTTTACTTGGCTGTCTGATGGTTCCTCTCTGCGCCAGACAAACTCCTGACTCCCTGGTCATTCGCTTTTGATTCTACACCTATCCAGGAGGGCTGCAGTGGACCTGCCTTCATATCTCTTCTGCTTCTAACCTTGTTGTGTGTGGGCGCACAACCAACTTCGGTAAGCGGCTTGGGAATCACCTTCCCCTACCCCCACCTGCAAGATCCACTGATCCCGCACATGAGGCGCCTTCCTTCCTTTCTCTAGATTTCACCTTTTCAAGGAAAGTGTTACTCATCTTAAAAAGGCCAGCCCCATACAGGAACCAATCCCTATTTCCACCTAAAAAACCCTGGAAAATGGCAGTGTTTGTAGGTGGAAATTGGGAGAGGTTCCTGTGTGGGGCCATTATTTTTAGGGCGAGTAGCACTTACCAAGAAGGGAATTAATAATGCAAGGGGAAGTGTTTACCCCTACCGGTTTCAATGGACCATAAGTTATTACCTTCCACCTTTTAGAGGTCTTTGCATCACATCAATACTTGGTGGTGTAGGTGGCACATGGTGTTTTTTGCACACCTTTCCTTTGGTTTGATTTAAGAAAAAATTTGGGGGCCATATATTTTATCCTAAGCATATTATTAAAAGTTAAGTTTAACGTAATGCAAATCCTCAATACTTATTTGTGCACACTAACACTTTTTCAAAAGAGACCTTTTTCTTCTGCCTACCTGCTTCAGCTACTATTCTGATCCTGCCACCCGCCTGATGCCACACATCTGATGCCGAGGTCTCCTTTTTTCGCCCACCTTCGTCACCTGGTTCTGGTATTGCCACCCACCGCACCACTCTGTCTCGGGTCACTTTTAGGACTCCTGATGCTGCTGCCACCTCCAGGCTGTCTCATTCTGCCACCACAGGTTCTCATCATGCTTCTACCACCTCCACACTGTGTCATTCAGCCGCCATATGTTCTCCTCATGCTGCCGCCACCTCTACGTTGTGTAATTCATCCACTATATGGTCTCCTCATGCTGCCGCAAACTCCAGTCTGTGACATTCAGCCACTATATGCTGCCGCCATCTCCAGGCTGTGTCATTCGGCCACTATATGTTCTCCTAATGCTGCCGCCACCTCCACGCTGTGTCATTCAGCCACTATAGGGTCTCCTCATGCTTCCGCCACCTCCAGGCTGTGTCATTCAGCCACTATATGGTCTCCTCATACTGATGCCACCTCCAGGCTCTGTCATTGTGCTGCTCTCTGCTCTGATCTGCATGTCATACTGAATAACAGCATTATTTCACTAACCCAGCACACACCCTATGCCTGTTACAGCAAGGCAAACTGTTCTACACTCCTATTGAGGCTCTCTGTAGGCCAGAAATAGCCATTTTTAATAGTGATTCACCTTGAATAAATTCAGACCGAACCACATTTTTTAGTAAAATTCAGCGAATCAGCCCAATCGAATTTTTCAACAATTCGCTCATCTCTCAATGCGTTCATAAACTTCCTATTTTCGGGATGTCTTGTGTTTGATCATAGTGAACAATGCAGGTTCACAGCTTCCAGCAAAGTCCTAGTAAAGGGAGGGCAGCTGAGCTGTCTCTTATCTTCTCAATGCAAATACGCTCAACAAATCACACTAAAGTAGAACAAATCTGAAAAATTGTTGAATCAGCAGAGTTACACCAGTGTAAGGGTATTTTTTTCTCCCAATGATAACCCTTATACACATTCAGATTAGACATTTTGGAGATTAAAAACGTCTAAACACATTGCATCTTTCATGCCCAATGTTCTTTGCTTATGTTTTTTAACGTGCAAATCACAGTATGACTTACTGACTGTGATATCTGAGCACGTGCACGGGTGTGGTCAGCAGCCCAAAAGCTGGCAGCCATGGGAGAGATGGCAGTGACACAATGCTACACGTTCCACCGACAAGCCCCTGTCTGTTGTCTTTTTGGAGCATGTGCCTATTATCTTTGGCTTTTTTCAATCTGATTACTGCCTTCTCTCCTGAGACATTCCACACAGGGGAGGAAGGGTTAATCATGCCTTTCCACACCAGCTACCGGGCATTGCCAAATGCACTGTAAATTGGTCTCCTGCTGGGACTGTGTCCTGGCAGTGCTGCAAAGTGAAAGGTGGGAATAAAAGACCTGTCATTCCAGGTTTTTTTACCTCATTTTCTCCAGATAGCATATCTGCATTTAAATAGCAATCATGAGCACAAAGACCTACAGCATTGAAGTTATACGGACGCCTGTGTCGCAGTGTATTCCGTGTTGCTTCACATATACAATGAGGCTGCACACATTCACTTGTGGCCTTGGTGGAATGAGTGCAGATCAGTGTTCAGCACCGAGGACAGCTCACTACAGATCCTAAGGAGAGGGATCAGCATAGTTCATTCTAATGTGATCATATAAGGATTAAATTATGTATGCGCAGGCATAATATATGTGTATATATATTATATTCAAGTATATAGATCAATACATATGAACGGAAATATAAATAAATAAAAAATAAAATAAATATATGTACACAGATTGGTAGAGATATACTTTATAATCACTGATATAATGGTAAACTGTACATGTTGTAGACTTCTTGCCGGTAGCGTTCGACTTCCATTTCGATTTTTATGTAATTCATTTATATGGAATGTACTATTAAAAATAAAAAGGGGGTGTTTCGAAGATCCTCAAGTGGAGCTGCATCATTCTATTTTATCTCTGGGTCCTATTGGCGGATCAATATTTAATGCTTAGAGATTGAAGCCTGGAATGAGTCATATCAGGGGACCCTGGGAGCCAATCTGCTTTGTCCGTGGATTGCTAATTATTCATGGGCTCCTGCCTCTCGCTCTTTCTTTTGCACAGCCCCACAGTGCTGACTCAGTGCCTTATTCAGTCTTTTCTCCCTCTCCACTGCTGTAGCTGGATCTCTCGCAATCACAACCTCTGAGCATCCCTATACATCAACATGGCTAAAACAGCAATAGGTAAGGACGGGAGACCTTTATATTTTCTTAGATCGATTTATCTCAACCATGAAACCGGTTTATTTTATTGTATTTTTGCATTGTTTTATTAGAGGGAGCATTTATGCTTTACATAGTGATCTTTTCTGCAAACTATACATATATATATATACAATACTATGGCTGATGCCATCCCTTATACCAACGTCATTTATATGTACGTTTATTCTGCAGCATCAAGGAGAAATGATCTGTACAACACAGACAATTATTGTTAGACCTAGGAGGCAGACACGCCCAATACATTGCTCCCTATATGAATGAGATGTAATGAAAGTGAATTGTTTTGTACCATCTGCTTTCCTTTACTATAATGCAGATATTATCATTTGTGCACTTTGCTGTTTTATTGATTTTGACCGTCCACAGGGTTAGGCAATGCCGTACAAAGGATATAAGGCACCTGCACTTCTATACTGCGAGCTCTATAGCACAATGCAGACAGACCCCACCCATCTGCCTCCTTTCTTGTTCACAGACGGCTTAATGTGGAGCACTTTGCAATAGCCAAATGTGTTGCTGCTGCCCTCTTGCTATTGTAAAAGACATTAAAACCATCTAGCAGACAATTCATCTGTTTTACCGAAGTCACATCGACGTGTTCCAGTTATGCATATCCAGTCCTAGTTTTTGACATTTTGTTGGAATATCAGATCTGCCTTTCCTTTAAATAGCTGGCAGCTTCACCATGCATGGCGCGCCAGAAATATTACTACATCAATGCATAGCTTTACAGCTTTATTCTTTATTTATCTTTGCTTATTCATTGTATGTTGTCAATATTTTGCTGATTCATTTTATATTGTAAATATTATGCAAACAAAGAGTTTTGCATGATAATAAGTCATTGAACTATACAGTTGTATAATGGGTTATATTAATGTGAGAACTGGACCTGAATGGGTTAGACAGTAACATTTCTTGAATTTTGCATTATCATTGCATTCTTTGTCATTCACGACTGTTAACAAGTCTTCTTGACTCTCTGACACCCCTACAGAGGTTTCCATAGGAGGGGTGAGGCCATAATGACAATACTATCTGGAAATATGGTCAACCTGGATGTATGGGAGTCTGGCCAGCCCTGCAGTACTGATATTGCCACCCCTCCCTATTGCAGCAATAAAGTGATGGGTATTGATAATTTGCAGTCACTTGAAGACTGACAGATGCAGAAGTTTTATGAATCCTATGGATGGGGGACGGCTGTCACTGTATGAGATACATGGATTCACATCTCATCCATCAGAAACCTGTCTATGGGCATCAAGTAGATGTCTCAGATCATTAAAATTGTCAATCAGACTTAAGAAATCAGTCCCAAAAGGCTTCTACATCGGAGAGATTGTAAATTCATACTTTAAGATATCGTAAATATCGCAACTAGAACGACGTAGCTTCTCCGTGGCAAAAACATAGATTTTTTTTAAATTTATGGAATCAGTCACTGAAGCATAGAAATTTTACATTAGTCAATAAGTTTTTAAAGTGTTTAAAGGCCTTATATGAAACATCATAGAAAATCATGTACAAAAAAACTGTGAAAGCTGCGGGGAATTTTGGATGTAACAAAATTTAATTTTATCAATTCTCCCAAAACTAAGAAGAAACAATGGCTTAGGAGTGTTTTCTGTATGATCATTATCATGACAAGGGATAAAGTCAGGAAACTGCTGCCCCCTTGTGTGTGGGAGAGAAATAGCAAAATCAAAATCACACCTTGTTTTTTTTTTTTAGATTTATTAAATCTTTTTGAAGAATTAGACAATTCTTTAAAAAAAAATGTAATATATTATTTCTATTTTTTTTTCTTGATTTAAGGACATAAAAGCTTAAAAGTGGTCTCCAATTTGCAGCTCTTTTTAGTTGCAAAACTACAGCTCCCAGGGTGCCTCCAGCTGTTGCAAAACTACAACTCCCAGCATGCCCGGACAGCCTTTGGCAGTCCGGGCATGCTGAGAGTTGTAGTTTTGCAACAGCTGGGAAGCTTTAAATCAAATAAGTATTTTTAACAAAATTAATAAATAATAAGAAATAAATATTATGCAAATCTACTTACTCTTAATTATATTGAGTTGCAGTATACAAGCTGCCTATATACGTATGTTATAGTCAGCCATTTTCTGGGTTGGCCCAGAACTAAGAGTTCGGAAAGACAATAGGGGTTAGTGATTGACTATATAGACACCATCATTATCGAAAGTATTTTAAACTTACAAAGCGTTGTATTTTTTATAGCATTATATAGCAATGTTCAATAAAGAACACAAATAATATATTTAAGAATAATTGTAGCAAAGGGAGTATAGCAGTTGAACTAAGGGCCTTGAGCCTAAAATTCCACCCTGTCCACTAGGAGGACATGATATTTGGGGGGCTTTTTCTGATTTAGCATTCGGGGTGTATGTACACTTTTTTTTATTTTTTTTTAAGAAAACGTATGTAAGAAATTGTAAGATGAAAGCAATAGAATTAATAATGAGTTTACATATTAGGTAGGAACCCTCCCCATAAAGCCCATACATGGCTAGAAGAAACTAAATGCAGTCATCTTTGTCTCTTTCGGTTGTTACTTTCTTTAACATCTTCCTGAATATATCCGCGGAGAACGAGTTGGCAATGAAATACAGTATAATACTGCTGGGATTGGTAAAGGTGACATCACTAGGAGCCAACGTCTTCCCTTGTGACTCAGAGCTGAAAATAAAAAGATATCTAATGTCTGCTAGAGGACAAGTCCCTAAGGCGGTAGTGTAATGACTGGATCAGATTGCAATCACACTACCCCATATTGGATCCTTATGGGTCAGTAAGAATTAGACTAGGGGCTGGACATGCAGACCTTCTGATTTATGAGGCCGGTCGCTCATGGACGGGTCAAGGTGGACCCCCATATATCACTGCAGGGAATCTCTGCCTTCTCACTGATCTTCAAGGACAGATGTTGAAGGTAAAATGAATTGTGGCGAGGGAGGTGTAACCATTGTCATTCCTCCGGGGCCTTGAGCAAACCAAACAATTGCACTGCCTAGAAATATTGCAGCGTTCTTGTGATGGTTTCTAACCATTGGTCTTGATCAGCTTGTTTTAAGTAACCATTATGTTTATTAAATAGAATTGCATTCATGCACAACCTTGGGTATCAGTCAATGGAGGGGGGGGGGGGTTACAAAAGAGAAGGAGTCTACAGCAAGGTGCCCAATGGCTGCTTCTTCCTAGTGCTGATTCATGCACCCCCATGGCATTATAGGGACTAGGGAGAGAGCTAGTCCTGTATGCCACCTAGGAGAAGAAGGTGGGATGTTGGCTTGGCCACTACCTCTAAAAGAACCACCAAACAAGTGCACAGTCTTTATTTGTAGTTTACTTCGAGATGAATTTTAGGTGTCAACGATTTGTAAAGAGGATGCTGAATATACTACAATACCATCACTGATATTGTTTGCCACACTCATAACATATAGGCATAAAATATGGCCTGGTGTTACAAAATGACATATATAGATTTACTCAGACCGGCATTAGACTAGATAAATATAGATATATTCAGATTAGCTTTAGAATGAATATGGATGAAAATACTGAGTATTGCCACTCCCATCTGAACCGCCATGTTTCTTGTTGCTGATTCACAGCAATGCTTCCGGGGCCTGGCAAATGGGGGGCCCATTAAAGCACATTGAAAGGTGAGGGACAGGGAGAAATGTCTTTCGTATTTCCACTGGAACAAGGGAACAATATAGATGAGGAAAGGATGAGTGCAGATAAACAGATAAAGTGTAGATACGGTGAAAATATAATGTTGTCTGATAAATATTAAGCAATTAATAGTAAATGAAGTAAAGGCAAAGAAAGATTCCCTTTATTTATTAGTTATGCTGATTGTGGGATTACTACATCTTTTACACAATATGTGGCTCATTGAATTGTTACAGTCATTTACATTGCAGTTGCAAAATATTTTCCTAAAATGAATGGCTGCCATGATGAGACAGCATATTTTATTGTGAAACTATGTGCAATACTAGCAAAAAATACCATAGGAAAGCCCAGGATGTAGAGATAGATGACTAACAAATGCCGACTACCATATATCCTGTAATAATTTGCATTAGAAAGTCTTTCAAGGTGCAGCATAACTTAAAGATTCTATTCTAGTTTAGTTCTCTTTTAAGGCATACAAAACCTTTGTAATATGTCATAACATTTATTGAAATATGTATTCATAAACCACACTCATTGTCAAACAAATGTGAAGCAAGACTTGCAAAGTCTGACCAGGAGATGAACGGTTTGGTCAGGTATTATTCACAGTCAGCAGTTATAACACAATACTGCTGCCTCACAAGACCATCTTTAAGAAATCTAATTTACAGATGTCAAGATCAATTGCGTCTTCACATGGTCTACATGGCATGCCTGAGGATGCTTGTGAATCCGTGAGGGGTTACACATCAATTTAATATGATCTCACATTACTGGATTTTTTGCACATTATGGAAATTCCAGTTTAACAGAAGGAAATCATATTTACCAATTCAGCCAGTGAGGAAACCAAAGATATAAATGGAAGAATTCATGGAATTGTCCCAAAGCATTGGAGGTAGACTATGTGACAGATAAGAAAAAAAATCAAGACTGGAGAACTACGGACAACATATATGAACGTCAAGCCGAACAATAAAATACCCATATATTAGTAGTTTACTTGTTAAAGAAGCAGCCATAGCTTTAGAATTATATTTCTTTTCATACAAAATGGAATTTTTCTGTTCTGTTGTGGCAGCCATTTTTGCAACAGGAACAGGAAGTAACTACAGGAAGTGCAGCCATATTGCTTGTCATCCTAGAATCACAAAAACCATGCCTTTCTAATTTTCAGATGGTCAAATATGAACACTTATGGTTTATTGTGTAAAAGATCTCTTTTAAAGCATTATATGTTTAATTAACTCATTTTTAATTAAAATATAAACAAGAGAATCACCAGAAAATGTTTTTATATTTTAAATTGCACCAAAAGATGGCATAATAGAAAAGCTGGGGTCTTATATACAGCTAGGAAATAAATAGATAGCTTCTGGGGCAATATACTAAGTGTGTTATATCACACTAATTTCTCGAGTGATAAAAAAAAAGAGACATTTAAGGAGCAAGGGGACTTGGGTCAAAAGTAGGGACTGTTACTTCTAAAGAGGGACAATTGGAAGGTATGCAAAAATGGAATATAAACTAGCCCATTGTCACCATGTTCTGTAATCATAAAGTTTTGTCATGACTTGCTAATTCTAGACAAAACACAAATACTGTATAAGGGAATTTTGAGGTTGTATATTAGAATCCTTTATTCAAGACCCATGACAATGAGCTAGAGTGGAGAGCAAAGCAGCTTCAATGAGCCTCTCTTGTTCTGGAGGACCCAAAATGTCTATACATTACATGGACAGCCTTTTGATTTTAATGAAAATTCTGCAATTCCCCTTGTCTCCAGTGGTGGTGCTGCAGGGGAATTGAACACTGGCTGCTTTTTTCATGCATTAAAGTATATCACTGGATGTCTTAACAAAAGGATAACTTGTGCTTGTTGGGGAAATTTTTTTTAAACAAAGGGCATATAGACATGGGTTGTCGCCTCTTTTTATTATAATTTTATTTATTTTTTTATCAAGTGGTGCCCGAAAGTTAAACAGATTTGTAAATTACTTCTATTAAAAATGCTTAATTCTTGCAGTACTTATGAGCTGTTGTATGCTCCACAGAAAGTTCTATTCTGTCTGACACCTCTGTCCATGTCAGGAACTGTTCAGAGCAGGAGCAAATCCTCATAGCAAACCTCTCCTATTCTGGACAGTTCCTGACATGGACAGAGGTGCCAGCAGAGAACACTATGGTCAG
Source organism: Hyla sarda (assembly GCF_029499605.1). Taxonomy (NCBI): domain Eukaryota; kingdom Metazoa; phylum Chordata; class Amphibia; order Anura; family Hylidae; genus Hyla; species Hyla sarda. Next base: position 315,363,641 of record NC_079193.1, read on the forward strand.
ACAGAAAAGAAATTCAAAAAGAAAAGAACTTCCTGTTGAGCATACACCAGCTGATAAGTACTGGAAGGATTAAAAAATTTTTTTTATAGAAGTAATTTAAAAATCTGTGTAACTTTCTGGCACCTGTTGATTTAAAAAAAAAATAAAGTTTTCCACCGGAGTACCCCTTTAATTTCCGTCTTTTGGTATAGGAATATAGTGGGGCAAAAAGTATTTAGTCAGCCACCAATTGTGCAAGTTCTCCCACTTAAAAAGATGAGAGGCCTGTAATTTTCATCATAGGTATACCTCAATTATGAGAGACATAATGAGAAAAAAAAACTAAAATCACATTGTCTGATTTTTTTTAAATTTATTTGCAAATTATGGTAGAAAATAAGTATCTGGTCACCTAAAAACAAGCAAGATTTCTGGCTCTCACAGACCTGTAACTTCTTCTTTAAGAGTTTCCTCTGTCCTCTACTCGTTACCTGTATTAATGGCACCTGTTTGAACTTATTACAAGTATAAAAGACACCTGTCCACAACCTCGAACAGTCACACTCCAAACTCCACTATGGCCAAGACCAAAGAGCTGTCGAAGGACACCAGAAACAAAATTGTAGACCTGCACCAGGCTGGGAAGACTGAATCTGCAATAGGCAAGCAGCTTGGTGTGAAAAAATCAACTGTGGGAGCAATTATTAGAAAATGGAATCTCCCTTGATCTGGGGCTTCACGCAAGATCTCACCCCGTGGTGTCAAAATGATCACAAGACTGGTGAGCAAAAATCCCAGAACCACACAGGGAGACCTAGTGAATGACCTGCAGAGAGCTGGGACCAAAGTAAGAAAGGCTACCATCAGTAACCCATTATGCTGCCAGGGACTCAAATCATGCAGTGCCAGACGTGTCCCCCTGCTTAAGTCAGTACATGACTGTCTGAAGTTTTCTAGGGAGCATTTGGATGATCCAGAAGAGGATTGAGAAAATGTCATATGGTCAGATGACACCAAAGTAGAACTTTTTGGTAAAAACTCAACTCATCATGTTTAAAAGAGAAAGAATGCTGAGTTGCATCCAAAGAACACCATACCTACTGTAAAGCATGGGGGGGGGGGGGGAGAAGCATGGGAGATTTTGAGTGAAAACCTCCTTCCATCAGCAAGGGTATTAAAGATTAACTGTGGCTGGGTCTTTCAGCATGACAATGATCGCAAACACACCACCCTGGGCAAGGAAGGAGTGGCTTCGTTAGAAGCATTTTAAGGTCCTGGAATGGCCTAGCCAGTCTCCAGATCTCAACCCCATAGAAAACCTTTGGAGGGAGTTGAAAGTCCGTGGTGCACAGTGACATCCCCAAAACATCACTGCTCTAGAGGAGATCTCCATGGAGGAATGGGCCAAAATACCAGTAACAGTGTGTGAAAACCTTGTGAAGACTTACAGAAAACGTTTGACCTCTGTTATTGCCAACAAAGTATTGAGAGGAACTTTTGTAATTGACCAAATACTTATTTTCCACCATAATTTGCAAATAAATTCTTTAAAAAATCAGACAATGTGATTTTATGTTTTTTTTTCTCATTATGTCTCTCATAGTTGAGGTAAACCTATGATGAAAATTACAGGCCTCTCATCTTTTTAAGTGGGAGAACTTGCACAATTGGTGGCTGACTACATACATTTTTTCCCACTGTATGTGTTATATCATGACTACTCTGTTGCTCTAAAACAGTGATCTCAAACTGTGGCCTTCCAGATATTGCAAAACTTCAACTCCCAGCATGCTTGGACAGCCGTTCAACAGCCGTTGAAGTTTTGCAACATCTGGAGGGCCACACTTTGAGACCATTGCTCTAAAACCTGTCTGAATTTCTATTGCTGTAAAGTACAAAACCCCCGAGACCATTAACTTTACCGGTGTGTCAGCAGCCAGCAGGGGAGGTCGTCGTTCTGACCAATCTATCGTAGGGATGCTTTATTCTTGTCCTACCTAAAGCTTTTATGGCAGAAATGTGGGCCAAGATTCTGCTAGGTCAAGAGAAAAGGCTGACGGACAATTACTCCAAGTAATTACAAGTAATTATTTCGGCAGCTTATGATGTAAGTTCCTTAATGTCCACTTACTGGCCGCTCTTAGTGCTGCAGCCCCAGGTAATAGCGAGCCCGGACATTATACTGAATTAATAATGAAGACAACCTTTAGTGTTTATCAGGGCAGGTCAGTTCATAAGCATTACAAGTCCACATAGTTGTGTAAAACCCAGTTCCCCAAGGACTTTTAGGATATTATCTATCTGTACATATTTTATTAGCATTTAGAACTATAGTGGAAACTATTTTATCCATTGTCTTCATTGAGCTAAAATGACATGGATTATGACTTTTTTGCACTACCAAGAACAGTGCCATTTAACTGAATGGGTGTAGTCTGCAATACCACGCACAACCTATGAGCAGCTGTGGTGCTCATAGAAAAAAGCGGCCATGTTTTTTTTAAACAACCTTTACTTCATAAGAGGTTTTTCGAATACTACTAGTACTATAGGTAACAGCTTTAAAGGGGTACTCCGGTGGAAATTTTTTTTTTTTTAAATCAACTAGTGCCAGAAAGTTAAACAGATTTGTAAATTACTTCTATTTAAAAATCTTAATCCTTCCAGTACTTATCAGCTGCTGTATGCTCCAGAGGAAGTCCTTTTCTTTTTGAATTTCCTTTCTGTCTGACCACAGTGCTCTCTGCTGACACCTCTGTTCATGTCAGGAACTGTCCAAAGCAGGAGCAAATCCCCATAGCAAACCTATCCTGCTTCTGGACAGCTCCTGACATGGACAGAGGTGTTAGTACTGTTGTCAGTCAGAAAATAAATTCTAAAAGAAAATAATTTCCTCTGTAGCATACAGCAGCTGATAAGTACTGGAAGAGTTAAAGGGGTATTCCAGGAAAAATAACTTTTTTATATATATCAACTGACTTCAGAAAGTTAAACCGATTTGTAAATTACTTCTGTTAAAAAAAATCTTAATCCTTTCAGTATTTATGAGCTTCTGAAGTTAAGGTTGTTCTTTTCTGTCTAAGTGCTCTCTGATGACACCTGTCTCGGGAAACGTCCAGTTTAGAAGAGGTTTGCTATGGGGATTTGCTTCTAAACTGGGCGTTTCCCGAGACAGGTGTCATCAGAGAGGATTTAGACAGAAAAGAACAACGTTAACTTCAGAAGCTCATAAGTACTGAAAGATTTTTTAATAGAAGTAATTTACAAATCTGTTTAACTTTCTGGAGCCAGTTGACATATAAAAAAAAAGTTTTTTCCCTGGATAACCCCTTTAAGATTGTTTAATAGAAGTAATTTACAAATCTGTTTAACTTTGTGGCACCAGTTGATTAGAACAAAGTTGTTTTCCACCGGAGTACCCCTTTAAGGCTACCAATCAGTTCTTATACACACTGTCAATCCATTGAGTCAAAGGCAAACATTGACAATGGGAATGATGAACAAAACATGATAATAGAGTTGAATATCCAGAATATATATAGAATATACATGTGTTTTTATATGCTGAATGACACTCTAAAAGGGGGTTATTCTAACATCAAATGGTATACCTGTTATGTATTGTCTGTTATATATGTCCAGTGCCACTAGATGGCTCTGTAACTGTGAGGTTCTGAAATATTATATCAATGTCAGTTATTCCTATCCTATCACACACGTAAACAATCTAATGGGGGAGATTTATCAAAACCTGTCTAGAGAAAAAGTTGCTGAGCTGCCCATAGCAACCAATCAGATCGCTTCTTTCATTTTTTTAGAGGCCTTTTCAAAAATGAAAGAAGCGATCTAATTGGTTGCTATTTACAACTTTTTCTCTTAAAACTAAATCTCCCCTATAGTTTTTTTTAGTTCAGTCTCCATTTAGTTCGACCAGTAAAAAAAATAAATAGACCATTGTAATTGCATCATTTTAATTATCAAGTATAATTAAATACAAGACATAACAATATATATTCACAGGATAGGGGATAACTTTCTGATCTGTACGGGTCTGACCACTGGGACCCCAAGAATGGAGGTTAAATGTACCCAAATAAATAGAGCAGCAGCAGCACACACGCGCGAGAAATGCTTTATTCATTTTCTATGGGACTTTTTGAACAAACCAGGATTGTGAGGGTCCCAGCAGTTGGGACCCCACTAATCAGTTAGTTGTCTCTTTTCCTGTTGGAAGGGGGAGAACAGTTGGTGCTAAAATTATTCCTTTAAATTTGTGGTGTGGTGCCTATTTAGATGAGTGTGTGTGTGTTTTACATTATATGAATCAAAGAGATAAACTGTTGGTCAAATATAGGGAGGTCCTACTTTTCAACTGTTAATATACATAGAATCTATTTGTTTATTTCACTATTTCTGAGAAAACAGTGATATTCTAATGACAGAGACAAGTTAATAGGCCATGTCTTTCATTTTATTCTCAGATGTGGTTCTGCTTATGAAAACAGGTTCATATGTGCAGCAACCCATAAAACCACCCAGTAATGTGTATGACGGAGCCTGCGCCAATTAGGCTAATGAAAGCAAATGCTGTAGGAGCTGCGTGGGGTTAGTGTCTCTGTGCAGCGCTCTTTGTAAATCACCTTCCGAGGATCAATATTTCCATGCCCTCTGTGACAGTCCTTCCTCCTATGTCATCACCTTTCCTACAAGCTGATTCATTAGCAGTCGTGTTCATCTTCTCAAGTGACTTCTGAAAAAAAGGGCAAAAATATTAATTACAATTGCTTAAGAGATGCAAAGCTATTTCACAGTAACAAGTTTAGGGGACATAGGAAAATAGAGAATAAATGTATTAACCTAACCAATTAAACAATGAAGCTTGATGTGATAATACTTACTTGGCCTATTGTTGTGTAGTCGTAATTATATCTACTAATGCTTTTCTTTTCCAGTATTAGGGTAGGGTCAGACGGAGCGCATCCACAGCATATTTCACGCTGCGGATGTGCCAAAGGCATTCACAAGAGCGAGCTCCCTGCAGATGCGCAGTGGGAAATCCACCACTATGAGCAGACACACAGATATACCAGGCCACCTCAGGGAGCTCACCCAGGTGACTTCCGTTGGCACTGTGGATGGGCTCCGTGTGACCCTACCCTTATACTGATGTTCATTCTACAAGAAAGAGCAAACAAAATAGGTCTACACAACACAGGATGAATTTAGATTAGATCAGTTCAATCTTTTACCAATAATGTTCAATAAATTATACATTGATCACTTCAGTATAATAGTGAAAAGTTCTTCACGGCAGTCACCATTTATTTCTTCATTCTTTATTTAAAAAAATGTTCAGGGAGAATATGTGCTATAAGAAAATAGACATGAGTAACACCAAGCCTATGACCATTTCGTGTCACACCAGAGACTTTTTAAGGCCTTTCTCATGGACTGATATCTATATTTACATTTCCAGTTATTTCATTAGAGATGACATACATTTTTGCCACCTTTCCGCCAAGGACTGCCTCATTCTAAATATTAGTAGGATATGCTGCTACCAGTAGATCATGACATGAAGAAATCCCCTTGAAGTCAGCATCAGAATCCAGTTGCAGCTACTACACTGGATATATACAGGCAGCATACAAGAATGTGGTCAGTAGTCAAAGTCAGCCAGAGGTCAGTACACGAATATCAGCAATATGGTTACAAACAGGGAACGGTCAATACTTTATGGGCATTGAACATTGATAGTCTATTCACACGATAGGCCATCAATGTCTGATCGGCGGGATGCTAACACCTGGTACCCCCACTGATCTGCTCTTCGGCAGAGCTGCACTTTCAGCACATACACAATGAATGGCCGTGGCACTGTTCATTGGTGATGCTAGGGTGCTACATTACAGCTCTAGCTCACAACCAACTGATCGCAATTGGTTTTTCTTACCAACACCAGATTTTTTTCCTTGCAATTCCACTGCTGGAGAAATGTAGCATGACATGACAGCCATTGAAATGACACATAAACCACATGGATTGTCCAGGTCCAACAGAGCAGGAGACACTCTCTCTGAACTATTCAGGCTATAGAATCAGGACAACTTAGAGACCGAATCGAGCATCTCATGAACAGGGATTCTGAACAGAAGGCCTCACTGTAGTGTCTATGTACTTTAATAAGGCATGTGAAAAAATAAGCCTTTATGAGAAAAATGAATATGTCAATAAACATTTTTATATAAAACTATTATATTCATAGGTTGTTCATTATTGATTCTTAGAAATATGCCGATATGTCCAATTTAATATGTTTTAAATAAATAAATAATTCAATTTATAACTTATAAAGGGATATAATAAACCCCTGCAGAATCCTATTATTGATTCCCCAGTCAAACTGCCAAAAAATCTATATTTTTTTGACCTTTTAAAAGGATATTTTAAACAGATAAATCACAGTAAAAGTCACAAGTAATACAATAAATTGTATTAAGTTAACATTGCCAGTCAAGGACTTAGAGGACATAATAGAAAGCATGAATATTTTCTGTCCTCTTGGAGCACATAATGGCTACTTCCGCAATTTGCCATCATTCTTTAAATATATAACAAGATTATATTAAGAGGAAAAGAATATATGCAATTTGCCATCCTTATTTCCTTGCTTCTCATATGTCGATAACAATGGTTATAAATTTGTCTTAATCTGTGTGAAATATTAATTTATTAGACAAATGTATTATATGTAAAATATTTAATTATAAAAGAAAAAGAAGGAAAATACTTCTTCTATTTCAGGAAACACAATAACTTGAATATTTCAATCATGGAGATGGAATAGTCCCTGGGATTAGGATTCTTCCTGTTTGCAAGGAATCAAAGATTGGGATATGCTTTCTCTCGCTCATGGTTTTGGGTGGGGGGATTTTGTGGATGCAGATCTACCTCCTAGTTCTTTGATAGGACATAAAACGGTAAAAGCATCCTTTAAATTATGGGTTGCCAAAAAAAGAACAAGAATAATGTAAAATTTATTTTTTATTCCTAATATGCAAAAATTGTAATATAAACATAAAAGTGAGGGCCACAAGTAACCATTAAAGGGGTATTCCGGGCAAAAACATCTAATCCCCTATCGAAAGGATAGGGGATAAGATATCTGCAGCAGCCCACATTCTATGCGTAGCTGTGTCTGCAGTTTCAGAAACCGCCGGGCTACCGAGATGGGGACGTGACCTCATGCCATGCCCCCTCCATTCACTTCTATGGGAGGGCGCGTAACGGCTGCAATGCCCCCTCCCATAGAAATGAATGGAGGGGGCGTGGCGTGACGTCCCCATCTCGGAAGCTGGACGGTTTCCAAAACTGCAGACGCAGCTACGCATAGACACCGCGTTCAGACATCTTATCCCCTATCCTTTCCATAGGGGATAAGATGTTTTTGCCTGGAAAACCCCTTTAAGCCCTAGACTTAAAGGGGGACCTCAGCGTTAAACACCTTATCTCCTAGTGTCTGATCGGGGTCAGGGGGTCCGACCTCTGTGAACACCTGCAATCTTCAGAACAAGTCTCTGAATCTCCAAGCAGCATAGAGCAGCTAAGAACCCTTTCCAATTTCTAATACGTTTTCTTTAATATTTCCTTCTCCAATTTTTTCAACCATAAAAGTCTGTATGACCTCCCAACTCTCAAATCATGCAAAGCTTTCATTTCTTCTACTAGAGCTTTACATTTACATTTATCACATGCACATTCATAGGGGATAAGTTTGAGATCGCAGGGGGTCCGACCGCTGGGGCCCCCTGCGATCTCTCTGTACAGGGCCCCGGCTCTCCGGCCAGATAGCGGGTGTCGACCCCCGCACGAAGCGGCGGCAGACACGCCCCCTCAATACATCTCAATGGCAGAGCCGGAGATTGCCGAAGGCAGCGCTTCGGCTCTGCCATAGAGTTGTATTGAGGGGGCGTGTCGGCCACCGCTTCGTGCGGAGGTCGACACGCCCCCTTCCCGCGGGCTCTCGGGGCTCCGTACAGGAGATCGCAGGGGGCCCCAGCGGTCGGACCCCCCCGCGATCTGCAACTTATCATCTATCCTTAAGATAGGGGATAAGTTGTTTACCACTGAGTCACCACTGGACTACTCCTTTAACGCTTTAGAATGTAGGGCTGAGGTGAGCTTAAATGGCCACTCTCATTAAAATAATTTTTTTATATTTTATTCTTCATGCGATTGGCTGCACTACGCAGCATAGATGAGGAGAGGGCGGAAGTGGGCTCCCAGCAGGCTTCAGTGACATTACTTAATTCCGCCAGCAGTTCAGTTAGCAAGTGAGAAACTATATAGGTAAAGAAAAAAATATTTTTAAAGTTAAAAAAAAATGTGAGGGCACGGAGTGGATTAGGGCTCGTTATAAAACAGGTAGGGACTTAGAAAAAAAATAAGTTAATGAGAGGTACTCTTTAACATTTCTATTACATTGGTAGATGTCTTACTCCTGAATGCAGGTCCACCTCTGCCTATTTCTACTGTGGTTTCTTGTTTATTGCCATACACTATGTCAGAGGTCGTTGTGATCCTTATGGATGTTTATAGAAAGGTGTGTTGTTTAGAAACTTTTAGATGAAAAAGATGTCTTATTAGAACAAAAGTCAATCAAGGCCATAGATTTTGGTGGGATCAATCGAAAATCCAATATGTATTGAGGCCTCCAAACTTTCCCCACCAGTGGCAGATATATACATATACCCAATCCTTCCTTTCCTGAGCGGAGCATCATGCCTATGGTGTAATAGAGGGAATGCTGAGGATATGTATGACTAGCTTAAGAAAAAATGATGTTGCTTTACTTTCCGTCAATCCAACTACATCCAGTCTAAAGACAAATTGGTAGCATTGCTTTAGAATGTCAATATTATAGATTGGAGGAGAAGTGCTTTCATTGTAATATATTATGCAGTGTATATTATCACAATAGCTGGAAATAGTATTGCATCTGCTGATCATTCTGCTTTGGCCAATAAGCAGTCCTAGAGTTTTGTAGGGCACATTTAGTTCATCATAAAGTACTATGAGTGCATATCCCTGCCTGCAGTATTGAACCCCATCGTGTCCGCCCTTTTGCAGTATTATTCAGCCTTAGGTTTCATTTGATTAAGTGATAGATGATATTCACTTCATCTCTTCCTCTGGCAGTAAATTCATTATATTATAAGGCCAGGAGCACAGAACTACCTTAGAAATAATATCAGCTTCTTGCTGCCTGATGTAAGTTTATAATCACATTCATGTGTATCACCAAGAGCACTTTGTGAAAATAATGAGATTTTGCAATTCTATCTAAACTTCTTAAGATCTTGTAAAGCAAGAAGCCTGGTAAATGACAGATCTAGGTTAAACTGAAGGATTGTGGCGCAGCTTTTTCTTACTGTGCATGCCCTAAAATTGATTCCCTGGGTACTTATACATTGGGAGCCGCAGTAAGGATCCTGCTTTTTCCGCTAATAGGAAAAGACATATGTTCTGTAATTCAGAAGACATTAGCAGATCTATTAGCAGCAACACTGCAGTATAGTCTGTAATCTAATCTCATGTTATTACTAAAAATTGAGCCTTACACTATAATATTTTTACAATACTAGATGTAAGACCTACTACAGCTACATACAGAAATAATTACTGTCATTTGTCTTACTGTTATTTTATCAATTGGATCTCTGTTAAAATGAAAGTGTTATCAGAGAATGGACTGGTGTTTTAAGATGAACCGGGATCAAGCAAAAAATATGTTACTAAATTTATGTGATCTACGGTAGTTATTTTTTTGCCACGAGTGCTTTCATTCCAACTGGTTTTTTACTTTTTTGCTACACTATCTGGTTTAAAAGATTTTACAATAAAGTTCCCGCCCATTTGTCAATTCAGAGAAAAGTTAAAAATAGTCAATAAAATTTTAACATTTCTATGTCACCGGAACCAGAGGGGCATAGCAAGAAATTTAAAACACCATTGGTCTTGGCCCCTGAAGCTACATTTTAATATAAGAATTCTATTTTTCAGACCAACCACAGGTCCTGATGTAATGATAATTTAATTTTTTAAATGTTCATGTCACCATCTATATTTAAGAGAAATCCAAATATCTTGCATTTTTCTGGCCATTGAACCTCATAGTAAGCTGACACTGCTCTGTAGATATCATTTCCCATCAGTTTTCTTATTATCATCACAGCACAGAATTACAATGGTAGATGACACCTCATCAAAATAATTCATTCTTCACAAGTGACATACCCACCAGAAGCAACATAGCCACATACCCACCAGAAGCAACATAGCCACATACCCACCATAAGCAACATAGCCACATTCCCACCAGAAGCAACATTGCCACATATTCACCAAAAGCAACATAGCCACATACCCACCTGAAGCAACATAGCCACATACCCACCAGAAGCAACATAGCCACATACCCACCAGAAGCAACATAGCCACATGTTCACCAAAAGCAACATAGCCACATACCCACCAGAAGCAACATAGCCACATATTCACCAAAAGCAACATAGCCACATACCCACCAGAAGAAACATAGCCACATACCCACCAGAAGAAACATAGCCACATACCCACCAGAAGCAACATAGCCACATACCCACCAGAAGCAACATAGCCACATACCCACCAGAAGCAACATAGCCACATATCCGTATTGTGAATAAGAAATTAAATAAGTCGCACTTTATTCTTTCTGTATGTATGTATACATTTTTTGCATTTGTTTATATTCAATAAAATAATGAATACAAATATTTAAATTCGGCAACTTGCCGCCCTGAAAAGTATTCATTTGTAGGTGTGAATATGATAGAGACATGCAGCAGCTGAAAGCCTCGGATGTCTCATAGACCACCTTATGTAAGAATAGATCAATGTGATCAGTATATAGTTGTGGAAACTACTGAGATCCCATTGTACTAAAAATAATTTCTTCTTACTGAAAAGAACTGTAGAAAATGCTTATACATATCATATATGTCTGCTTATAGAAACCTCTTCAAACGCTTAAACCATTGAGATAATTCTGCTGATTTAATTCCCTATATATTGGTGATTGGTTAAGGTTTGAGCTTGTGCAATCCACTCTTTCTTTTGCCTGACATGTCTGTATGGGTGGCTCCCCTTCTGTCGTCTTTGTATTCTTTAAAGGGGTATTCCAGGCAAAAACATCTTATCCCCTATCGAAAGGATAGGGGATAAGATGTCAGATCGTGGGGGGCCTGCCGCTGGGACTCCCGCGATCTCCCTGCAGAAGCCTGCATTCTATGCGTAGCTGCGTCTGAAGTTTCGGAAATCTCCGGGCTTCCGAGACGGGGACGTCAGGTCACGCTACGCCACCTCCATTCATGTCTATGGGAGGGGGCATTGCGGCGGTTACGCCCCCTCCCATAGAAATGAATGGAGGGGGCGTGGTGTGACGTCACGTCCCCGTCTCGGAAGCCCCGAGGTTTCCGAAACTTCAGATGCAGCTACGCATAGAATGCGTGCTGCTGCAGGGAGATTGCGGGGGGTCCCAGCTGCGGGCCCCCCGCGATCAGACATCTTATCCCCTATCCTTTCAATAGGGGATAAGATGTTTTTGCCCAGAATACCCCTTTAAATCTGATTGACCTCCACTGAACACTACACATTGAGCACTGAACATTTCTCCTTTGCTTCAGGGGAAATTCCTGGTTGGTTGTGCCTTCTCCCCTAGCAACAATAGCAGGTTGCTGAGGGCATCATCAGCAGGACTCTTGGGGGGGGGGGGCGTTAGCTGGTCACCCCAGAGGCCATCATAAAAGGGTTTGCCTTCAAAAAGAGTTGAATTGCCTTTGAGGAGAAAACCCCTTTTCTTTATCCAGATATTTCCAGTCCAGTTGCATCGGTAAAGGTACTTTTACATGGGCAAGTATTCGTATTAATGATCATTCCTAAAAAGGAACAAACACATATTTGTCTGCTGAACGCAACTTTTGTGTGACCAATAAAGTCATCATTAGGTGTAATTAATGGCCCACACGATTGGTAGAGCGTTGCGAAGGCTCAGGAAACCATTGTCCTGTCTAAAGGGGCCCTAAAAAACCTCTTGTTTAATCATGTAATCCTAAGGGTTTACCACCAGAGATATCATACATATTGCACCGTGTTATAAAGAGCCATGAGGTGTAACTATAGGGGATGTAGAGATTGCAGACTGCGTCTTGGAGCCTAAGGAGGCCCAAAGCTTCTTCTGCCCAATCTGTCCAATGATGAATGATGTGTGATGTGGACTCTGTTACAGGTTTTTCATTTTGGGCCTAAGAACTTCTTGTTGCATCTGTACAGAACAGCAATGTGCTTTTTTGAGTTTACACAGGATAATTATTGCCTTATTACTATAAATGAATGCGTGTAATGGATGCCGCTTTAGAAGCCTTTAGTTCATTTCATTCCCTGTGTGAAAGGATTTATACCACAGATGTTGGTCTGTGAAGAACCTCCTTGAAAATTAACCCAAAATAATCAGTTCATTCTAACCCAGGGAAGATGCGTATTTGACATATTTTATCACTACACCGAATTTAACTACAGCATTGTATACAGTGAACTGATAATGGAAGATTTCACCAGATGACGCTTTACCCTGTGAGCGGAAGGGAACATATGGACCACACTAGGTGTTCACTCATAAAGTGAGAAGTACGTCAACAGTTTGGTTGGAGCTTTCTGTCACTCACAGCCCCATTTCTGTGTGTTATCTGGGGCATGACGTATTTTCATCAGCCACCTTTATTATTAGGATAGTATAGGTAGCGTTTATTTTTATAAAAAAAAAAAAAGTCCTGGGCATTTAATACCCAATGTTCAATTTTCCTACAGCACCTCTACAGGGAACATGGAAGCGTACCCATCATTTGCAAAAACATGTTATATAACGTAGCTAATACCAGTATATGTATATTTGTAATATACATTGGTCAAAAAATGTTTATATTTTGGGTGAAATAAAGCTGTCCCTCCATACAGGAATTATGGGTGGGACAAGCAGGGCTCTAGGCAGTGAGGACAAGCAGGCCTCATTGCAATGAGGACAAGCAGGGCTCTTTTCAGTGAGGACAAGCAGGGCTCTTTGCAGTGAGGACAAGCAGGGCTCTGTTCATTGAGGACAAGCAGGGCTCTGTATACTGAGGACAAAGCAGGGCTCTGTGCACTGAGGACAAGCAGGGATCTGTACACTGAGGACAAGCAGCACTCTGGGCACTTAGGACAAGCAGGGCTCTGTGCAGTGAGGATAAGCAGAGCTCTGTACAGTGAGGACAAGCAGGGGTCTGTACACTGATGACAAGCAGGGCTCTGAACACTGAGGACAAGCAGGGCTATGTACACTGAGGACAAGCAGGGCTCTGTACAGTGAGGAAAAGCAGGGCTCTGTGCACTGATGACAAGCAGGGCTCTGTACACTGAGGACAAGCAGGGCTCTGTAAACTGAGGACAAGCAGGGCTCTTTTCAGTGAGGACAAGCAGGGGTCTGTACACTGATGACAAGAAGGGCTCTGAACACTGAGGACAAGCAGGGCTCTGTACACTGAGGACAAGCAGGGCTCTGCACAGTGAGGAAAAGAAGGGCTCTGTGCACTGATGACAAGCAGGGCTCTGTACACTGAGGACAAGCAGGGCTCTGTACACTGAGGACAAGCAGGGCTCTGTACACTGAGGAAAAGCAGGGCTCTGTATACCGAGGACAAGCAGGGCTCTGTACACTGATGAAAAGCAGGGCTCTGTGTAGTGGGGACAAGCAGGACTCTGTGCACTGAGGACAAGCAGGGCTCTGTACACTAAGGACAAAGCAGGGCTCTGTGCACTGAGGACAAGCAGGGCTCTGTACACTGAGGACAAGCAGGGATCTGTACACTGAGGACAAGCTGCGCTCTGGGCACTTAGGACAAGCAGGACTCTGTGCAGTGAGGATAAGCAAAGCGCTGTACAGTGAGGACAAGCAGGGGTCTGTACACTGATGACAAGCAGGGCTCTGAACACTGAAGACAAGCAGGGCTCTGTACACTGAGGACAAGCAGGGCTCTGTACAGTGAGGAAAAGCCGGGCTCTGTGCACTGATGACAAGCAGGGCTCTGTACACTGAGGACAAGCAGGGCTCTGTACACTGATGACAAGCAGGGCTCTGTACACTGAGGAAAAGCAGGGCTCTGTACACTGAGGACAAGCAGGGCTCTGTACACTGAGGAAAAGCAGGGCTCTGTACACTGAGGACAAGCAGGGCTCTGTACACTGAGGAAAAGCAGGACTCTGTTCAGTGAGGACAAGCAGGGCTCTGTACACTGAGGAAAAGCAGGGCTCTGTGCATTGAGGACAAGCAGGGCTCTGTACACTGAGGACAAGCAGGGCTCTGTACACTGATGAAAAGCAGGGCTTTGTGTAGTGAGGACAAGCAGGACTCTGTGCAGTAAGGACAAGCAGGGCTCTGTGCACTGAGGACAAGCAGGGCTCTGTACACTGAGGACAAGCAGCGCTCTGTACACTGAGGAAATGCAGGTGTGGTTTCCCGGTACAGTATTGCATACCGTACCTAGTGTAGAGGTCCCCAAAGTCAAAGTAACTACATTCAAGTAGGGTTCCTCAGGTGGGACAGCCCCTAGTCGCCTCTCCTCAAGTCTATCTCTAATAACAATATATGCGTATATATTTAATAATAGTATATATTCTATAGTAATGTATAGTGCTTACCTTGTTCGGCATCGCAGGACCTTCGGTCATGTGACCATGCTAATAACCTCTATGGTATGTTGCAGGACCTTTGGAGGTCCTTTGGTCATGTGTTACCCCCAAACCTTTGTAATGGTGATTGACATCTATATGGACCAATTAGCGTTAATCCAGCCCCTGCCCATATAAGGGAGCTGCGTCCAATTATCGCTCTCTTGGGTTGCTGCTCTCGTGGATGCCGGACTAACAGGACGGTGCTACGCAACTTTCAAAGACCCGCTAGGCCTCAAAAACCTGCCGACCTCAGCTGAACCAAAACCGTGAGTTCAAATCTAAATCCCCGCTAATGCTAGCGTGACTACTGGACCGCAACTAAATCCCCTAAATTCAGTGAAACAACGCAGAGTACTAAAAGACTCTAAATGCTAAAGTCCCAACCTTTGTCAATCTCCAAGGAAAGCCGTTGTTATGCTTAAAGACTGTTATGTTATTGAAGCTTGCAGAAAACCTTCAGTAAAAGTTAATACTGTTTCAGAAAACTCTCCGGTTGTGGACAATCTATTATTATCTACCTCCCTATCGCTCTTGGGAAGGGTGGCGGTAGGACAAGCATTATTGAGGAGCCGACACCTTGGCATCACGAACAGCAAGGGTTAACAAGCACCCTTTAATTACAGCACAGCTAAACTCCCCGTACCCTACATCCCCTAGGCTATCACACAGGGCTCTGTGCACCTAGGACAATCAGAGTTCTGTTTAGTAATGACAAGCAGGGTTCTGTACATTGAGGAAAATCAGGGCTCTGTGCACTGAGGACAAGCAGGGCTCTGTTCAGTGAGGACAAGCAGGGCTCTGTGCAGTGAGGACAAGCAGGGCACTGTGCAGAGAGGACAAGCAGGGCACTGTGCAGAGAGGACAAGCAGGGCTCTGTATACTGAGGAAAAGCAGGGCTCTGTGCAGTGAGGACAAGCAGGGATCTGTGCAATGAGGGCAAGCAGGGCTCTGTGCAGTGAGGACAAGCAGGGCTCTGTACACTGAGGACAAGCAGGGCTCTGTACACTGAGGACAAGCAGGGCTCTGTACTCTGAGGAAAAGCAGGGCTCTGTGCCCCTAGGACAAGCAGAGCTCTGTTCAGTGATGACAAGCAGGGCCCTGTACACTGAGGAAAAGCAGGGCTCTGTGCCCTGAGGACAAGCAGGGCTCTGTTCAGTGAGGACAAGCAGGGCTCTGTGCAGTGAGGACAAGCAGGGCTCTGTGCAGAGAGGACAAGAAGGGTTCTGTACACTGAGGACAAGCAGGGCTCTGTTCAGTGAGGACAAGCAGGGCTCTGTGCAGTGAGGACAAGCAGGGCACTGTGCAGAGAGGACAAGCAGGGCACTGTGCAGAGAGGACAAGCAGGGCTCTGTATACTGAGGAAAAGCAGGGCTCTGTGCAGTGAGGACAAGCAGGGCTCTGTGCAATGAGGGCAAGCAGGGCTCTGTGCAGTGAGGACAAGCAGGGCTCTGTACACTGAGGACAAGCAGGGCTCTGTACACTGAGGACAAGCAGGGCTCTGTACTCTGAGGAAAAGCAGGGCTCTGTGCCCCTAGGACAAGCAGAGCTCTGTTCAGTGATGACAAGCAGGGCTCTGTACACTGAGGAAAAGCAGGGCTCTGTGCCCTGAGGACAAGCAGGGCTCTGTTCAGTGAGGACAAGCAGGGCTCTGTGCAGTGAGGACAAGCAGGGCTCTGTGCAGAGAGGACAAGAAGGGTTCTGTACACTGAGGACAAGCAGGGCTCTGTGCAGTGAGGACAAGCAGGGCTCTGTGTAATGATGGCAAGCAGGGCTCTGTGCAGTGAGGACAAGCAGGGCTCTGTGCAGTGAGGACAAGCAGGGCTCTGTGCACTGTGCACTGAGTACAAGCAGGGCTCTGTGCACTGAGGACAAGCAGGGCTCTTTACACTGAGGAAAAGCAGGGCTCTGTTCACCTAGGATAAGCAGGGCTCTGTTCAGTGAGGAAAAGCAGGGTTCTGTACACCTAGGATAAGCAGGGCTCTGTTCAGTGAGGAAAAGCAGGGTTCTGTACACTGAGGAAAAGCAGGGCTCTGTGCACTGAGGACAAGCAGGGCTTTGTTCAGTGAGGACAAGCAGGGTTCTACGTAGTGAGGACAAGCAGGGCTCTGTGCACTGATGACAAGCAGGGCTCTGTGCACCAAGGATAAGCAGGGCTCTGTACACTGAGGACAAGCAGGGCTCTGTGCATCAAGTACAAGCAGGGCTCTGTGCACTAAGGCCAAGCAGGGCTCTGTACACTAATGAAAAGCAGGGTTCTGTGCAGTAAGGACAAGCAGGGCTCTGTGCCGTGAGGACAAGCAGGGCTCTGTGCGGTGAGGACAAGCAGGGCTCTGTGCACTGAGGACAAGCAGGGCTCTGTGCACTGAGGACAAGCAGGGCTCTGTGCAGTGAGGACAAGCAGGGCTCTGAACACTGAGGACAAGCAGGGCTCTGTTCACTGAGGACAAGAAGGGCTCTGTACACTGAGGACAAGCAGGGCTCTGTATACTGTGGACAAGCAGGGCTCCGTGCACTGAGGACAAGCAGGGCTCTGAACACTGAGGACAAGCAGGGCTCTGTATACTATGGACAAGTAGGGCTCTGTGCACTGAGGACAAGCAGGGCTCCGTGCACTGAGGATAAGCAGGGCTCTGTACACTGAGGACAAGCAGGACATTGTGCAGTGAGGACAAGCAGGGCTCTTTGCAGGCTCCTGGCTTGTCAATCAGCCTGCTGTGTGAGCCAGGGGCGTGTCTCAAAGCTTTAGTGCACAGATATTGCACCCTGTGTGCCGCATGTACAGATTGCCGGTGTAAATGTTTTAGTTTTTTTCTCCTACGAATCTATCAGGCGGGAAGTGAAATTTTTTTTTTTCCAGGTGGAAATTTTCAAGCAGATTTTCCGTTCACTAATTCTGTTCACAAATTCCTGGCATATAAAATTTATGCCTGGGTGTATTATGTGGGATTTTTGAAAAAATTTCTGATGGGTTTATGGAATACTGTACTAAAATAAATGCAGTATAACATATAAAAACAATTAGAGTGCTCCTCGAAGGTCAGTGCTCTTATTATGAGTCTCTGTTATACAGGACCATACTGAACCTCTGCAGGCCACCAGTTTTAAACAGGTCTTGATATGTTCATGCACATGTAGTATAAGAATATGTTAACAAGTACAGGATCTACTGAATATTTTCTGCTGCCATTCACTTTAATGGGTAGTAAATTCAACTGCAGGAAATATGCAACAAAATATGCAACAGATTCTGTATATTTGAACATACCCTTTTGCAGATATTCTGCCGCATAAGAGAATACCTACAGCTTGGTACGACTGCACTCCATTTATACAATAGAATAAGGCTAGGTTCACACTAAGGAATTTCCGCCTACAATTCCGCTTTGAAATTGCAGGCAGAAATTCGGCTTCCTAAAATGTATATTATGGTGAATGGGTTTCCGTTCACAAATTCACACTTCAAATTTTGTGAAGCGGAATCTGTGACCGGAAAATCTGCTATAAAATTTCCGCCAGAAGAATGGCATTGCTCATTCTTCAGGCGGAAATACTTGCGGAACACATTGCAGTCTATTGGAGACTGCAGTGTCCGCACGGTCCTAGCACCGACTGATTCAGTCAGCGCTGGCCACACTCAAAGTCTCCGGGCGGAAATATTCTGCCTGGAGATTCCGCAGTGTGAACCTAGCCTTAGAATGTTACTTTATCTCTTAATAATATATCACTTGTGAGGAAAACTGTTAATCTCTTAAAGGGGTTCTCCGGTGCTTAGACATCTTATCCCCTATCCAAAGGATAGGGGATAAGATGCTTGATCGCGGGAGTCCCGCCGCTGGGGACCCCCGGGAACTTGCACGCGGCACCCCGTTTGTAATCAGTCCCCGGAGCATGTGCGCTCCTGATCTGATTACCGGCGACCTACAGGAGGGGGCGTGATAGCTGTCACGCCCCCTCCCGTAGGCTTGCATTGAGGGGCGGAGCGTGACATCACACGGGGGCGGAAGAGTGACGTCACACGCTGCCGGCCGTGTGGTCGCCGGTAATCAGGCCTGAAGCGAACACGCTCCGGGGACTGATTACAAACGGGTGCCGTGTGCAAGATCCCGGGGGTCCCCAGCTGCGGGACTCCCGCGATCAGGCATCTTATCCCCTATCCTTTGGATAGGGGATAAGATGTCTAAGCACCAGAGTACCCCTTTAAAGATTCCTTTATTTAGCATCTGAATTCATTCTTCCCAAATACTTGTAAACACTAGTGGTGTATTTAGCATAAAGTATCAGATGTTTGCCTAAAGCAAAGCTCATCTTCCCTAAATAAATACATAAATAAATACATTTTGATTATCTAAGTGGATCTGGTGGGACTATTATTTTATAAAAATTATTTTAAATAGATTTTTTTAGGCCCCAGTCACATGATGTTTTGGAAGGTAAAATTTTTTTAAGGTACCCCAAAGTATTGCATGGCATACCCAAACTGGCCCTTTATTTAATAAACCGAACATAGTCCACTAGTGACAATATTTAGTCTACTTTCCTGATGTAAAGTTTCTTTTGCTGGTTTCGAAAGTGCAGCAGACCACACTTTGATTCCCACAATAATAAAGTATTGTTTAGTATAACAGACCAAATGTAGTCAGTAGGGGACTATGGTCAATAAAATAAAGGGGAGAGGTTAGAATACTGTGGTGACCCAGTACGGAATACCATATCCTGCCCATCCTATCAGGCAGATGCCCTCAGTGACCCACTACTCAGGACTTAATATGTTATACAGTATTGTTATGCCATTTTTGTTATTCTAGAATTTTCTATGTTACTGTTTCTTTAAGTCTGTTAGCAAAGAAGGTGAAGAGTGGATCAGGTGACCTGTCTGCCCCAATGGGAATCCTCCAAATTGCCCTGTATATAGTGTGGGGGGGGGGAGAGAGATTGTTCAGTTATGTTGAGGAACAGTGTGGAGAGGTCAGAAAGAGGTGTGTGAGGTGTTCAGAGGAGGCCTTAAGCTAATCAGAAGTCTAATCCTGCATCCACGCATCTTCTAAGGAAAATCTCCCACGCTCAGGTGAACGTCAAAGCCTAGCGGTAAGCACTAAACCCTGGGGAAGAAAAGCATTAGTCTTCAGTCAGTCAGTCAGTCGGCACCACAAAAGTCAGTGTGAGTTGCCATTCATGACAAGTCAGTCAACATACAGCACAGCACAAACAACTACAAGTCCCAGCAAGGTGATAGGCTTCCAAGGTTTTCTTTGCACCTCCCTTTGAACCAATCTATGCTGTAAAGAAATTACCATCTATCCTGCCTCTGTAAAGACAGTTATCTGTAACCTTGTATCGGAGTATTTATTGCCAAATGCCTGGCCCTGGAGAAGCTGTCTCAAACCTTGGACTGTATATAGGCTAACGGTGCCCTGGTGTCAAGAAAAGATTAATTTCACGTTAACCACCTCATAGACACCACAATACCTTTTTAGCATACACCATTTATTGTAAAAGGGATATTCATCCCTTATATTAGAAACATTTGGGTCACACAAATCATAGTATATAATACTATAGTATATAAAACTATACTAATAGTATAATAGTGTAATAATGGTAAAGGGACACTTACAAACCACCAATGTTATAGTACCTCTACATGTAGACTTAAGGTTTAATGTTTTGCACTGTTTTCCCTGTTTCTTGTGCTCAGTAAGAACAGTGACTACATTTATGAAGTCTGCCATTTCATACATTATTCTAAAAAACAGATTTGCGCCAATTGTTATAGCTTTAGGATTATTAAATCGTTCTCAAATTTGTAGCCAATGCCCTTTCTTCCATCATATCCACACTCATTTTTCTTCGAAATTTTCAAAACTGGCAAGTGCCATCAAATGTACCATCATTCGCACCTTTTTTCACTTTACTGGTGCCAACAAAACAATAAATGAGAACAAAGGGTCTATAATGTTAGTGCCGTCTACTGGTCCATCTAAACATTTACTATTTTTGTTTTTCTAATACCACATTACTGGCGCTGTACAGAAGACGAGGTGAAGACTGGTGGGATTGATTAATTAGTGATGAAACAATCTGTCAGTATATAACATGTACGGCTCACCCTACAGATGGCGCACCGAGCGGTGCAGTTTTTTGGATAGATAATTATAGGGTAAAGGCGCTCTGCCAAATACTGCACTAATATGTATTCCATCTGTCTACTGCTAGCAGCTTAAATCATAACAAGTAATCCAGGCTGTCATTAATATGCAGTCTTTTTCTGTCTTCTTGCCTAGCCAATATTACAATTAAATTTAGGGCACAATATATTTCTGCTGATTACAGGAATCCTTAATGTTACACTTTCATTATTTTATGTTAATTTCCTCTTTAAAATTCATTTCATTTTTTAACCACTTTAACACTTTAGAGATCAGTGTTCACTAAAAGCTTATAAATCCAGCTAGGAAAATCTAAAAGGTCAGCCAAATGATATTTCCAGCCTGATCCAGTAAATTAGGACTATTGGGACAAATAACCTGCACCTTTAAAAAGCCAGGACCAAATAAGCAGAATTGTAGAATAAATAAAGTCGCTTCTCTCCTATGTGAAATATTTTTTCACAATAAGTTTTAAGAATCTTCAGTATTTTTTTTGTAGATTTTTAATTCAAAAATATAAAACTTTACAATGATAAACAACATAAATATTAATACAAACAACTTAAACCTGTATAACATACACAAATATATATATATATATATATATATATTTGTCTATATTAGTCTGTGAATGTACATCAAAGTATTTTCTGGTCCAACTACCACCCCAAAGTAGTCTTCCACTTTTTTACATTACGGCAGTGTCACTTTCCTGCTGCAGTGCTCTCAGGTTACTAGTGGCGCTGCTGTATGTTATTGTTTCTCATAAAATAAATAGTACATCCACTTATGAACCCAATAGTACATCCACTTATGAACCCATCCAGAAACATGTTTTATGCACTACGGTGCTTCGCCTGGCCCGTACGGGCCAGACGAAGCACCTAAGTGCATAAAACATGCTGTCGTATGGGCCAGACAAAGCGCCATAGTGCGTGAAACATGTTCCCGCCACTGTGAAAATTGCTACAGAGCCTGCGGAGTGCAGAGTGGAATAAGGAGTGGAAAGGAGTGTAGTGCAGAGTGGAATAAGGAGTTCATAAGTGATTGTACTATAGTACACCGTAGTGCGTGAAACATGTTGCCGCACCTGTGAACGCCGCCAGCCTCACCTGTTCCACCACCTGCCTGTGTACCTGTATCGTTGGACTTTCTACATGCCGAATACATTTTGAAATTTGCTACAGAGCCTGCGGTGAGTGCAGAATTCTTCTATCTCTTACATGACTTGCAATTGCCAGTATACTTCTTTCCTGGATAAGAGCAACTCCTTAGCTCTGATATACCTCACGTAAAAGTACTTTTGCTACACGCCATATATATGGGAGGACTTTCTCTATAAATAGTATTAGCGGTGATAGACCCTCATCTTTTTGTTTGTTGGATAAAAGCTGAGAAATAGCTGAGTTTGTACATTTAGTGCATTACATCCCATACAACAATCCAGAGTTACAGCCTGCATTTTCTATTCTGATGGTTGTTGCTGGAAGCTGACTACAAATTTGTTGTCAGACACACCCCTAAAAGTTTAGCTTAGTTCCTAGCAAGCAAGGAATGTTGGGAGATTTCTGAAGGTTCTACGAATGTCAAAGATTAGATAAAAAGACAGATAGGTATGTCTGCAGAAGCTAGTATGCTTGTTGACAGGTTCAATGTAGCTAAAGTATAATATATATATATATATATATATATATATATATATATATATATACACACACACATACACACAGAAAATGCAAATCAAAGACATCTCCTCATCTCCTTCATCATTTTCCTATAATTTTGTTGTTTTTAAGTAGGTCAGTTCAGATGCAGGAGGTAGTGATTCTGAACTTTCTTCAGACATATCAGCATTGATGTGGGGACTACGAGGTGGATGGAAGTAGTAGTGCAGTAGTAGTGCAGGGTCAGCTGGGGGGGGGCGGTAATATAATGCCTAGAAGAGTCTATGGTATCACTGATGCATTGTAGGTCTGGCTAAACCATGAGTGTTCTCCTGTGGTCTCAGTAACTTTTGTCTATGAGGATTTGCACATACAAGGGTAGTACATGACCCCAAGGCACATAATGGCGTAAGTGTCTGGGTGTAGATGTGCCTGTGATGGAAAGTGCAAATGACTTGAACCAGACAGGTGTAAACTTAGATCAAGGAACAAACTTTACTTAAAGAATCCTTTGGGCTCATCCTTTGGGTTCACACAGTCTATTTACAGCACAAGGTGATGATGAGTTTACACAGTCTTTGGTTTCAATGTATGATGTGGGCACAATCCTTGTAGTAGTTTTGTTGGTAGGAATAATTTAGTAAGTCCTTAGTATATACAATCCATTAAGGCTAACTCTATTGAAAGTGGCATTCACAGCTTGGTTTATTGGGGTATATATGTAGAAGACCCACAGTTAGTTGTATTATGATCCACTGTCGCAAGATTTAAGAAGAAAAGGTTGTGACATGTAAGGCATGTGGCACTGACTCTGGCAGGAAACCCACAAAGAGTCAGGAGGCAGCAGAAGAACCCTTGTACAGCATCCATCTCTTCTGGCTTATAATCTATTCTCCATTTTGGTGAAGAAATACAAATGTAGAATGGACACTCCTTTAGCATGGACTGTAGAAAGGTCTAAGTAACTACACCTCCTTAACAGCACATATTGCTCTGGTTTACTGTGACCAACCCACAGCTGATTCCAGTTAAACAGGATTAAAGTGAGCTAGGCTAAGTGACTTGTTTAGACTGGTTTAACCCCTTAAGGACGCAGCCCTTTTTCACCTTAAGGACTGAGCCCTTTTTCGCAATTCTGACCACCGTCACTTTACAAATTAATAACGTGAAAACGCTTTTACCAAATATTCTGATTCTGAGATTGTTTTTTCGGGACATATTCTACTTTATTTTGGTGGTAAATTTTCGGCGTTAATTGCATCCTTTTTTGGTGAAAAATCCCAAAATTTCATGAAAATTTTGAAAATTTAGCATTTTTCTAACTTTGAAGCTCTCTGCTTGTAAGGAAAATGGATTTTCCAAATAAATGTTATTTTTCTTCACAAGTACAATATGTCCACTTTATGTTGGCATCATAAAATGGACATATTTTTGCTTTTTGAAAAAATGAGAGGGCTTCAAAGTAGAGCAGCAATTTTCAAAAATGTCATGAAAATTGCTAAATCTGAAGGGACAGATGTTACAGAACTACAACTCCCAGCATGCCTGGGCAGTTGAGGCATGCTGAGAGTTGTAGTTTGGCAACATCTGGAGGGCTACTGTTTGGGCACCACTGTAACAGTGGTCTCCAAACTGTGACCCTCCAGATGTTGCAAAACTACAACTCCCAGCATGCCCAGACAGCCTTTGGCTCTCTGGGCATGCTGGGAGTTGCAGTTTGGCCCCCCTAGTGGTTGCCACAGTAAAGATCTATTTACTTTCACTTTCAATCCCCCCCCCCCCCCCCCCCCACTGTCGATTCCCTACCTGATCAGGATCCTGCAGGCTCCAGCGAAGATCCCAGGTCCCCAGGCATCTTCTCCTGCAGGTACGGCCTCCATCTTCTTCCCAGAGCCCCTCAACACCCAGGGGCGGGCAGAATGGGGGGTTGCCATGGCAACCCCCTGTCCTGCGCTGCCATTGGTCAGAACTCCGTTCTGAGTAATGGCAGGGGATAGGAGTAGATCGCAGCTTTGCGATCTCACTCCTATCCCTTAGGCTGATCGGGGGTGTTGCTGACAACTCCGATCAGCCCTATTTTCCGGGTGATCGGGTCACCAGAGACCCGATCAGCCCGGAATTGGAGAAAATCGCATGTCTGAATTGACATGCGATTTTCTCCGATCGCCGACATGGGGGGGTCTCAGGACCCCCCTGGGCGATGTGCAAGGGTGCCTGCTGAATTATTTCAGCAGGCATCCGGCTCCGGTCCCCAACCGGCTAGCGGTGGGG
Organism: Hyla sarda; assembly: GCF_029499605.1. Taxonomy (NCBI): domain Eukaryota; kingdom Metazoa; phylum Chordata; class Amphibia; order Anura; family Hylidae; genus Hyla; species Hyla sarda. The sequence continues at coordinate 315,388,503 of NC_079193.1, forward strand.
ACCGGATTTCCCACGGGCGTATGGATACGCCCTCGGTCCTTAAGGACTCGGAATGCAGGGCGTATCCATACGCCCTGTGTTCTGAAGAGGTTAAACACTATGGGGAGATATTGAACTTAGGGACTCCTCCCTCAGAACATTCTAAAGGCTTCTAGGCAAAAGCCTGTCTAAGGAGAGGTCATGTGACCCACTTCTCATACACATTTATAATATCCAACAGTGGTAGCAGTACAGAGAAAGTTAACCATTGCACTACTGTACACCTCATTGTGTGCACATGTAAAGCAGTGTGAAAGCAATATAGTATATTACACAAGTTAAACTCACAATGCCTAAATAAGAATAAATTGACAGGTGTTAATCTACAGCCGAGCTACACACTATACACATCAGCAGCTTATAGACAGGTGCCAGGATATTGCATTAATAATGGCTTTTTTATTCTTGCATTGCCTTGTTTTTATTATAGTACCAAAAAGAAATGGGGTACCTAAATTATGACTGTGACCATATACAGTAAATGCAATACACGAAAGAATTAGCACAGACAGAATTTTTTGCAAAAATGTCATGTCAATTTATTGGAACAAAAAATGGAAGATGAATTCACAGAAAGAAATGCCCCACAAGTCCCACCAGTACTAGTTGCCAGCTGGCATACCTATTGCACATGTATCATCTATATCCTTTAAGGAGCAAACATTCACAAAATAATACACATATACATGTGAAGCAGCAGATGAAAGCAATTGTATGTAAAAATCTCTATGTCTATGTTGTGGCAACAGATATTGGCCACTTATTCGTAAAGGGAATAAGTCGCACAGATATAAATGCAAAGGATACCTGTAAACTTAACTTAAAAAACATAAGTAATTTATCCAAGTGGATCCCCACAGCAGTGGCCTCGCCCCAAACCAGGAGCTGGGCGACACGGCTGTGCGGTCACACTCGGAAAACATACAAAAACAATGTAAAAATGACAATCGTCAATGCAGACAGGATATGTGGAGCACCCCAATGTAAGTTTCATTCAATTAGCTTCCTCAGGGGGGAGAAGCTTATTATGGTGCAAACAACATTTAAAGCCCCTGCAGTTTGCTGTTTCAGCTCTTTATTCTCTATATACTTCCTATGCGATTCTCTTCAGACTGCCTTGTATCTGCTCTTCTCTCTATCTACAGTCTGTATTAGCTGCCTTCCAAGGATTTTTTCAGCTAATAAATAACCCCCTCCTTGCTTGAAGGCTAGTGTTTTGATGATCATTGTGGTGCTCATCACACACCAAAATGACAGCTGACAATGCTGCAATGCCTGCCACATTGTTACATCATGAATTGCGGCACATGTTTTAAGCGTGCATACTCCGTACATCAGAATAAGTAATGAGTGACTTATTACAACCGTATGACTTGGGAAAGTGCCAGCTGCTGATTAGACCCATTGAATATATGGTAATCTGTATCCATGACAGCAAAATATATACAATTTTTCACATAAATCCGAGTCTAAAAATATGATGTATGAACATGCCCTGACACTGAAAGAGCTGAAAGTCCTTGTGACGGATTTATCTTATCTTTCTCTAAGTAGAATCTAATGCAAATGTAACGATGCAAATGTAAATCCAGCCTAAAGAAGACTATGTAGAAAGTTGCTTCATTTTGCATTAAGAAAACAAATAAAAAAACAATAAAAAAAAATTAAAAATGATTACTAAGTGTATAGGTTTTATAATAATTCAATATATTTGGTGGTATAACACAAGAAATTAAATGTCCAATTGATCAAGGTATACATGAATAAGAAATTGTTTCCTAAAGATAAAAGAGTGTATTTGTATGGTTGCGATGATTGAATTCATTTCCCCCCAAAATTTGTACTAATATCACAATAGCTGCCCAATGTTACATAGTTACATAGTTACATAGTTAGTACGGTCGAAAAAAGACATATGTCCATCAAGTTCAACCAGGGAATTAAGGGGTAGGGGTGTGCGCGATATTGGGGAAGGGATGGGATTTTATATTTCTTCATAAGCATTAATGTTATTTTGTTCCATGAATGTATCTAATCCTGTTTTAAAGCTGTTAATTGTTCCTGCTGTGACCAGTTCCTGAGGTAGACCGTTCCATAAATTCACAGTCCTCACGGTAAAGAAGGTGTGTCGCCCCTTGAGACTAAACTTTTTCTTCTCCAGATGGAGGGAGTGCCTCCTCGTCCTTTGGGGGGGTTTAACCTGGAACAGTTTTTCTCCATATTTTTTGTATGGGCCATTAATATACTTATATACGTTTATCATATCCCCCCTTAAACGTCTCTTCTCAAGACTAAACAATTGTAACTCCTTTAATCGCTCCTCATAGCTAAGATGTTCCATGCCCCATATTAGTTTAGTCGCTCGTCTCTGCACCCTTTCCAACTCTGCAGTGTCCCTTTTATGGACAGGTGCCCAAAACTGAACAGCATATTCCAGGTAAGGCCGTACCAATACTTTATAAAGGGGGAGTATTATGTCCCTGTCCCTTGAGTCCATGCCTCTTTTGATACATGACAATATACAAAATGTGTGCAGTAGTGCTGGGGGGGGGGGGGCAACACTTCAGTGAGTAAAAAATATAATGATAAATACTTTTCATACAAGTAAATTTAGCAGCATTTCTAATCTATATACATTCAACCAAAAGGGGCAATTGAATCAATTTTCCCCTCTGGTTGAATCCGCATGGGTCATATGTATTACTAAATATACCTGAAGATTTGCAGCCGCCCATGATGTTGTCCATTTGTGATTGATTTCATCGCTTTCTGTGTATAGATGAGATCCATGATCATTCTGCAACAAAATCTGCATGCGTTTTTTGCTGCATATTTGTAAACCAATCTGCACATATGTGGATCACCCTAATAGGGTGTATTCAGTCCTAGGGCCCAGGGCAACATGAGCTGCAAACATGGCCTTGATAACAATGTAAGGGCTGATGATGATGATTATTATTATTGTTATTATTATGGGGAAGATTTATTAAATTAATTTAAAAGAAAAACATGTTGCTCACAGCAACCAATCAGAATGCAGCTTTTTTTTTCCCCAAAAGGAGAGTGGAGAATAAAGACTGTACTGTGATTGGTTGCATTGGGCAGTTTCATAAATATCCAACAATACATTGACTTCTAGCAACAAAATAGGTGGAGTCCTCTGACATCACTCCAAAAACAGCTAAGCTGAAAAAAAATGAAATAGTGGGCATAGCTTGTGATGCAATGTGCATGCAATGCTGATTAAAGTCAATGGATGTTGCACAAATTGCTTGGCAGCCCAGCTTTGCTGTCTTCAGCTTCCTGACCATCTTTAGTAGTCAAAAGCAGGCTGGAGGGCCTCTTTTCCAGAAAGGAATACCTCTTCAATGTAATTGGTACAAAAAGCCTGTATGCACCATATGTCTTCTGCTGCGTTCACATCACGATTTAGCAACATAGCAGCCAAATCCAGCGGAAGAATTCGAAAATCGCCTGCTGCTGTATCCCCGCCTGATCCATTCATTTGAATGAGCCTGATGGAGTCAGTGTTTTTGGATCGTATTAGTTTTTGTCACTGGACTGAAAACCTTGGTCTGCTGCAGTTTTAGTCTGGCAACAAAAACTGATATGGTTTAAAAATGAGCAGACCGGAGACACTAGCTGACTCCATCTAAATGAATAGAATGTGGCAAAAGCTGGTTTTCAAATTTTCCTGCTGGATCTGGCTGCCATGCCCCTAAATTGTGATGTTAGAGGGGTTATCCGGTGCTTAAACATCTTATCCCCTATCCAAAGGATAGGGGATAAGATGCCTGATCGCGGGAGACCCGCCGCTGGGGACCCCCGGGATCATGCACGCGGCACCCCGTTTGTAATCAGTCCCCGGAGCGTGTTCGCTCGGGGTCTGATTACGGGTGACTACAGGGCGGGCAGTGTGTGACATCATGCCGGCGTGTGACATCACGCTCCGCCCCGATATGCAAGCCTACGGGAGGGGGCGTGATAGCTATCATGCCCCCTCCCATAGGCTTGCATTGAGGGGCGGAGCGTGAAGTCACATGCCGGCGCAGGCGTGACGTCACACGCTGCCCGCCCTGTAGTCGCCGGTAATCAGTCCCGGAGCGAACACGCTCCGGGGACTGATTACAAACGGGGTGCCGCGTGCATGATCCCGGGGGTCCCCAGAGGCGGGACTCCCGCGATCAGACATCTTATCCTCTATCCTTTGGATAGGGGATAAGATGTTTAACCTCTTAAGGACCCATGACGTATGCATACGTCATGGGTCCCGGTCCTGCGATATAACGCGGGGTCACACGGTAACCCTGCATCATATCGCGGCGGGCCCGGCGTCATAGTGAAGCCGGGACCCGCCTCTAATAGCGCGCGGCATTGATCGCTGTGCCGCGCGCTATTAACCCTTTAGCCGCGCGCTCAAAGCTGAGCCGCGCTGCTAAAAACAAAAGTAAAAGTGCCCGGCTAGCTCAGGGAGCTGTTCGGGATCGCCGCGGTATAATCGCGGCATCCCGAACAGCTGTAGCACAGGAGGAAGGTCTCTTACCTTCTCCTGTGCTGTCCGATCGCTGAATGAATGCTTCAAGCCTGAGATCCAGGCTTGAGCATTCAATCGCCGAAAACACTGATTGATCCATTCCTATGGAGATGGATCAATCAGTGTAAAAGATTAGTAAATGCAATGTTATAGCCCCTTATGGGAGCTATAATGTTGCATAAGAAAAGTGTAAAAAAATCATTAACCCTTTCAATTATCCCTTCCCCTAATAAAAGTTTAAATCACCCGGCATTTCCAAAATTAAAAAAAACATTATGTAAATAATAATAAAAATAAACATATGTGGTATCACCGCGTGCGGAAATGTCCGATTTATAAAAATATACCGCTTTTTAAACCGCTCGTTCAATGGCGTACGCGCAAAAAAATTCCAAAGTCCAAAATAGCGCATTTTTGATCACTTTTTATACCACAAAAAAGTGAATAAAAAGTGATCAAAAAGTCTGATCAGAACAAAAATGGTAACGCTAAAAACTTCAGATGACGGCGCAAAAAATTAGTCCTCAAAGCGCCCTGAACACAGAAAAATAAAAAAGTTATAGGGGTCAAAAGATGACCATTTTAAACGTATAAATTTTCCTGCATGTATTCATGATTTTTTTCGGAAGTGATACAAATTCAAACCTATACAAGTAGGTTATCATTTTAACCGTATGGACCTACAGAATAAAGATAAGGTATCATTTTTGACAAAAAATGTACTGCGTAAAAATAGAAGCCCCCAAAACTTACAAAATAGTGTTTTTTCATCAATTTTGTCGCACATTGATTTTTTTTCCTGTTTCACCATAGATTTTTGGGTAGAATGACTAATGTCATTACAAAGTAGAATTAGTGACGCAAAAATTAAGCCATTATATATAATTTTAGGTGAAAATTTTTAAGAGTTATGATTTTTTAAAGTTAAGGAGGAAAAATTGAAAATGAAAAAACGGAAAAAGCCCGGGTCCTTAAGGGGTTAAGCACCGGAGAACCCCTTTAATGCAGCCTAAGGGGGAAATGAAACAGGGAGAGTCACTGGTAGAGAACGATCTGGGTGTACTGATAGATCATAGACTACAGAATAGCATGCAGTGTTAGGCAGGGGTACTGAGAACCCTCCCCCTCTCAACACCATAGATGCCGAGTCAAAGGATCATCAATGGTAATAAACTAATAAAGAAAAAACTTACAAATAGGCATCTTTTTCTTTGATCTTCATCAAGTCCGTCAAAATGTCATGTCAGCTATTCAGTGATATGTCACCGATGTGGTTTGTAAAACTCCATGGATCAAATGTTTCATATATTTTTATGTATTTTATGATATCTGTTTTGTATTTTACATTATTAAATTGAGGCTTCATGTACATGGTAATTATCACATGCATAGAACTATATGGAGTGCCTAAGGCACTTCATCATAACCATGTAGGCATGCTGGGAGTGGTAGTTTTGCAACAGCTGGAGGCACCCTGGTTGGGAAACACTGGCCTAAGGGACCAATATTACATAGCTCTAGCTACTCCATGTAATGTTGTGTGGTGCCTCCATAACCACTGACTGGTGCAGTTGCCCATAGCAACCAATCAGGTCGCTTCTTTCATTTTTTACAGGCCTCTTTAAAAATGAAAGTAGCAATCCAATTGGTTGCTATGGGCAACTGCACCACTCTTCCCATACACAGGTTTTGATAAATTTCCCCATTGGTGTACTTCTACGTAAAATCAGTGTCAAGATGGTGCAATATAGCTACATAGGTTGGAAAAAGTTTCAGGTCATCGAATATATAGATTTCTATAGGTGTCACATTCAGGATCATTGTTAACCACATCCTGAATATGTCCATGTAAATATGAATATATGCCCATGTAAATATGAATATATGCCCATGTAAATATGAATACATGCCCATGTAAATATAAATATATGCCCATGTAAATATGAATATATGCCCATGTAAATATGAATATATGTCCATGTAAATATGAATATATGCCCATGTAAATATGAATATATGCCCATGTAAATATAAATATATGTCCATGTAAATATGAATATATGTCCATGTAAATATGAATATATGCCCATGTAAATATAAATATATGCCCATGTAAATATGAATATATGCCCATGTAAATATAAATATATGCCCATGTAAATATGAATATATGCCCATGTAAATATGAATATATGTCCATGTAAATATGAATATATGCCCATGTAAATATGAATATATGCTCATGTGAATATGAATATGAATATATGTCCATGTAAATATGAATATGAATATATGCCCATGTAAATATGAATATATGCCCATGTAAATATGAATACATGCTCATGTGAATATGAATATGAATATATGTCCATGTAAATATGAATATGAATATATGCCCATGTAAATATGAATATATGCCCATGTAAATATGAATATATGTCCATGTAAATATGAATATGAATATATGTCCATGTAAATATGAATATATGCCCATGTAAATATGAATATATGTCCATGTAAATATGAATATATGCCCATGTAAATATGAATATATGCCCATGTAAATATGAATATATGCCCATGTAAATATGAATATATGCTCATGTGAATATGAATATATGCTCATGTAAATATGAATATATGCTCATGTGAATATCAATATATGCCCATGTAAATATGAATATATGCCCATGTAAATATGAATATATGCCCATGTAAATATGAATATATGCCCATGTAAATATGAATATATGCCCATATGAACATGAATATATGCCCATGTAAATATGAATATATGCCCATGTAAATATGAATATATGCCCATGTGAACATGAATATATGCCCATGTAAATATGAATATATGCCCATGTAAATATAAATATATGCCCATGTAAATATGAATATATGCCCATGTAAATATGAATATATGCCCATGTAAATATGAATATATGCCCATATGAACATGAATATATGCCCATGTAAATATGAATATATGCCCATGTAAATATGAATATATGTCCATGTAAATATGAATATATGCCCATGTAAATATGAATATATGCCCATATGAACATGAATATATGCCCATGTAAATATGAATATATGCCCATGTAAATATGAATATATGCCCATGTGAACATGAATATATGCCCATGTAAATTTGAATATATGCCCATGTAAATATAAATATATGCCCATGTAAATATGAATATATGCCCATGTAAATATGAATATATGCCCATGTAAATATGAATATATGCCCATATGAACATGAATATATGCCCATGTAAATATGAATATATGCCCATGTAAATATGAATATATGTCCATGTAAATATGAATATATGCCCATGTAAATATGAATATATGCCCATATGAACATGAATATATGCCCATGTAAATATGAATATATGCCCATGTAAATATGAATATATGCCCATGTGAACATGAATATATGCCCATGTAAATTTGAATATATGCCCATGTAAATATAAATATATGCCCATGTAAATATGAATATATGCCCATGTAAATATGAATATATGCCCATGTAAATATGAATATATGCCCATATGAACATGAATATATGCCCATGTAAATATGAATATATGCCCATGTAAATATGAATATATGTCCATGTAAATATGAATATATGCCCATGTAAATATGAATATATGCCCATGTAAATATGAATATATGTCCATGTAAATATGAATATATGCCCATGTAAATAGAAATATATGCCCATGTAAATATGAATATATGCCCATGTAAATATGAATATATGCCCATGTAAATATGAATATATGCCCATATGAACATGAATATATGCCCATGTAAATATGAATATATGCCCATGTAAATATGAATATATGTCCATGTAAATATGAATATATGCCCATGTAAATATGAATATATGCCCATATGAACATGAATATATGCCCATGTAAATATGAATATATGCCCATGTAAATATGAATATATGCCCATGTGAACATGAATATATGCCCATGTAAATTTGAATATATGCCCATGTAAATATAAATATATGCCCATGTAAATATGAATATATGCCCATGTAAATATGAATATATGCCCATGTAAATATGAATATATGCCCATGTAAATATGAATATATGTCCATGTAAATATGAATATATGCCCATGTAAATATGAATATATGCCCATGTAAATATGAATATATGTCCATGTAAATATGAATATATGCCCATGTAAATATGAATATATGCCCATGTAAATATGAATATATGCCCATGTAAATATGAATATATGCCCATGTAAATATGAATATATGCCCATGTAAATATGAATATATGTCCATGTAAATATGAATATATGCCCATGTAAATATGAATATATGCCCTTGAGCCCTAACCTCTGCTTTCCTGTAGCATTTATAGGTGTGCCCTTTGTCAGTTTTCACTTTTATAATACTTATTCAAAAAATTCTATATGTAAAATGTAAGAGATATCATGTTACATATGTTTAACTTTTATTTTCTTTTTTTTTTCCAGCCTACAAAGAAAAAATGAAGGAGCTGTCTATGCTCTCTCTAATCTGCTCATGTTTCCATTCTGAGCCCCGAAACATCAATACATACACATATGATGGTAAGTAACGGCATGCTCTCGATAGGTGTGACCATGTATCCATAACATAACAATTCTTCGGCACATTTAAGCCATTTCCCATTCATTGTTACCACACCCACTTTCTGATCATCCACATCCCTTTTGTCAAACAAGTTGCAAAAGTGTCTAAAGCAGTGTTTCCCAACCAGGGTGCCTCCAGCTGTTGCAAAACTACAACTCCCAGCATGCCCGGACAGCCTTTGGCTGTCCGGGCATGCTGGGAGTTGTAGTTTTGCAACAGCTGGAGGCACCCTGGTTGCGGAACACTGGTCTAAAGCACATAAAAATGTAGTACAAGTCTAAGCCAGTTAAACTTGCACAAGATTCTCAGAGCAAGTCGCTTTGTTTATCTTCCACAATTACTCTTTTGCCAGTTTCACACTATGAGATAGACATTCCTGGCACCAACTTCAGCATAAGGACCTCACGGTCATGTGACATCTCAATAGACAGCAATGCATATCCGGGCAGATTCCGCCAAAAGAATGAATCTAATCCAGAATTTTTATATAGGTAAAGTACGAGCTGATCAGCTACCACCGGACCATCCTCCCAAAACCAACGCACGGCAGGTGTATGGCAGCACCGAATGCAGAAACAAGAAAGAAATGCCAGTGAGGTATAGCGGATCCCAGATTTATTAAATGGATAAAAACAGGAACGATAAATACAGGGTTACGCGTTTCAGGCGTGTAACAGAACGCCCTTAGTCATACAGTATAGTCATACAGTATGACTAAGGGCGTTCTGTTACACGCCTGAAACGCGTAACCCTGTATTTACCGTTCCTGTTTTTATCCATTTAATAAATCTGGGATCCGCTATACCTCGCTGGCGTTTCTTTCTTGTTTCAGAATTTTTATATGTATTTTTTTATTCTTAAAGCGTACCCGTCAGATCCAACAAAAAAAAACATTATTTTTAATATATCAATCAGTACCTATTCCTGACCACGTAAATCTAATTTTTATGTGTCACTTTATTACTCAAAGGGAGGGGGTGTGGCCTCACTGTGCAGGTCTCCTCCCCCTCCCTCAGTATGCTGTCTGCTCACATCTCCCCTAACGTTAGCAAAACTACAACTCCCAGCTTGTCCTCACTGACAGTAGCGGGACACAAGATGACAGTGGGAGGATTTTTCCTCCAGCTCTGAGCCCTGCGCTCACAGCTGTCAATCAAGAAAGTGTGTCCATGACATAGGTGATGATGCATGGACACAGCAGGACTTGTATGTGTCCAAGCAGACAGGGGGCGCCGTTGTTTGACTGGCTTTTTCTGTATGAAATACTGAACATTTTCTAATGAAAGCAATTGCAAAACCTATTGGTTATACATGCTTTATAACATATCAAAAGTTTTCATATCTGACAGTGCCCATTTAAATATCAAAATTACAAAAAGGAAGAAAATAAACACCAATGATCCACACATAGGAACAATATGATCCAGAATTTGACTTTTTGCCGCATGCACGGTGCAGCAGAATTCCGGAATTTCTGAGCAGAACTTTTCCTAATTTTCTCTGTTTTCCCTTATGCCTTCCCCTCAGGTCAGTGTGCCAGAATTGGCCTGTAATGAGCCAAAAACTGTCTAAAAATGGAGAACGCGGTATATTATCTGTTTTAGATTTTTTTAGACTAAAAGTTAATATAATTACAGTATCCCTTTAGACTCTTTTGATCCTACTTTAGCAGAACCTGTTATCATATTCACGTGGAAATGTCCTAACTTATACAGTAAATGTATCAATACCAAACATGGTCCAAATGGATGCCATTTTGGCATCTAATTTAAAGGAGCTGTGTAGTGAAAAAGAACTTATCCCATATAACGGCAGTCTGCTGGAAGGAGGCATGCTGACCCCCGCATAGAGCGCTGGCCGTCACGCCCCCTCCATGTATCCCATAGAGATAAATGGTGTGGGTGTGTCGGACGCAGCTTCCAGAGGAGGTCGGAACGGCATCTTCAGGCAGACTGCCGGGGCCCCGTTCAGGAGATTGCGGCGATCTGTAACTTAACCCCTATCTTTTGGATAGGGGATAAGTTATTTTTTGCTGTACTACTCCTTTAATGGTTTATATTGTGTCTTGTGTCTTATTTGCTTGTAAAATTGTGCTATACAAATGAGAAGCATGCGGTAAAAATCCTACACCTCTTGATATACGTTATTTTAATCATAGGATCCCATGTATGACAGATGCCACTATATGTTGAATGTATAAGTCAAGGAATTTTCCAAAGTTATACCTCCAATAGACACATGTTTACAACAGCTAGAAAAGAAGGTTGGGAGACACTGATATAAAGTGTAATATAGTATAACAATTTATTGTAGGGGCAGAAATTTCCTAGTTCTTGGCCATTGGGTTTCTAGAAGTTCAACAAGTTAAAGGGGCATACAAAGTGATTTAAATGGGCACTATCATTCAATGCTGAGACCCATACGGATCAGGAGAATGAGCCTGAAGAAGTGCAGGGCATTGCTGTTCACTCCCCAACTGATAGCGTTGTCCCACTGCTCTTTTACATGTCTATGTGGCATCAAGACTAAGGCTGCTGTATGTTCACACAGCTTAATTTTTCTAGAATATCCAGCTGGAAATTGTTGGTTGGACAGTTCGTCCGCAGCAGTCGTCAACTCATCAATTAGCCGACTCAAAATGTGCTGTCACCATGGGCAGCAATGCATTTTCGAGCGGATTCTGCCCCAAAAAATTGACACGTCTTTCTGCAGATGCCGGAATTTGAATTTTCACACCAGATGTTTTCTGCATGGAAATTGTGCTGAGCCTGCTGCAATGGAATTTCCAAGTTACATTTTTCTGCCAGATTCCTCTTGGAAATTTCCCTTTGTGAATGAAACTTAAAGGGGTACTCCACCCCTAGACATCTTATCCCCAGCAATATAGCATGCGGCACCCACCTGTTTCTGCTCCGGACTTGCATTGAGGGGGCGGGGCGTGACGTCACACGGGGGTGAAGTCGTGACGCCACGAACTTCCGTTCCCGTGGTCTGGACCCAGACCCTCCAGCGCTTCCAGAGCAGAAACAGGTGGGTGCCGCATGCTATATTGCGGGGGTCCCCAGCGGCGGGACCCCCTCGATCAGACATCCAAAGGATAGGGGATAAGATGTCTAGGGGTGGAGTACCCCTTTAAGAGTGCTACAAGCTGTGGAGTAAACAGCAATGCCATGTACTTCTCTGCACTCATTTTCCTTATAATGGATATATGGATGTTAGCACTTAGACCCCCAACCAATCTAAACTAGGACATGTCAAAAGCTTTTAAAAGTGCAAGGTAGACTTTAAATTAGACTGAGGGTGGTTAAAAAATAAAGATCAACCTTACTCGTGCCTAAATCTGCTCCTCTGCTGCTTTCTATGGTGTTTCATTCATGAACAAAATGCAGGGCAGATAAATATATGGCTCATTTTTATTTTGAAAGCACCCTGCCCTTTAAGACCTTGTTCACGCAGCGGAATTTCCAAAGGAATCTGGTGGAAAATTTCAGCTCGAAAGTTCCATTGCAGCAGAGTCCTATTGTTTTCTATGGGATTCTGTTGCACTGCACACACTGCGGATTTGTCGCAGTGGAAACATCTGCTGTGGAAATTCCGATTTCAGCCTCTGCAGAAAAAATTGACATGTTAATTCTTTCTGCAGAATCTGCCTGGGAAGGCATTGCCGCCTATAGAGATGGCACATTGCCAAGTGGTCCTAGCGCCGGCATGTTCTGCCAGAAATGTCATACCCTGGTATTAAATCATGATCATGAGCAAAATTGTGGGCCAAATTATAGGCATAGGACACTTGCAACTTTTTTGCAAGCTCTAAATTGAGACTTTATAGAGGACAGTGGCCTTTCCTCACCTGCTTTTTTAGAAGATACAGTGAATGAACAATTCTGTAGCATCTTTTCTTATAGCTCTGTGTTGTGCCTTTCCTCTATTATTCTTACTAATAATGTATGACTTAATAGCAAACTGGTTTCCAAATTGAGGGCATGTCCCTATATTGTCTAAAAACTATACAATTAAGACTGGCAATGACAGACAGTGTGGAGACATGCCTCTAACTGGTAACACCCAGTTGACTATTTATTCATACATTTCTAATAAGAATAACAGAGGAACCACACAACACCCATTTATAAGAAAATTAACTAAAACAGTTAGGAGAGGTTACTAATAACTTAGGCAAAAGCTAATTTTGTCACCTCTTTACTCCTCCCATTGGAATGCCCTACCTTACTAATGGAGTGACACACTGTAACAAACCTCCTCCCTATGTCATCTCCTTACTACTGGGGTGAAACACTGTAACAAACCTTCCCCTCATGTTATCTCCTTACTACTGGGATGACACACTGTAACAAACCCCTTCCTCATGTAATCACCTTACTACTGGGTGACAGCTTATGGACTGTCAGGACCTGGAGAAATAACTTTCTTGCGGAGAGCAGAACGGCGCCCCAATCAAGAGGGCACTCTAGGCAGCTGCCTATTTTGCCCTGAATATGGTCATCTACTCATCTCACTTCCATTGTCCTCTATGTGATCACAGTATTTTAATGGTGATAAATTCATATTTTACTTTGTAGATGACATCTAGCAATTATAGGAAAGAAAAGCAGTAAAAATGTCATACTTGTTAATCGTCACGTAAATATTATAGAATCTGGCATCATATGATACATTATGCTGTAAATATTATTGCTGGATGTTTTGTAAACCTGCCTGACATAGACACATTTTTCTCCTGACAAGCTGTAATTATTTTTTTAAAGACGTTGACTATTTTAAATGTATCTGACAATTACTAAATGAATTGCGTTCAATAGATATGGAAGTGAAACAGATTAATAAGCGTGCATCTGGACAGGCTTTTGAGCTGATACTAAAGCCACCATCACCAGTTTCTGAGGCGCCACGAACCTTGGCCTCTCCTAAGAAGAAGGATCTTTCCCTAGAAGAGATTCAGGCAAAACTGGAAGCTGCAGAAGAAAGAAGAAAGGTACGTCCTAAAAACGTATATGGTTTATATTATACAGAGTTTAAAGGGTATGCTTCAATGTGGAAATAGGGGGAACACATCTATTTGCATTGAGACATATTGGAAACAGTAGATAAATGATCATCCCCGCAGATTTACTTATTATATCTATGAACATTTGGCACTATAATAATTAAAAAAAAGACTTTGAGCAGGGGTGTAAGTAAAATTCATGGAACCCCATGGCAAAGGCAGCAATGGCCTTCACTTTGTTGAGAGTAAAATGAGTTGTAGTAATATAAGCAGCAGGATGTTACTATTACCTATTACTGTTAATAACAATTGAAGGATGCTTAGTAATGTTATATATCATCAGATCCTCTGAACAAAACCCAATGAAAGAGCTATACAATGGGAAATCACATGTTCTCCCACCAGTCTCCAGACCTGTACTAGTTTATATGGCTGCTACAGATAAATTTACTTTTAGGACCTTAAGTTAAAGGGGTACTCCGCTGCTCAGCATTTGGAACAAACTGTTCTGAACACTGGAGCCGGTGCCAGGAGCTCATGATGTCACACCCCGCCCCCTCAATGCAAGTCTATGGGAGGGGGCATGACAGCCGCCACGCCCCCTCCCATAGACTTGCATTGAGGGGGCGGGGCATGATGTCATGAGGGGGCATGCCTATGACGTCACGAGCTCCTGGCACCGGCTCCAGCGTTCGGAACAGTTTGTTCCAAATGCTGAGCAGCGGAGTACCCCTTTAAGCTTGCCATAAACCTTCAAAAACTGTCATTCAATCCCATAGCTTGATGTTTATGTGTTCTAAAGGGGAGAGGGGAGGTAAGGCACTGTTGGCTCTGACCACAATTTATTTTTCCTGGGAACAAAAGGATCGGAAGTTGAAATCCAAGCATCCAATGGTACTCTACCTTAAAGGGGTACTCCGGTGAAAACCTTTTTTTTTTCTTAAATCAACTGGTGCCAGAAAGTTAAACAGATTTGTAAATTACTTCTATTAAAAAATGTTAATCCTTCCTGTACTTATTAGCTGCTGAATACTACAGTGGAAATTCTTTTCTTTTTGAAACACAGAACTGTCTGCTGATATCACGAGCACAGTGCTCTCTGCTGACATTTCTGTCCATTTTAAGAACTGTCCAGAACAGCATATGTTTGCTATGGGGATTTCCTTTATCCTTGGACAGTACCTAAAATGGACAGAGATGTCAGCAGAGAGCACTGTGCTTGTGATTCAGCAGTGCTATGTTTCAAACGGAAAATAATTTCCACTGTAGTATTCAGCAGCTAATAAGTACAGGAATGATTAAGATTTTTTAATAGAAGTCATTTACAAATCTGTTTAACTTTCTGGAACCAGTTGATTTAAAAAATAAAATAAAAAGTTAAGTACTAGTGTACTTTTACCAATTAGTAAACGTTTCAAGACACACAAAGTTTTATTTAATAAATATAATGATGTTTCTGATCATTAAATTTCAAGACAGAAGGAAGCCCATTCTCAGTCACAGTAGTTTCCATAACAAGATCACTGCTGTGTTATCTGAGAAAGGAGAAAGAGAAAAAATATGAGAAAGAATATGATCTCCCCTCTTCACATCAATAGTCTGGTCGTCAGCAGACATGAGGGAAGTTGGGAGCAGGGACGGAGCAGACTGCATTCAGGGAGTCTGATGGGATATCACAGCTATAAGCCAGACAGCTCAGCTGTTATGGAGAGATCTGTGCAGTATGACTGATCACATTATATTATAAGTTGCTTTATTATACTTTTTGACACCTTAGAAAAAGGTTATTTTTTTTTCACTGGACGACACCTTTAATGTATATTGAGGCCTTTATTTTTGAGAAGATTAGATTAGAGACCAATTTATAACATCATTAACACAATAGGTGCTTTATATAAATTGGTGACAAGTCAATTATCTTTAAATCATCACAATTATTATTTGTAGCAATGAAAGTGTAATCTTATGGTTAAGATGAAGAAAAATATATCTAATATGGTCAACATCAGTAAAGCTTAGTGAACAAAGATTATTGACAAAAACTGTAAGCACTAAAAAAGATTGTACAGCATTAGAAATGGCGCGGCACCTGTTTATAGGTTGTGTCTGGTTTTGTAAAACAACTTTACTTAAGTGAACTGGGCCTTTTTAATGCTTTGTTTAGATATTGATGATATTAATATATTTTATTTTTGCACAGCTTTTTTACTTTAGCATCAAAATTCTCATAATTCTCATAATGTCTTTTCACAACTGAGAATAATGTTATAGTTTGAAAATAAAAAATCAGGATAAATCTAATTCTATTTGATGGTCACATGGTGGAGAGCTCCTGTTTACTTATGGACACATTCTGTTCTGTTCTGTAGATTCAGGAAGCCCAAATCCTGAAGCAATTGGCAGAGAAACGCGAGCATGAAAGGGAAGTTCTCCAAAAGGCTCTGGAGGAAAACAATAACTTCAGCCGAATGGCAGAAGAAAAACTGATATATAAAATGGAACAGATTAAAGAAAACCGTGAAGCCTATTTAGCTTCCCTTATGGAACGTCTTCAGGAGAAGGTAAGGAAAAGTTGTTGCAGCAAAGAATACAAAGTAGAAATGAGAGGCATAACTTCAAGAACAAAAATGGGGCTATAAGGTCCACCACCTACAAAGTGCAGTTTTAAGGGCTACTCAGATGGAATTTTTTTTATAAACTGGTGCCAGACCGTTAAACAGGTTTGTAAATTACTTCTATTAAAGGGGTACTCCGCCCCTAGACATCTTATCCCCTATCCAAAGGATAGGGAATAAGATGTCAGATCGCCGTGGTCCCGCTGCTGGGGAGCCCCTGGATCCCCGCTGCGGCACCGCGCTGTCATTACTGCACAGAGCGAGTTCACTCTGTGCGTAATGACGGGCGATATAGGGGACGGAGCTGCGTGACGTCATGGCTCCGCCCCTCGTGACATCACGGCCCGTCCCCTTAATGCAAGTCTATGGCAGGGGGCGTGACGACCGCCGCGCCCCCTTCCATAGACTTGTATTGAAAGGGGTGGGCCGTGACGTCACGAGGGGCGGAGCCGTGACGTAACGATGCTCCGGCCCCTGTATAGCGCGTCATTACGTGCAGAGCTAACTCGCTCTGTGCTGTAATGATAGCACAGTGCCGCAGCGGGGATCCCAGGGCTCCCTAGCAGCGGCACCGCGGCGATCTGACATCTTATCCCCTATCCTTTGGATAGGGGATAAGATGTCTAGGGGCGGACTACCCCTTTAAGAAATCTTTACCCTTCCAGTACTTTTTGGCAGCTGTATGCTACAGGAAAAATTCTTTTCTTTTTGAATGTCTTTTTTGTTTAGTCCACAGTGCTTTCTGCTGACACCTCTGTCCGTTCCAGGAACTGTCCAGAGCAGCATAGGTTTGCTATGGGGATTTTCTTCTGCCCTGGACAGTTCCCGATGCGGGTATCAGGAGTCAGCAGAGAGCACTGTGGACAAGACAAAATTGAAATTCAAAAAGAAAAGAATTTCCTCTAGCATACAGCTGTTAAAAAGTACTGGAAGGGTAAAGATTTTTTAATAGAAGTTATGAACAAATCTGTTTAACTTTCATGCACCAGTTGATTTAAAAAAAAAAATGTCACCAGAGTACCCCTTTAAGTACACAGGTAAAATACAAGTCCGTGTGAAGTGCTGTGCCAGAGGAAATGTGGGAAGGCCATCCCTAAAATTCCCATTGAATTTAATGGTAGCTTCAGCACGTAACATGTGACATGTTTCTTTTTTTCTGCACCGTTACTCATCTCCATTAAAGTTAATGGAAGAAGGGTTTCAGACGCTGACATCATGTGGTTTTTGCCATAGAAATCAGTGCAGTTTCCATGACAAAAACGCACAGTTATTTGTAATGTGAACATGACCTATTACTGATGTCTTCTTATGTATGTGGCAGAGGGGCTTTTGGGCCCCTTAGTCACCAAGGTCAGATTGCATCAGCTATCTATGCCCGATTTTTCCAAGATGACAACTTGTCTACCCACATGATGGATGATAAGCAGCATCAGGTATCAAGGCAGGTTAGTACACTGCATTGATAGATAACAATTAAAAAGTGTTATGGTAGTCCCATAGAGATAAAAAACCTAGTCAGAGGACTTCCGGTTCCAGCGTCATGCTGTAAGGACACACGCCACACCAGCTCCGCTCCCAGTACCGGAATATCTCCACTATTCTGCATCATTCAGGGGGAGGGGGAGAAACATGCATTTGCATTTAAAAAAAGAAAAACACATTTCTTTTCTACACTTGGACTGTTCTTCGGTTTTTAGTGTTCTCTCTGGTTAAGTATGCCTATTTCTTTAAAATTAGTCTTATCGGGGGGGGGGGGGGATAAGGGTTTGAGGAGTAAGGAAGTTTTTATTTGCTCTCTCCACTGGCTGTGTGGTGGGGTAGAAGAGGGGACATTCTATAGGGGAAGAGGAGGAGATGCGGAGAACCACTTTTTGGGTGTCAGGACTAAATGGTTGCGTTTTTTTTATTTTTATTATTATATAAGGGTCAAAAGCTTACCTAGGGTTCCTTGCTTATATTGATTGCTATTTCCGGGGGCAGAGGTGGGATTATGAGCTGGTGTTTGGTACAGAGAGTTCTTCAGTATGGGAAGAAGGGAAGTCTGGAGAGAAATGGGTCCCTCTGGATTGGGTGAACTGATGGGGGTCTCCTCGGGGTGGGAGGAGGGTCTTTGGATGGGAGTTGCGTTTTGTTTGGGGATGGGATGGGTTGGGCGGGGTTGGTTTTCTGTTAGTTCTCAACGGGAAGACATTGGAATTTCCACCTTTAGGCTCTCTTGGCACTGTCAAAGGCTACAATATCTTCATTTATATAATTAGAGTTATTTCCTGGAACATTAAGGGACTCAGGTCAGCCCAGAAGCATAGCATGGTGCTGCAGCATCTTAAATCAAATTCTCCTGATATTGCCCTACTACAGGAGATGCATCTAGAGGAAGCTGATTTCCTACGAATGAAGAGATGATAGGTAGAGAAAGTGGTTGGCTCCCCCTCGGTGGGCCGTAGAGCGGGTGTCCTCATCCTGATACACAGGGCGTTTCACCATGAGATTCTCTCTGTGTCTCATTATGCGGATGGTGGGTGGTGTAACTTGTTATTGCGAACTCAATCTGGGGAGTGTGAAATAGTGAATATATATGGTCCAAGTGGAAACAATTTGCCTCAATTGCAGCTCAATTACACCAAAGTAGTAGGACTGATAAAATAGTGGTGGGTGATTTAAATGATGTGATGTCGAGGGAGGAATATAGAAGACAGAACAGTTTTGGTGCTCGTTCTCAGGGAGGCTATAGGGACATTGCCCTGTGTACATGGGTATCTCAGTTGGGGCTAGTTGATACATGGAGACTGTTGTACCCTGATTCCCGTGAGTATACTAAATTCTCTTACTCGCAGGATTCATGGTCCCGCATTGATTATGTTTTTGTCACGCAAACACTGGTGTCTAAGGTGATGTATAGCCGCATAGCGGATCTAGTCATATCCGATCAAGCCCCTGTCATCTTTAACTGTGCGGACACGGTGACAAAGGGCACTGATTATATTTGACGCTTCCCCTAAGGGTTAGTGAGGGAGGATTAGTTCTGGCAATTGTTAATACACTGGTGGCTGGAATACGAGTCCCATAATGCTCAGGCCCTGATCTACTCACATATGCGTGTCTAGTACAGAATTTTCAGGTAGTTTTCATCTCAGCCTGACCACAATTTGCTCAAATAAATTTTCTGGCTTACCCCCTTGAATGCCCAGAAAAACCCATTCAAATAAGACACATAGCCAAACCGAGCTGGGCTCCCTCTATCCAGGAACACCATAGCAGCCATGCTACCTATTCAAACCGAGCTGGGCTCCCTCTATCCAGGAACACCATAGCAGCCAGGCTACCTATTCAAACCGAGCTGGGCTCCCTCTATCCAGGAACACCATAGCAGCCATGCTACCTATTCAAACCGAGCTGGGCTCCCTCTATCCAGGAACACCATAGCAGCCATGCTACCTATTCAAACCGAGCTGGGCTCCCTCTATCCAGGAACACCATAGCAGCCATGCTACCTATTCAAACCGAGCTGGGCTCCCTCTATCCAGGAACACCATAGCAGCCAGGCTACCTATTCAAACCGAGCTGGGCTCCCTCTATCCAGGAACACCATAGCAGCCAGGCTACCTATTCAAACCAAGCTGGGCTCCCTCTATCCAGGAACACCATAGCAGCCAGGCTACCTATTCCTATTTGGCTGCCCATAGACACCATTTATACTAGTTAGTGAAGAGTAACAAGTTAGCTTACCTCCTACTTCATGTATTAAGAGACCTTTTCTTGTTTTACAGGAGAGGCATGCTGCTGAGGTCCGTAGGAACAAGGAACTCCAGGAAGAGCTGTCAGGCTGAAAATATACCAACATTAGTCACTTATTTGCCTATATTTACGGATCATGCGATAACAATATGGAATATGTATGACATCAAAACAAAGAACAAAAAAAAACAACAAGAACTCATGACGAACAAAAAAAAAACAAAGAAAAAAAACAAAAAAAATGTGGTCTCTTTGCAGAATGATTTGCTTCATGTTTAAAAAGAAAAAAAAAAGTAAAAAAAAAAATGTGGGTCTTATTTTGTAAATACTTACATTTTTGTTAAAAAATTCCAAGTATTGCATTATGCAAGTTATTTCATAATCTTACATGTCCTGTAACAGGCTTTAGGTGTCGTCTGTTTCTTCGAAAAAAAAAATGAATTTGCTGAATCTTTCCAAAACACCTAATTTCATTCCCTGCTGCCTTTCTTTTTGGTGCATAACCATCTAAGTACTCACTGGGCGGTGGTGGTGAGGCCTGCCATCACTGAGCCAATACTGGATATTTTGTAAGCTTTCCACTTTGTTAATTCAGTCTTTATAACCCAAGTACAATGATGTAATTACATGTCAGTGTCCAGAGAGATTCTTATGTCAGAAAACCCCCCGAAATGCTCCTTCCTTGTGTGTCATGATAAGACGTTTACAGTGATTTCTGGTGTAGGCTAAACTGCTATTCCATTAGTTTGATAGTTCGTAACACCTGGGGAATAGATGTCACTGTTTTTTGGGGAATTACACTACACATGAGAGGCACATAGGGTCTGTTAACAAACACTTGTAGTGATAGAGTAAGACAACTAAGCAAAAGATTTGCACAAGGACCCTATTACCGTATTTTTCGCCATATAAGACGCTCCGGCATATAAGACGCACCTAATTTTATAGGATAAAAATCTAGAAAATAAAGATTCTGAACCGAATACAATGTAAAGTATAGGACAGTGATCTTCAACCTGCGGACCTTCAGATGTTGCAGAACTACAACTCCCAGCATGCCCGGACAGCCGTTGGCTGTCCGGGCATGCTGGGAGTTGTAGTTTTGCAACATCTGGAGGGCCGCAGGTTGAAGACCAGGAGGTAATACTCACGTGTCCCCGCCGCTCCGGACCCATCACCGCTCGTCACCGCTGCCCTGGATGTCGCCCTCCATCGCTGTTGCCGTGTCCCTGGGGTGTCCCCGTCGCTCCGGAATGTCTTTGCTGCCCGGTATCCTCGCTCTCCGTCGACGCCATGACGTCGCTACGCATGCCGCTCCTATTGGAAGACAGGATGGCGTGCGCAACGACGTGATGACGACGGAGGAGAGCGCTGGCCATGCAGGGGATCCCGGCACGGAGCAGACACCGATGAGGCAGGTAAGGTCCCTCCCGGCGTCCTGTAAGCAGTTCGGGACGCTGTGATTTCACCGCGGCGGTCCCGAACAGCCCGACTGAACAGCCGGGTTAGTGTTATTTTCGCTTAAGACGCGGCGGTCAGCTTTGATCGCCGCGTCTGAAGGGTTAATACAGGGCATCACCGCGATCGGTGATGTTATGTATTAGCCGCGGGTCCCGGCCGTTGATGGCCGCAGGGACCGCCGCGATAGGTGTGTATTCGCCTTATAAGATGCAGCAACTTTCCCCCCCCAGAAGAAAAAGTGCGTCTTATACGGCGAAAAATACGGTATATAAAAATGGTCCTAGTTCTCCCAGCGTTAGCTCCCTGTACTCTCCTGCTATATGTCAACGGTCCGCGAGGACTACTATGTACAACGTAATTCTGTATGGAGCCTGTAAGATTATTATTGAACTTGGAGAACTCTACCATTGGTTCAGCAGTAGGAGGGGTTCCTATATTAATAAAAATAATTCCTGAATATGTAAATTTTACAGGGATCATTAGACAGGGTGCACGTGCCAAGTGTGGAATTTCCTAACAGCCACCAAGTGTCAAACATAGTTGCGATTTTGGAATTGTTCCTGCCCCATGGAAGTTGCTGCCTGCATATTCTACTCTTCATTAGTGCTATTTCCTGTATGTTATTGTGAGCAAGCTGTGGTTAATAAAGAACTGGGGTTCTGAGAACTTACACGTGGCTGGTCTATTTTTATTGTCCTTTTTTAGTAAACACTTGTATTGCGTATACAATAACAATTCTGGAGTATTTGTTCTTAGAATTCTGGGCTGTGTAGTTCTTCTGATGTCGTCCTCCCGGATGCAAAGCCAGGAATGGATTTGGGAAGAGAAGTCTCAGTCCTTTATTCGTTTTCTCCATTTTTAATCTATTCCAGTGGTCTCACACTGTGGCCCTCCCTTCAACTCCCAGCATGCCCGGACAGCCATCGTCAACATCTGGAGAGCCACAGTTTGAGACCACTGATCTGTTCCTTGGTTTGTGTTCAGTAATAGCCATTAAAAACCTGATGGTGTGATGGGTGGAGCGCACAAACAAGATGGAGGCAGTCACTCCGCCCGGTCCAATCATGCCCCACTGATAAGGAACCCGGTTGTCAATTTATTCCAATTTGTTTATACATTTCCAGGAAGATAACAGATGGCCATCTATTTGTCATTCTTCCTGAAAATGTATAAATGGTATGTAAGATGCTCCAGAAATGTTGTAAACATTTTAAAACAGTGAAATCACACATACAGTGAAATTACATACTATATTCATAGTGTCTTCATGAGATTATCCAGAAATAGAAAAAAAGAGCTAATTTCTTATTTTTTTTTTTTTTTTTAAACAGTGCCACACCTTGCCTCAGGTTGTGTGTAGTATTTCAACTTGGCTCCACTTGAATGGAACAGAGCTACAATACCACAAACAACATGAAAAATTAATTGGAGAGATACAAAAAGAAGAATGTGTAGTAAATCAGTAGGTGTGCATCCCACCACCACACCAATGTGACATACTGACCTTATATAGTTGTGCTAGCAATAGGCACAACTCTATGGAGAATGTACAATAGAAGGCAAATGATAGATGAGCTGACCAGATCCCACACCTTATAGGTGCGGATAAAAAGCAAGTAGGCAAGCAATAAAAGAGGAGCTGCTCAAAGCTTGCCAAAACACGACCACGTGCAATGCACAGGACGACAATGATTTGATTGGTTATATAACTTAACAACGTGTTTCGGCACCTTCATGTGCCTTCCTCAGGTCCACCAAAATGACTGATGCAGTGTCCTGGACTGAAGCTGTGCAAGTTTTGAGCAGTGCCCCTAAGACCTTTTTTGTAGTATTATTGCTTATCCGCAAACAACATGAGGATAGACGTGGTGCTCTATTCAGCTCTATTTTTCTAATCCTGGATAAAATCTTTAAACCACTTAAAAATGTATCCCTTATCCGCAGGACACCCACGATATCCCGTATGGGGCCAGTTCTGCCTCGGCTCTGCTACTGGAAATGGCATTTCGCACCCAGTGCATCAGCTGGTCGAAAAAAGCCCCCTTTTGAGAGGCGTAGAAACAATGTTTGACCAGCTGACGTGCTGGGTATAAATACGCACATTAGCAGAGCTGAGCCAGGGCCAAATTGGGGCCCCATAGGGAGATCGCGGAGGGTCTCAGCTAATATGATTCTCCTCTGCATTATCTGGTGATGGAGATGGAAGCTGTAATATATGAGAAGTATGTACAGCAACAGCTCAGCTCACCGCCAGTCCCTGGAGCAAAGAAGATGCAAACTTAAAGCGTACCAGTCAGATCCCACACAAAAAAAAATATATATATATATTCCTCAGTACCTAATCCTGACCATGTACATCTATTTTTATGCCACTGTCACCTATATTTATGATAAAAATCCCTCTTTTCATTAGCTCACAGTGTTAGAAATCCTCTATGGGGAAGGGGCGTGTCCCTCCCTTGTGGTGGTGGGAGGTGATTGGTGTGTGGTAGAAGGGGGTGTGTCCCTACCTTGTGGTGGTGGGAGGTGATTGGTGTGTCTGCTCATGCAACCTTGTCCATGAGTCATCTCTTGTCCATGACTTATGGACAAGCCTGATTCTGCTGGACTCGTTAGTGCCCCAGTAGGGATGGACACAAACCTATAGGTCACCAAGGTGATCCAAAATTACCCTATTTCCCATATACTAAAAATTGTCCTTTATTAAATATTCCACACAAAAAAACAGTTTCAAAACATCCAGCGTCAATTCACTCCGTTCATATAGCTATCATGGTGCCAGTCCGGTCACCTGTATTGTAAACTGTGAGCTCCGCATGCACCTGCAGTGTGCTCGGCGGAATAGGAGTGAAACACTGTTTTAAAAATAATTCTCAGCCCTCCTCGACATGTTTCGCTGCAAACGCAGCTTTGTCAAGAGGACAGCGGGCGCTGAGAGAGAAAATAGCGAGCAAGGGGTTTTAAAACCTTCTACGATGACATCACAGGAAAGGAAGTATGAGAAAACTCTGTGCTGATAGGAGGATTTGCATTCTGTCCAATCATCAGCCTGACAGGTATAAACACCTATGAACACAGAGCCTATTTCAGCGAATCAGATCCACCTCCAGGTAAGTAGTCAGGATAGGTGGATCTGATTCACTGACGTGTCTGCGCTGACACTTGGCGCTAACACTTAGAGCACGGAGCTCTGTGCTGCAGCCCTCAAGAGGATCGCTCAAGCTGTGCTGCGCAGTGAGCCCTGCGCTAGCTGATAGTGTAAGATCAAGAGACTCTGTGCTGTAAGCACATACAGTGGTCCCTCAACATACGATGGTAATCCGTTCCAAATGGACCATCGTTTGTTGAAACCATCGTATGTTGAGGGATCCGTGCAATGTAAAGTATAGGACAGTGGTCTACAACCTGCGGACCTCCAGATGTTGCAAAACTACAACACCCAGCATGCCCGGACAGCCAACGGCTGTCCGGGCATGCTGGGAGTTGTAGTTTTGCAATATCTGGAGGTCCACAGGTTGAAGACCACTGGTATAGGAAGTTGTACTCACCTGTCCCCGCTGCTCTGGACCTTCACCGCTCGTCACCGCTGCCCTGGATGTCGCCTTCCATCGCTGTCGCCGCGTCCCTGGGCTCAGAGCTCCAGGAAGGCCTCTGCTTCCCTGACATCCTCGCTCTCCGTCGCTGCCATCACGTCGCTACGCACGCCGCTCCTATTGGATGACAGGATGGCGTGCGCAGCGACATGATGACGACGATGGAGAGCGCCGACGATGGAGAGGATCCCGAAGAGGACGCTCCGGAGCCCCGAGGACAGGTAAGTGATCATCAGCGGACCACACGGGGCACCGTAAACGGCTATCCGGTGGCAGCTGAAGGTCTACACTGCCGGATAGCCGTTTGTGCGACATACAAAAGCATCGTATGTTGATGCTGCCTTCAACATGCCATGGCCTCTGAGAGGTCATCATATGTTGAAATTATCGTATGTCGGGGCCATCGTAGGTCGGGGGGTCACTGTATCTGAGTTCTCTTGTCCTACACTGTGTCAGTGTGTTAAAACACAAATTATCTCGGCTGTAGGTCAGAAATGAAACCAAAAATGATGCACTTCTCATATATATCAGATTATATTAATCCTTATAGTTATCTGAGTGGTTGACAGGCCAGGTATCAATTATTAATTATGATATTCAATAAGTAGCTACCTGAAAAGTTTTTATTCAGATCAAGATATCACATGTGACTGCCTGCAGTCATCTATATTAAAGGGGTATTCCAGGAAAAAACTTTTTTTTATATATCAACTGGCTCCAGAAAGTTAAACAGATTTGTAAATTACTTCTATTAAAAAATCTTAATCCTTTCAGTACTTATGAGCTTCTGAAGTTAAGGTTGTTCTTTTCTGTCTAAGTGCTCTCTGATGACACGTGTCTCAGGAAGCACCCAGTTTAGAAGCAAATCCCCATAGCAAACCTCTTCTAAACTGGGCGGTTCCCGAGACACGTGTCATCAGAGAGCACTTAGACAGAAAAGAACAACCTTAACTTCAGAAGCTCATAAGTACTGAAAGGATTAAGATTTTTTAATAGAAGTAATTTACAAATCTGTTTAACTTTCTGGAGCCAGTTGATCTATATAAAAGAAAGTTTTTACCTGGAATACCCCTTTAAGTTTTGACAATTTTATCAACTTATTCAGGTACCTATTATATGCTGTATGTTGTTATATTGGGGACCAGTGTTCTTGCTGTCATTGTATTATATTTTACCACCTCAATTGGTGCTACCTGTCTACTTCTGGATTGGACTTATATTAACTCCCTTTCTGTGTGATAACATCATTAAGGGGTCCCACCCAAGTGGAAACTGTTTTTTTGTGTGGAATAATTAATAAAGGACAATTTATAGTACATGGGAAAAAGGGTATTTTTGGATCACCATGGTGATCTATAGGTTGGTGTAGTTGATATTACCCGCCATATACTGGTCTCTAGTGCAATTAACACAGTAGGGATGGAGACCCCAAGTGTTGGTGTTTTCAGGAGCTGTTTTCTTTATTAAATATTGAAACATTTTTAAACAACCATATAACAAAAAGCCTTGAATTTTCATCAGTAACAACATATAAAAAAGTTTTTAATATGACATTGCCCATTTAATTAAGTGAAAGTCATTTATGAAAATGATTAAAGTGCTCATTCCTGCACTATAATAATTTTTTTTATAACTGCTGGTTACCTCAGTGAGCGGCACTGCATACAGTACTGTATGCATTATGGCTCACAGTTCAGAAGCAGGGAGATTTCAACTTTTAACACCATTGAAGTCAAGAGGGAAAGCTCACGATAAACCTGCAGCATTTCTAACTAAACAACAGGCATGCTGTGGACTTAAAATCTGCACTGCAGGTCAAATACTGCCGCGGATCTTTTTCTGCAGGGTATGAATAAGATTAACATCCTCATCCACTATTCTGGTACTGTAAACGCTGCAGATTTTATGCAGGGAATTTCCGAGCAGACAATCCACAGCACTTACGCCATGTGCGGCCTTACCCTTATAATGGTAAGCATGTTGAGTTAGCATATCTCTGTAAAGGGGGAGGATGTCAAGCATATGCCATTTATACACCCTAATAGGGCATATGGATAGGGGTCACCTTGACGAGAGTATCCTTTAATATTACATTTTCAAGTATGTTAAATTCAGCAGAAATACAGTATACTGGGGAATTGATTTTTAGGTATTTTGAAACCAGAGCATCACATAATAACAACCTTTATATGACATTTGCTGAAGATGACTTGATTTATGCTTTTTTCCTAAAGCTTTAGTTGTTGTTGAAATTACCTTTACACAGTTTGTATCCCACAGAGAAGATTTTCTGCTTGGCCTCTGATAATGCGGACCCTGTGGCACGGTCTCGCTGTTAGAAAGCAGTAATATCTGAGTTATGTTGTGTCACACCGGCTGTTAAATAAGTGTTGGCAGCTTATTATTCAGCCCATCAGGCGGCTTCTTTGTATACTGGGGTGAGAAGAAAGCTACGTACCTGCCCTGTCTGACACATAATGGGATCTACGGTGCAATCTCTTGTAGCACAGACAAAAACTAGTCCTACAATACATTTGATCTACTTCATATTATAAGACACACGAGCAGAACTGTGTTCAGTCACATCAGAGTATTTTTGCAATATTTTGAAAACAGTTTTCTGAGCAGCATAAATCCTCCCAAGGCTTTGTCCAGACCAAATGTTCTGCAAACATCAGGCGCTGGCAATGTGCTAGGACCGCTCCGAAATGCTCCATCTCCATAGACCACATTGCATTTCCGAGAGGATTATGCAGAAACAATTGAAACATAGAAACACAGAATATGTCGGCAAATAAGAACCATTTGGCCCATCTACTCTGCCAAATATTGTGAATACTATGAATAGTCCCTGACCCTATCTTATATGAAGGATAGCCTTATACCTATCTCTATCTTATATGAAGGATAGCCTTATACCTATCCCTATCTTATATGAAGGATAGCCTTATACCTATCCCTATCTTATATGAAGGATAGCCTTATACCTATCTCTATCATATATGAAGGATAGCCTTATACCCATCTCTATCTTATATGAAAGATAGCCTTATACTTATCTCTATCTTATATGAAGGATAGCCTTATACCCATCTCTATCTTATATGAAGGATAGCCTTATACCTATCTCTATCTTATATGAAGGATAGCCTTATACCTATCTCTATCTTATATGAAGGATAGCCATATACCCATCTCTATCTTATATGAAGGATAGCCTTATACCTATCTCTATCTTATATGAAGGATAGCCTTATGCCCATCTCTATCTTATATGAAGTATAGCCTTATGCCTATACCTATCTTATATGAAGGATATCCTTATGCCTATCTCTATCTTATATGAAGGATAGCCTTATACCTATCTCTATCATATATGAAGGATAGCCTTATGCCTATCTCTATCTTATATGAAGGATAGCCTTATACCTATCTCTATCTTATGTGAAGTATAGCCTTATACCTATCTCTATCTTATATGAAGGATAGCCTTATACCTATCTCTATCTTATATGAAAGATAGCCTTATGCCTATCTCTATCTTATATGAAGTATAGCCTTATACCTATCTCTATCTTATATGAAGGATAGCCTTATACCTATCTCTATCTTATATGAAGTATAGCCTTATGCCTATCTCTATCTTATATGAAGGATAGCCTTATGCCTATCTCTATCTTATATGAAGGATAGCCTTATACCTATCTCTATCCTATATGAAGGATAGCCTTATGCCTATCTCTATCTTATATGAAGGATAGCCTTATGCCTATCTCTATCTTATATGAAGGATAGCCTTATACCTATCTCTATCTTATATAAAGGATAGCCTTATGCCTATCTCTATCTTATATGAAGGATAGCCGTATGCCTATCTCTATCTTATATAAAGGATAGCCTTATACCCCTCTCTATCTTATATAAAGGATAGCCTTATACCTATCCCTATCTTATATGAAGGATAACCGTATACATATCTCTATTTTATATGAAGGATAGCCTTATACCTATCCCTATCTTATATGAAGGATAGCCTTATACATATCTCTATTTTATATGAAGGATAGCCTTATACCTATCTATATCTTATATGAAGGATAGCCTTATACCTATCTCTATCCTATATGAAGGATAGCCTTATGCCTATCTCTATCTTATATGAAGGATAGCCTTATGCCTATCTCTATCTTATATAAAGGATAGCCTTATGCCTATCTCTATCTTATATGAAGGATAGCCGTATGCCTATCTCTATCTTATATAAAGGATAGCCTTATACCCCTCTCTATCTTATATAAAGGATAGCCTTATACCTATCCCTATCTTATATGAAGGATAACCTTATACATATCTCTATTTTATATGAAGGATAGCCTTATACCTATCCCTATCTTATATGAAGGATAGCCTTATACATATCTCTATTTTATATGAAGGATAGCCTTATACCTATCTATATCTTATATGAAGGATAGCCTTATGCTTATCCCATTCATGCTTCAACTCCTTCACTGTATTTGCAGCTACCTTTCTGCAGGAAGGCTCTTCCATGCATCCACTACTCTCTCAGTAAAGTAATGCTTCCTCATATTATTGCAAAACCATTTGCCCCTCTAATTTATAACTATGTCCTCATGTGGTAGTTTTTCTTCTTTTAAATATCATCTCCTACTTTACTGTGTTTGTTCCATTATTTGTATATAAAGTTTATATTATGTCCTCCCCTTTGTCTCGTCTTTCTTCCAAGCTATACATGTTAGGGTCCTTTAACCTTTCCTGGTAAGTTTTATTCTGTAATCTATGTAATAGTTTATTATCTTCTCTGAAGTCTCTCTATTGTATCTATATCCTTCTGAAGATACGGCCTCCAGTACTCCCTCCATTGCTCTGTACAGCACTTTCCACTATAATCCTAATACCTCTCCCTATACACCCATGAGTATTTCCCTCTGTTCTGCTAATACATCTCCCAATACACCCATGAGCACTTCCCTCTCTACTGCTAATACCTCTCCCTATACACCCAAACAAATCTTACTCTTTTAGTTGTGTCCACCTTCAGACTATCTCCTGAATATCTTCAGTGCACTGTGAATATGCAGCCAAGATAACAAATTTGCCGGATTCCGGTCAGATATTCCGCCCTATGAATGAGGCCTAAAACAGAAAGGGAGAGTCTAGCTTACTCCGCCCACCCCTAGTGATTGACAACCTTCCTTGTATCAGTGTGTAGTTGTGGGGAAAGCTGTCAGTCATACTGTATTGCAACTACACAAGTCAACCCCTTGTGTAGTTTGTAAAATAACATAATTCTAGTTATGGTACGTATTAGTGGGTTGTTTTTGTTGTCAAGTCCATTAACCAATTTTGCATACGCATTACATTCTGTTATCAGAGCCCCATGATTATATAAAGATCAGTGGTTACTATATATGGCGCTACTGATGTCTCCTGCAGAAGCTGTCTGTCACAATGGGGGACAATTATCAATGTTTGCTTATGTATTTTTTATTTACTATTTTTTTAGGTTTTATTTCTTAACACTTTTTGCTTACGTGCAACTTATTTATCAATTGGTTTTGGCCTGTTGATAAATTTCTTTCACATAAGCAAATTTTTTATATATTTTTTTTGCTTTGGTAGTGGCTTTTTCTGCTCCATGTTTGAGATGGAATAAATTTGGTAGGTTTTTTTCATATGATGCGACTTTTTATTTTTTTTGCTTAGGACACTGCACACTCAAAAAGTAAAAAAAAAATAGACGCAACATGCTACTTTTTTGCAACAATTTTAAGCAAAAAGAAAACTACTGAATGCTTTGATAAATGTCCCACATAATGTTTTTGCAAAAATTATTATAATTCTGCCTCCTGTGACTGACATGAATTGCTTACTATCTGTTAATAAAAAGAGGCTTTTTATTTTCTGTCTTTTACATGAACAACAAAAAGTTTGGAAACCCAAAAGATCTGGAAACATTGCTATCCATCTTAGGCTGGGTTCACACTACATTTTCTCCCATACGGGAGCGCATACGGCAGGGGGGAGCTAAAAGCTCGCGCTCCCGTATGTCACCGTATGCACTCCCGTATGTCATTCATTTCAATGAGCCGACCGGAGTGAAACGTTCGGTCCGGTCGGCTCATTTTTGCGCCGTATGCGCTTTTACAACCGGACCTAAAACCGTGGTTGACCACAGTTTTAGGTCCGGTTGTAAAAGCGCATACGGCGCAAAAATGAGCCGACCGGACCGAATGTTTCACTCCGGTCGGCTCATTGAAATGAATGACATACGGGAGCGCATACGGTGACATACGGGAGCGCAAGGTTTTAGCTCCCCCCTGCCGTATGCGCTCCCGTATGGGAGAAAACGTAGTGTGAACCCAGCCTTACAGTTGTCACTCAAATAAACGTAGTTTGCCATTAATATGCAAAAAACATGGGGCTAGTGAGTAAAAACACTGATGAATTTTGAGCAGTATGTGCTAAGAAAACATACCCCTCGAAATACTACCCTTTGAGTTTTACTTACTAGCCGCATGTTTTTTTTGTATAAATGGATACATTAAAGTTATTTCATCAAGTTTTATAGGTCCTGGAGCATATTACCTTTCATTGATTAGTTATCTATTGCTTCCAATTCTACAGGTTAGTTTACTGTTAACCTAGTGAGGAGACCATTCCTGACTTTACAATAGTACCCTATGAATTCTTGCTAAACTCCTGGAAGTCGTCATTTCTGACCTCAAAATTATACCTCCGAATTTATATGAAAACATTTTGAATTTTTTTTTTACTGTTGGACTATGCAGTGTCTTACATGAGCCCCCTTGAAATCAATGGGACTCTGCTGCAACGGAATTTCCAAGCGGAATGTTCCCACGGAATTCTACCGCATGAACCTCACCTTACAGAGTTAGTCTGACCTAGTAAATGCCATATGCCAAATGGATCAGCCTCCATACCCTTATAAACATCATGTAGTTTCTTTACACATACAGCTACCATACAGTATGTACTGCAATTTGTGCTCTTTTTCATAATCTATTCAAGGGACAAGACACGTAGTCTCCTGCCGTACTGCAGTTATCAGTTTAGATATAGATAATCTTAACAGCTCATATGTGGTGTGGGGTGTGAGATGCAGGGCAGATGGAATTACTCTAGGGGCAGATGGCATTAACCCCTTTTATTCGTGATGCCAGGATGTGGTCTATCCTCAATACCACCCGAAGGTGTACCGCTGGATCCTGGGCCTGGCACGGGGCAATAATGACTCTAAAGCCAAGTTACGGACAATGGTAGCTTTACTAAGTGAAAGATGGTACAGTCTATACAGTGTAGCTGGGCCCACAGAGGTGACCAGTGACTTCAGAGACCTTAAGGGCTTGCTGGGACTTGCAGTGGTTTTGCACAATTTAGTGCAGGCCAAGTTGACTTGACAATAGATGACAGTGACTGACTTGACTTGACTGGAGACAGACTAACCTGTGACTTTAGCTTACTTGTAGCTTGTGGCTGCAGACTTGACTTGAGGCCTCCTATGACTCCAGACACACTCCTAGGCTCGACTGCACCTCAGCAAAGACTCAGGAACTAAGAGAGAGAAGAGACTCCTCCCAGGGTTTTTATGGGGGAAACTCTGCTGGGGTCCCATTGGTCACCCTTAAGTCACCTGGTCACTGATACCTCCCGCGTAAAAATCACATGACAACTCACATGACAACTGGTGATCACATGTTAACCTTTCTTAATTATACAACATTCTTATATACATAACATAGGGGATAATATACAATTACAGTAGAACAGATGCAGGGGGGCCCAGGGAACACTGCAGGGAGGCTGCCTGACAGGGCAACAAGGGTACGGGGTAACGACTCCCATACTGGGCCACCACAGAGAGACAAGTGAGCTTTATGGGGGAGATTTATCAAAACCTTTGCAGAGACAAAGATGCCCAGTTGCCCATAGCAACCAATCAGCTCGCTTCTTACATTCTTAACAAGGCATCTGAAAAATGAAAGAAGCGATCCGATTGGTTGCTATGGGCAGCTGGGCAACTTTTCCTCTGCACAGGTTTTGATAAATCTCCCCCTATCCTCAAGGCTTCTTCATTAAGAGACTACAGCCCAGGATTCACTGAACTATCCATCAATGCAACAGCTCGGCCCAGGTGGATATAAGGGCATCTTGTGATATAACCCTGGTCCCCATTATCCTGCGCTCTTTGTGTAGGTGAAAAGGTCTGAAAACCGGTATTGACTCCTTGTGTCAGACGTCAGCGTGAAATACAATACTGCTGAAGATGGGGATCTAATAATCATATATATCGAGCAAATGACCTCAGCCTCTGTTCCCCTTCTCATTATCCTCTCCGCTATAGTCAGGGTTCCTGTAATTCGGATTATTCAGAATCCATTGTATTGTTCTTCAGATATTTAACCCTGAAAGGAATGTTCTGCATTTAGAGAGCGCATAAAACATTTCTAGGTACGTGAATTCAAATAGAGAAAACAGACATGGTCGCACATCCACAACATGCACCTTGATCTAAGGCTTCTCAGCAACATTTATTAAACTAACAGGTCGTTAATGTACTTTATGATCATGAAGTGCAAGCCCCCTAGCCACGTCACAGCCACTTGTAAGTAGCCGGCCCTAACATCCCTAGCATAAAATGGCGCAGCACTGAGCGGCGACCACCACCACAACAACACCAGTGCCCACAGGGGGAATGACCCACTGGCAGAGCAGCCCCTGTGCCACTCAAACCAGTTTCTGGGCCCATGACTCTCCACAGACATGGCGCCGTGGCAGCAATGGACGCTGCACAGCACCGTATCAGTGTGAACAGATGTAAAAGCTCACTTACCATGTGCTCCCAGTCAAAGACAAGGGGGGGAGATTTATCAAAACCTGTCCAGAGGAAAAGTTGCTGAGTTGTCCATAGCGACCAATCAGATTCCTTCTTCCATTTTTGATAAGGCCTGTGAAAAATGAAAGAAGCGATCTGATTGGTTGCTATGGACAACTCGGCAACTTTTCCTCTGGACAGGTTTTGATAAATCTCCCCCAAGGAGACTGCCAGAAAGAATAGGGCCCTATGCAGCTTCCTGCCAATTTATATAGGCCTGGGCTGAGGGGGAGGGGCAGAGTGCTGACCAAGTAAAAAAAAAAAAAAAGGGGGGATAGAAAACACAATGAGGAGAATTTATCAAAGCTGCTAAGTGACTTTTTTTGCTTATTTTATGCGCATAAATTGTCGCATGTGCGCCAAAGCAACTTTTCATGCGACTTTTTGAGGGCTTGTGATCTTAAGCAAGCTTTGTTAAAATTAGGTAAGGCTGGGTCCACACTACGTTTTGTCCCATACGGGAGCGCATACGGCAGGAGGGAGCTAAAACCTCGCGCTCCCGTATGTGACCGTATGCGCTCCCGTATGCCATTCACTTCAATGAGCCGACCGGAGTGAAACGTTCGGTCCGGTTGACCACAGTTTTAGGTCCGGTTGTAAAAGCGCATACGGCACAAAAATGAGCCGACCGGACCGAACGTTTCACTCCGGTCGGCTCATTGAAGTGAATGGCATACGGGAGCGCATACGGTCACATACGGGAGCGCGAGGTTTTAGCTCCCTCCTGCCGTATGCGCTCCCGTATGGGAGAAAACGTAGTGTGGACCCAGCCTAAGCAAGTTTTCAATTTTTCCCTTTGCAGTAGTAGTGAATTTATTATAGCGACATTCGCAAAAAAAAGTTGCATGTAAGTAAAAAAACACTGCCCAGCAAAGCAAATTAAATCCTATCTTTTGAATTTCACTTATGTACGCAATATCAATGGGGCTGGTAATCTGTTTCTGAATTAATGGCAATTTCACTTGAATTTGTGCTATTTATAAAAAAACATTTCCACAAAACTCTACAATCTATAAAATCCCCGCAAGTGCATTTATAATGTGACCCCGTCGGCGCATTTGTCTTAATTTTCCCTTGCAGCGCTATATTTGACAAGAATATTTATCAGAAGGCATCCAGCATCCGCCCGGCAGATGATCCTGATAGATATACTATTCATTCATAGAGTGGTGGCTGCATATGTATATAGATGTGCTGGGGGGGGGGCAGACATATAGCGTTATCTGCCCCCACAGCGCTTCTATATACATATGCAGCCACCGCTCTATGAATGAATAGTATATCTATCAGCATCATCTGACCGGGCGGCTGCTGGATGCGCTGCTGACAAATATACTTGTCACATATAGCGCATTTGTCATAATTTTCCCGTGCAACGCTATATGTGACAGATATACTATTCATTTATAGAGCGGTGGCTGCATATGTATATAGAAGCGCTGTGGGGGGCAGATAACGCTACATGTCTGCCCCCCAGCACATCTATATACATATGCAGCATGCTGGATGCGTTCTGATACTATTCACATATAGCGCTGCACAGTTGACAACTGCGCCGGCGGGGTCACATTATAAATGTGCTGGCGGGGGTCATTTTTTTATTAATGCGCTGGTGGGGGTATATATTTTATATAAATATTTATTTCTTTTATATATTAATTTAACAAGCTGCCGGCACCTGCGACTACACTGCGCTGCCGCCGGCTTCTATATACACTTTAAAAATTCATAATCACCGCCGCCGGGAGAGGGGAGCTCTGATTGGTCAATAGCTATTGACCAATCAGAGCTTCCGTGGTCCGGCGGCAGGGATTATGAATTATGACAGTGTATATAGAAGCCGGCGGCAGCGCAGTGTAGACGCATGTACCGCTGGCTTGTTAACTTAACCCCTTAAGGACCGGAGGTTTTTCCGTTTTTGCATTTTCGTTTTTTGCTCCTTGCCTTTAAAAAATCATAACTCTTTCAAATTTACACCTAAAAATCCATATGATGGCTTATTTTTTGCGCCACCAATTCTACTTTGTAATGACGTCAGTCATTTTGCCCAAAAATCTATGGTGAAGCGGGAAAAAAAATCATTGTGCGACAAAATTGAAAAAAAAACGCTGTTTTGTAACTTTTGGGGGCTTCCGTTTCTACGTAGTACATTTTTCGGTAAAAATGACACCTGATATGTATTCTGTAGGTCCATACGATTAAAATGATACCCTACTTATATAGGTTTGATTTTGTCGGACTTTTGGAAAAAATCATAACTACATGCAGGAAAATTAATACGTTTAAAATTGTCATCTTCTGACCCCTATAACTTTTTATTTTTCCGTGTATGGGGCGGTATGAGGGCTCATTTTTTGCGCCGTGATCTGAAGTTTTTAACGGTACCATTTTTGCATTGATAGGACTTATTGATCACTTTTTATTCATTTTTAAATGATATAAAAAGTGACCAAAAATGCACTATTTTGGACTTTGGAATTTTTTTGCGCGCACGCCATTGACCGAGCGGTTTAATTAATGATATATTTTTATAATTCGGACATTTCCGCACGCGGTGATACCACATATGTTTATTTTTATTTTTATTTACACTGTGTTTTTTTTTTTATTGGAAAAGGGGGGTGATTCAAACTTTTAATAGGGGAGGAGTTAAATGATCTTTATTCACTTTTTTTTTTCACTTTTTTTTTCCAGTGTTATAGGTCCCATAGGGACCTATAACACTGCACACACTGATCTTTTACATTGATCACTGGTTTCTCATAAGAAACCAGTGATCAACGATTCTGCCGCATGACTGCTCATGCCTGGATCTCAGGCACAGAGCAGTCATTCGGCGATCGGACAGCGAGGAGGCAGGAAGGGGCCCTCCCGCTGTCCTGTCAGCTGTTCGGGA
Source organism: Hyla sarda (assembly GCF_029499605.1). Taxonomy (NCBI): domain Eukaryota; kingdom Metazoa; phylum Chordata; class Amphibia; order Anura; family Hylidae; genus Hyla; species Hyla sarda. The sequence continues at coordinate 315,425,973 of NC_079193.1, forward strand.
TGCCGCGATTAGCCGCGGCTATCCCGAACAGCCCGACTGAGCTAGCCGGGAACTTTCACTTTCACTTTTAGCCGCGCGGCTCAGCTTTGAGCGCGCGGCTAAAGGGTTAATAGCGCGCGGCGCCGCGATCGGTGCTGCGCGCTATTAGAGGCGGGTCCCGGCTTCACTATGACGCCGGGCCCGCCATGATATGACGCGGGGTTACTGTGTAACCCCGCGTTATATCAGAAGAGCAGGACCAATGACGTACCGGTACGTCATTGGTCCTTAAGGGGTTAATAAATGCGGATCACAACAGATCTCCAGTGAATGATCTGCTGCAATCCACATTTAATTTAAAAAGCCGGCAGTACATGCAGCTACACTGCGCTACTGTGCTCCAGAATACGCTGTCATAATTTATTATCCCCGCCGCCGGGAGACAGGAGCTCTGATTGGTGAATAGCTTTTCACCAATCAGAGCTCCCGTCTCCCGACGGGGATTATGAATTAAGAACTTTATATAAGAGCTCGCGGGGAGCGCAATGTAGCTGCATGTACCGCCGGCTTTTTAACTTAAATGCGGATTGCATAACAAGCCGGCGGTACATGCGTCTACCCTGCGCTACCACCGGCTTCTTTATACACTGCAATAATTCATAATCCCCTAGCTATTGACCAATCAGAGCTCCCCTTTCCCTGCGACGGTGTTTATGAATTATTACAGTGTATCTAGAAGACGGCGGCAGCACAGTGTAGCCAAATGTACCGCCGGCTTGTTAACTTAATAAATGCGGATCGCAGCGGGTCTCTGCAGAAGGACCCGTTGCGATCTGCACCTCAGCCCCTGGACTATAACTCCCACCATGGGCAGAGTCTGTCGATGATGGGAGTAGTAGTCCTAAAAGTCCCACAGCCGGGGGTGCCCCGGGAGTGTAGGGTGTTTAGGGCGTCATTGTGCAGGATAGTTAAGGGCGCTGTTAACCCTTGTCAATCGTGACGCCAGGGTGAGGGTTAAATGCTGTATTCTTGATGGGCCTATTGCCACCCTTCCCAAGAGCAATAGGTGATGTAGAAATAAAGGATTGTCCACAACCTTAACTGAAAACTTGCAGGAACTTTTACTGAGGAGTTTCTGTGCATGTAGTAATAGTAACAGTCCAGATAGCAAAGTCTCTTTACATACAGCTTGAGCAGCGATTGACAGTCGGTTGGGATCAGGTAAGCCAATTTAGCTTCTGAAGGATTGTATAGCAGAGATCCGCTGGATTTAGGGGAGTAATTAGGTCCAGTGATCTTGCGATGAGTAGCGGGGAATTGCTTAGTCTATCCGCTAGGTTAGAGGCCTAGGCCGCAAGGCTTTGGCCTAGTAAATTGTCTTGTAAGCTGCAGAGGTCCTACCTCTTCCAGAGTCAGCAACCCAAGAGAGAAGAGGACGATCAAGATGAGGTGGGTCCCTTATATGGGCAGGGGCCGGCCGTTTTGGATTGGTCCGTAACGACTGTCACTCACAAAGGTCCTAAATCAAAACCATAGAGTTTTAACCTATTCACGTGACCCGCAGGTCCTGCTACGCTCCGAACAGGTAGATAACTAAATATATACATATATATATCCTTATACTTATATTAATATGGAATAGAACTACTATATAGTTATAGACTAAATGTGAGGTGACAAGGGGAGATCTACAACAGAGGGACCCCGACGTCCTAGGTACTCTGGCTATGGGGACCTCTATACAGGTAACGTATATAATATGGTACCGGGACACCACATGCATTTTTGTGTCTGTGAACATAGAGCTCATGTGACTTGCCAAAAAGCTCCAGTTTTGTCTCCTCTGTCCAAGCATTATGGCTTGGCAATGTGCATTTTGGCAAATTCCAGTTTAGCATATTTAAGATTTGCTTTCAACAGTGGTGTCCTCCTTGGTCGTCTTTCAGAATCTGTTCCATGGTGGGAGTAGTAAAAGGAGGACCGCTTCCTGCTGGGAAAGTGGGTGGCATTGTGCTTCGTTCCCTGGCCGGCTGGCTTCCAGTAACATGAATTCACATCATGGTAATTTCAAATTCGGACTGCAACTTGACTTCCACGCTGACCTACATGGGGCTTTTTTGCATGTTTTTCTTGCTCAGCTTTAACCCTTTCAGGTACAGCAAAACACTTTGCTACATAGCATAGCCTCTGTACGAATTTTACACATGGCGGGCACAGCTTCAAAACTGTTCAAAATGGCAGACAATAAACGTTTCTTTACCTTCCCCTCTATTTCACAAGCGCCTCTCTATTACAAGTTTTCGCAAAATCCCTACAATTTTGGCACAATTTCTTTTCGCATCAGCATGCACATTTTTGGCAGTACAGAAACAATTCAGACTCGGGGGTTATTTTCGCATAAGGCGCACATGTTGTAACCCTTAGGACAGATGTTATTAACCCTTGGTATTCGTGATGCCAGGGCGTGACTATCCTCTACACCACCCGAGGTATGGCCGCTGGTTCCAGGGCCAGGCTTGGGGCAAATAATCACTCCGATGCAAGGTTAAGGGACAAAGGCAGCTTTACTGAGGCAGACAGATGATAAATGTCTTTACTGCTCAGTTAGGCCCAAGGAGATGACCAGTGACTTTAGGAGACTTGCGGGCTCGCTGGGACTTGTAGTGGACTTGGACTCAATTATGCAGTCCCACGCTGACTTTAGACTTGATAGACTTGACTATGCTGACTAGACTTCTCCCCTGTATTTGCTTACCAGGCTTTGACTTTCACTTGAAGGGGTTCACTGTTGGTGGAAGCGTGGCTGCGTGGTTAGGCCTTGATCTCTCTCAGGACACCAGACACTCTCAGGTCTTGACTGTACTGCTCCTCAGCTAAGACTCAATTCAACTAGGCTAGCTCCTCCCCAGTATATAAGGGAGCAATTTTAGAGGACTCCCATTGGTCACTCAGAAGTCACTTGGTCACTGGCACCTTCCTTGATTACACAGACTTAGTAACAATACTTAAAGGCACATTAACATGAATATAATACATGAACCCTTTGTATCATAGAAGGAACAATGAGAGTCCTGAAGAGTGTGGAGGCCAGGGGTCTGGGACTGAGTCTACCTGATAGGACCAATAGTGTACAGAAGGGCCATTTCTGTACTGGGCCACCACACTATATAGCAGTAACATGCCAAGTCTGCTGAAGGCATATTGCATATTGGTTTATAATTTCTCCCCTAGAAACACTAGGGGAGATTTATCAAAAACTGTCCAGAGGAAAAGATGCTGAGTTGCCCATAGCAACCAATCAGCTTGCTTCTTTCATTTTTGAAAATGCCTTTTCAAAAATAAAAGAAGCGCGCTGATTGGTTGCTATGGGCAACTTAGCAACTTTTCCTCTGGACAGTTTTTGATAAATCTCCCCCACTGATTTCAGTAATTCTGGAGGAAACCTTGATTCGTAATACCGAAATTGCACACGTAAGGCTCAGGGATTGTTAAGGCACTGCAAACATTTAGTTTGCCACTAGGAGGCACTCTCCAATTATACTATTCATGGTTATAACATGCTGTATGTACCAATGTGTCATTGTGATTTAAGGATATACAAATACACAGATATCATCCCTCAGGCAGATTACTATTATTGGGTTTAATATTCTAATTCTACTGTTATAATAATATACATATTAAACACCAATTAAATATCTAAATTATAGTGATAAAAGGAACATTGTAAGATTATGTAAAAAAAATAATAATAATAATAATAACTCCAAGAATTATTTGAATACTAGAAAATATTATCTTTGTGTGTAATATTAAGGGACAAGTAGCCAGTGTACAGACACTATGGTTATGTATTCACGCTACTTGCAGTCTTGCATTGTCTTCATTTCTTATGCAGAACCCTCGGTGGTTTCACTGTAGATTTGTATTTCTTCTCACTGTGCTGCCAAATGCTGCCCTCAGTATTCATTTGGATGATGGACAGATTTTGGTTTTCCTTCTAGACGCCAGCCTGTATCAGCTTCATCGGGAAAGCGGGATATTGTCAGTGCCTAGAGAGGAATATATCAAGGGTGGTGTACGCGAACCATTTTTTTTACACCTTTAATTTGTGAGGCGGTAACGTGTACGTGCGCCAAATTTATTATGTGATTTTTTTTTAAGGACACTGCAGTACATCATGACTTTTTAAACCCTTGCGCTAAAAATGTGTGGCTTTTTTTATTTTTTTTAAATGCTGTCCACAGGTCTGGGCTGGCGCCTGTATGTGGTGTAATTGTGGGCTTTGCGACAAGCTTCACTGAAAAGCGAAAAACCAAAAGTGTGTACCAAAGTCATTTTAGTACAACATTTAATAAGTTTGGAGCAAATTTGGAGCAAAAGCACCACTCGCAACAATTTATGCAACAAACGGAGAGCAAAAAAGATGAGTAAAAAGCTTTATAGATCTCTCCCATAGACTGTGGGTATATGATGTACCAGCAGGGATTATTCTACTTATCCATGCAGTTCTCCATCCTATAAACCAGTGGTCTCCAAAGTGTGGACATCCAGCTATTGCAAAATAACAATACCCAGCATCAGGGCCGGCCTTAGGTGTTCAGGCGCCCTGTGCAAGCTAACCTTTAGATGTTGGTACAGCAACCGCACATGTAGGTGGCACCTAGACGCGTTTCTGGGTGCTCAAATGTCGACCCTTTCTTCAGTAGGAATAGCCTACTGAAAAAAGGGTCGACATTTAAGCACCCTGAAACGCGTCTAGGTGATTGATGCCACCTACATGTGCGGTTGCTGTACCAACATCTAATCCGGCAGTTGCAGTTGTACCTCATCATACCTATCAGATGATCCATATGCGGTTGACAATATCCATGGTCCCTGCTCCATCTCTACTCCAGTGAGGCCTTTGCTCCAGCAGAGTTCCCAGTGACGTCACACGCTGAATTCACGAGGCTGAGGCGCTGCAACGTGTCGGTGAACCGACTTACAGTCTTCCACCAGACCCGGCACAAACGTGGACTGATTTCCATCAGAATACCGGTGAGCGCATAACTTTCACATCGAGAGCGCTGTTTAAATCCTGTGCATACAAACGGGCGGCTTTTACAACAGGTCCGGGGCAGTCCGGACCAGCTGCCATCACCACCGGCAACATTTACCTTCCAGCGCAAACAGCCTATAAATTTGTATCTATTCTTTATATACTCTGCTGGGACTAACAACACTGTTTATTCAGAGGATACTGCAACTCTGCTATATTTCCTTTATTAGAGGACAATATTGCAACATTGTTTCATATTTCATTGAAAAATAGCTCTGCAACATTGCTATACATTAACTGTTATTCTTCATCATTTTACAGTGAATTATCTATTGTCGGATGTATATATATAGTGGCATCAGAAATTATTTTAGACAATTTTTACTACATTGTTAGATCCCCCCATAGGGCCCTGTGAGGGGATCTTGTTACCATTACTATTTTTTATTATTATTGTGATATTTTAATAAATACAACTGTTAATTGAAGCACAGTCTATTCTATTAATTCTAAAAAAAAATTATATACTTTCCTTGAGGTTTTGGGTAAATATTTTTGCTATAAAATAATTTACAAATCTGTTTAACTTTCTGAAACCAGTTGATATATAAAAAAAAGTTTTTTCCTGGAATACCCCTTTAAAGGGGAAATCTGGTGCTTTTCTTCTGATTGCCTATCCATAGGAAGGGGATAAGTGTCTGATTGGAGGGGGGTGATCCAACCGCTGGGACCCCCACCCAACGATCTCCTGCCTGGCACCCTGGTGTTCTGAAGATTTATGTGAGGGCATTTATCATTGACTGTCTGTAGAACTGTTTTTGTGTGTATATTTGTTGCCCATTTGGCGCAGCACTGCTATTTTTGGCAACTTTTTGGTGTACACTTTAGGGGAAAAAAAGTGTTACAGATCAGCTAAGATTAGTCTTGTGCAGTGGTAATGAATTTATCAACTTTTTAAAAAGTCTCAAAAAACACCAAAAAGTCAAAAAAACTACACCAGCCCAGACTTAACTATGTGAATAGTGAAATTTCAGAAAATGTGTACCTCCACAAAATGTATTAAATGTCCTGTGACCATTTAATAAATTTGGCGCAATCACACAAAAAAACACGCAAAAAAAAGAACAAAAGTGTTTTCTACATCACACATATCTTAAATAGTAAATGGAAAGACAGTGGGGGAGATTCTCGAAGAATTTCGCGACAAAAAAAATCTATTTCGCAGCAAAATTTTGGCCTGAAAAGTATCAACCACATTTTCAAAGAGCTTTGTACCGCGGTTTACACTGTTCACGTCAGTTTTGTAAAAGTGGGCGTGTCCACATATATTGTCTGCTTTACATGATATTTTGGAAAGCCTGTGAGACCAGATTACATAAAAAATATGGTGTGAATTTGTACGCCCTCCGTATTAGCAATCACTGCTGCTCCCAAGGCGGTGATGGGAACGGGATCCCTGCTGAAATCATTCAGCAGACATCCCGTGGCAATGCCTAGGGGGGTCCTGAGACCCCCCAATAACGGTGATCGCCGTGATTCACCGTTCATTTCTGACCAGCGAATCACGGCTATTCTTGGAGATCAGGTCTCTGGTGACCTGATTGCCCAGAAAATAAGGGTGATCCATGCTGTCTGAGACAGCACATATCACCCTGAAGGTTAGGAGTGAGGTGAAAGGGGTGCCACCTCCTCCAATCCCCTGCCATTGGTCGGTCGCAAGCGACCGACCAATAGCAGGTGTTGGACGGGGAGGTTGAAAGGTTAGTTCCCCCACTCTGCCCACCCATGGTAGTTTGGGCACAGTGGAGGGAACCAGTACAGGAGAGGTGAGCAGCGGTAGGAGCGATCAGCGGCAGCAGGCGGCAATCAGGTAAGGTGGCGATCAGCGGTGTGGGCGCACACTGTGGCCTTTGTGATGTTACAAAACTACAACTCCCAGCATGCCCAGGAATCTGTTGGCTGTCTGGGAATGCTGGGAGTTGTAGTTTTGCAACATCTGGAGGTCCACAATTTGGAAACCACTATGTAGTGGCGCAAAACTCGCCAATTTGGGCGCAAGAATTAAACATTTTGGCGTGAAAAAAAAATAAGGTATTTTCAAAGGGAGACAAGAGCCAATTGAAAATATGAGGAAAAAAATTGAATACGTAATCGTTTAGCACAACGTACAAATACAGCAGTTTTTGAGAATCTCCCCCAGTGTTCTGAATACACATCTTCAGGACACCAGGGCCCCAGGAGATCGTATTCTGTGAATAGGGGATAAAAAGAAAAGTACTGGAGTTCCCCTTTAACTATAGTGCTAAATCTTAATGGCTGGACAACCCCTTTAACTGAAAATACATTGGAGTAAGATGCCCTAAATACTTTTAAGGGCCCATCCACACTGAATACATGTAGCACGGAATTCCCTTGCTGAATTTCCTCAGTGGATCTGCGCCACCCAGGATGGAAGGTTTTTTCTTGCTGAATTTTATAGCGGAAATAAGCATCAGAAATTAATGTCCTATTAATATTTTATTTTCCGAGTGGATTTCACTAAAAGAACGAGCACGATCATTCTTTCCACAGAATCCGGATTTGTGTCGGAAGTTCTGATACAAAACTTCCGTATATACTAATACTAAGTAGCAGAGTCCAGTGAGATCAAAGGGATTCTGCTGCAAGCAACAGCTGGAGGCCTACTGGTTGGGAAACACTGCCATAGACTTTTATAGAGTATTAGAGCCCCATACAATTTAGCACTTGTTAGCAGACATAAATACACCCATATGTTACATTTTTTCAATTCACTGCTCGGTCAGGATGGGACTTGTAGCTGTAATAAGGGGGCATAATATGCCCATGTGAAAACCTGCCAAATGTGTATAATACTGAATAATTCCCCTATTACTATTTATTTACAATTTATAGTTATTGCGTTTTTTTGTACATCATCATATTGTAATCCGTGTTAATCCATCTGCCACGCTGAAAATTTCATGCAATGTATCAATTGGATCAGAAAAGACAATAATTACAATGAACATGAAATCATCATCTGTCTGGGCTCCAAACAAGGCTCTGGTTCCTATGTGTGATGCCAGCGCTTCCCTCTCTGGAGTGGCACAAACCAGTATATTCTTAATCAATCACCCTCATAGATGCCACACACCAGCCTGGAGTCCATCAGTTATCACAATACTGAGGAGGCAAATTAGCAGTTGGCTCGGATACTCACTGACCCTATTAGAGTCACTGGATGTAGTCACTGACATGAGACTACATCACCAATTCATTCTGAACCATCAGTGTGCGGACAAAGAATATAACAATACGGGCTCTGATGCCTTTAGTCATTCCATATATCAAATATTTTACATTTAGGTCAATCCTGGCCAGACCGTGGTTTAAAGGGGTACTCCGCCCCTAGACATCTTATCCCCTATCCAAAGGATTGGGAATAAGATGTCTGATCGCAGGGGTCCCACCACTAGGGACCCCCGCGATCACCCTGCTGCACCTGGCATTCGTTTAGAGCATCGAGTGCAGCGCCGATAGGGGATAAGATGTCTAGGGGAGGAGTACCCCTTTAAACTAACAGCATAAATGCATCTATACTACGCTCATATAACACCAGCCTCAGTGCTTTGGCACTTATGTATAGTCTATAATAGGCCACAACTCTGATCATGAAAAGGTGAAACACTGTGCAGATGAAATGCAGTTGTATAATGTACAGTATCTCACATAAGTGAGTACACCCCTCACATTTTTTGTATGTTTTAATGTGACAACCTGAAGAAATGACACTTTCATGTTATCGCTCTCACACTCTCTAATACTGATCATTGAAAGTTCAATCAAAGAACTCTCTGGGGATCTGTAAAAAAAAAAAAAATTGTTGCTCTACATAAAGATGGGCTAGGCTATAAGAAGATTACCAAAACCCTGGAACTGAGCTGCAGCATGGTGGGCAAGATCATACAGGACAGGTTTAACTCCGAACAGGCCTCTCCATAGTCTACCAAAGAGTACACCTACACCTACCATTTGTGAATGAACTCTTTCTGACTATTCTTTTCTTTCTTGATACAATGCTTTGGAATCTACAATTATCAGTCGTTGTGAAAGGGGTATTCCAGGAATTCTTTTTATGTGACTATGCTACAGGGGCTGTAAAGTTAGTGTAGTTCATAATATAGTGTCTGTACCTGTGTGTGACGGCTGGTCTCATATTCTTATGTGATCTTTGCTCTGGATATTCATTTTTAACAGCATCCATATTCCCAGGATGCAGTGCGGACGAGACAGGTTCTCACTAGTCAGGTGATGACAGGGAGCCTGTTCTGCTTCATTGGGTGGAGTGAGCACAGGGAATTTGCAGCAGCTGGAGGCACACTGATTAGAAAGCACTGGTCTTATGCATGGAATTCAGCTCCTTTGGTGGTTCAATGGGTGGGGTGGCTGATGTGTGGGAGGGAGAAAAGTAGAATTATGGGATTTGTAGTAAACGTGAAATATCAACAGGAAATATCCAGTTCACAAAAAGATAGCCACAGCATTATGGTAATCTCACAGCATAGCCATTTAGCTCAAAGACAAGCGCAGATCCTTCCTAAGCATTTCTATTACTGTCTGCCAGGTACAGACTAAAATCACCTTATGGTGGATAACCCCTTTAACAGACACTACATTAATAGTTGCAACCTGGGAATTCACTGCTGTCAAGTCAAGATCCTTGTGTACAAGTTAAAGGGCAAAAACCCATGTAACCCTCAGGGCCATCCACACTGCTGATTCTCCGCTTAGAGATATTCCTAGTAGAGAGTCTATCTGCGATCAATCGGCACTAGGACATGTTGACAGCAATGCAGTCATGGCGAAATTCGGCCAAAAGAATAAACTTGAATATCCATTGTGGGATTGTCTGCCCTCAAAATTCTGCAATGTAAACGTGACGCATCAATTGTGGAAGGCCACTTGTTGGATGCCTGGCAGGGCTGCCCATGGGAAAACTATGTGTGGTGTCGCAATAGAAACTTACAGTTCGTGAGGCCAGGGCAGCATTAACCTCCACGCTCCTCCTGGGCCAAGGCTGGGGCGATGAAATACCACAGATGCGAGGTTATGGAGAAACTGTGTTTTTCACCGAGGTTAGGAACAGGTGGTTAAGTCCTTTACAATGCAGTTCAGAGTAAGGGAAAATGCAGAGACAACTTGATGAGTCCTATTGGATTGCTGAGACTTGGAGTACATTTCATCTTTGCTACTTGACTTGACTGACTTGTACTTGAATTGACTGGAACTTAGATTTAGACAACCCATGCTAACTTTAGACTGACTGAAGAATATTCCCCGGAGCTACTAGCTTATCACCAGGCTCGGAACGGGACCTGTGCAATGGGGTTTTTGAAAATTGTGTTGCCGTAGATTTTAGACTTGGCCTCAGGTCTCCTCATGATTAACTCCTTCTCCTCACTCCTTGTCACTTTGCTACCTCCTCTCACTACACTCCACTACTCTCACTACTGGCTAAGCTTCCCCCTACACTATTTTAGGCTTTTTCTAGGGGGCCTCTTATTGGACAGGAGGAATCACCTGGTTCCCTCTGCATGATTTCTCTTAAAAATACAGTAACTGCGATAAACATATGTTTAACACAAGATCACAAGATAATACAGCACAATATACCCTGGAGTAGTGAGCCCAGGACAATGACACTGGAAGTGCCTGAGGCAACATTGACCGGACAGGACAACATCCTGTACTGGGTTAAAACATAAACGGTATAGCAGAATATATTAAAAACAGTGGGACTCCGCTGCAAGTATTATTCCGCGGATGAATTTTTTTCGGGCAGAAATTCAGCAATGTGGCCCTTAGGCTAAGTTTCCACTTGTTTTTTTTTCTGGCAGTTTTTGGAATACTGCCACTGCAGTTTTTGAGCCAAAGCCAGAAGTGTATTCATAAGGAATAGGACATATAAAGGAAGGACTTACACTTCTCCTCCCTTATGGATCCACTTCTGACTTTGGCTCAAAAACTGCAGTGGCAGAAATCTAAAAACTGCCAGAAAAAAAACCAAGTGGAAACTTAGCCTTACACTCTTCCGCCCAGCAGTGACAGATCCAGGGTCTAATCTTGATCTTAGGAGGGGCACTATCAGGCTATATTTGCATGGCAGAATGTAGGGGGGCAATTGCCTCCCCACCCCCCCCCCCCCCCACCCCCCACAGACACACACAAATCTGCCACTGCCTCCCAGATTAGCTCTAAACCAAATCTTTGGCAACCATGGATCCAAATCTGTCCATTTAGGCTTTTTGTATTTTCAATCACATTGTGGATGCACAGGGAATGCTATGTTTGTTGGATCCCTTAAAGGGGTACTCCGCTGGAAAACATTTTTTTAAACAATTGGTGCCAGTTAAACAGATTTGTAAATTACTTCCATTAAAAAATCTTAATCCCTCCAGTACTTATCAGCTGCTTTATACTACAGAGAAATTATTATTGAATTTCTTTTCTGTCTGCCCACAGTGCTCTCTGCTGACACCTCTGTCCATGTCAGGAACTGGCCAGAGTAGGAGCAAATCCCCATAGCAAACCTATCCCCTCGGCAGTGCTGGAGGCTCCGAGTGTGCAGCGTGATGTCACACCCCGCCCCCTCAATAAAAGTCTATGGGAGGGGGCGTGACAGCCATCACACTCCTCCCATAGACTTGCATTTAGGGGGCGGAGCGTGACTTCACACGGGGGCAGAGTCGTGACATCACGATACTCTGGCCTTGTGGTCGTCACGCTACACACTCGGAGCCTCCAGCGCTGCAGAGAGCTCAAAAAGGTGGATGCGCAATGACAGATTGCGGGGGTCCCCCCGCTATCAGACATCTTATCCCCTATACTTTGGATAGGGGATAAGATGTGTTAGGGCCGGAGTACCCCTTTAAAAAGAAAATAACTTCTTCTGTAGTATACAGCAGCTGATAAGTACTGGAAGGATTAAGATTTTTAAATAGAAGTACTTTACAAATCTGTTTAACTTTCTGGCACCAGTAGATTAGAATATATATATATATATATATATATATATATATATATATATATATATATGTTTTCCAGTGGAGTACCCCTTTAATGTTATTTTGGAAATATCCCAAAAGCAAAAGAGATCTGCTCAAATGTCAGCTTCGGAAGGGTTGTCTTCTGCTGGACCTCCCTTATGTTGTCAGTTACCAGTAGTATCTTCTGCTTGGCCAATTTATCCCTGGATATAACTAAGTGTTTCCCAACCTGTATGTCTCCAGCTGTTGGAAAACTACAACTCCCAGCATGCCCGGACAGCCGAAGGCTGTCCGGGCATGCTGGAAGTTGTAGTTCTCCAACAGCTGGAGGCATCCTGGTTAGGAAACACTGGTCTAACTAAAAGCAAAGGGAATTTGTGATAATTGACAGCAGAGGGCAACTCAAGAATATTAACCGTGACCTTTTAAAGGGGAAATACATACGATCATAACTCACAATAATGTAAATATTTTTCGGAAGCCCTGCTATTGCTCTGGGGTTTCATTTCACGTGACTATAATACTATCTGCCCCCTTGGAGGTTTCCATTTCCTTTATTAGAACGATCTTTGTTATAGACACAATCAGCTGACAGCTCGCACTATATGAGTTGGATTGACCCCTGTATTGTTCTTTGACCCCCTATGTCCTGCACTGTATACTTGTGTCCTCCAAGAAACACTATTGCAGGCAGCACCTGGCGCCCCCCATATCCTGCCATGTCCTTTTCTTTGTTTACGTTTTTAGCAACTTTTCTCGTTATTGTAAATAGCGAAGTCCAAGCGACTTTCCTCTGGATTGGAGGAGGCTTTTTACAATAAATCACATCCATATTGTGCCATCAGTGACGGCCCATGATTAAACCTTCCCTCCGGCGTAACCATCCATCACTTTGCTGCAATCTTACTCAGCGGGCAAATGCGAAAAGCTGTTTGTGATCTAAGCCAAGAACTTTTCCTGCCACCTATTTATCGTTTCATCAGCATCAAAACATCTTTGATTCCGAGATCTAAAACCAGAAGATAAAGAATAGTTCAAATGTCTAAGCAAAGGATAACAATCTCTCGGCTTTCGTGGTCCTGTATTTGGAAGGACATGATCAAAATGTTATACATGTAAAGGCTTTTTCTCAGATGTTCATACACATATACACATTCAATTATATTTAAAAAAAAACATTACAACTTTATATATAGTTTGTGCTAACTTAGAACTTAAAGGGGTGTTCCAGGAAAAAACTTTATTTATATATATATATATATATATATATATATATCAACTGGCTCCAGAAAGTTAAAGAGATTTGTAAATGACTTCTATTAAAAAATTTTAATCCTTTCAATAATTATCAACTGCTGAAGTTGAGTTGTTTTCTGTCTGGCAAAAGTGCTCTCTGCTGAAATCTCTGCTTGTCTCGGGAACTGCACAGAGTAGAACAGGTTTGCTATGGGGATTTGCTTCTAAACTGGGCGGTTCCCGAGACACGTGTCATCAGAGAGCACTTAGACAGAAAGGAACAACTCAACTTCAGCAGCTCGTAAGTACTGGAAGGATTAAGATTTTTTAATAGAAGTCATTTACAAATCTGTTTAACTTTCTGGAGCCAGTTGATATATTAAAAAAAAAGTTTTTTTTCCTGGATAACCCCTTTAACCCCTTAAGGACCCAGCCATTTTACACCTTAGGACCCGGCCATGTTTTGCACATCTGACCACTGTCACTTTAAACATTAATAACTCTGGAATGCTTTTAGTTATCATTCTGATTCTGAGATTGTTTTTTCGTGACATATTCTACTTTAACTTAGTGGTAAAATTTTATGGTAACTTGCATCCTTTCTTGGTGAAAAATCCCCAAATTTAATGAAAAAAATGAAAATGTAGCATTTTTCTAACTTTGAAGCTGTCTGCTTGTAAGGAAAATGGATATTCAAAATATATTTTTTTTGGGTTCACATATACAATATGTCTACTTTATATTTGCATCATAAAATTGATGAGTTTTTAATTTTGGAAGACACCAGAGGGCTTCAAAGTTCAGCAGCAATTTTAAAAATTTTCACAAAATTTTCAAACTCACTATTTTTCAGGGACCAGTTCAGTTTTGAAATGGATTTGAAGGGTCTTCATATTAGAAATACCCCATAAAAGACCCCATTATAAAAACTACACCCCCCAAAGTATTCAAAATGACATTCAGTAAGTGTATTAACCCTTTAGGTGTTTCACAGGAATAGCAGCAAAGTGAAGGAGAAAATTCAAAATCTTCATTTTTTACACTCGCATGTTCTTGTAGACCCAATTTTTGAATTTTTGCAAGGGGTAAAAAGGAGAAAATTTTTACTTGTATTTGAAATCCAATTTCTCTCGAGTAAGGACATACCTCATATGTCTATGTTAATTGTTCGGCGGGCGCAGTAGAGGGCTCAGAAGGGAAGGAGCGACAAATGGTTTTTGGGGGGCATGTCACCTTTAGGAAGCCCCTATGGTGCCAGGACAGCAAAAATAACACATGCCATACCATTTTGGAAACTAGACCCCTCAGGGAACGTAACAAGGCATAAAGTGAACCTTAATACCCCACAGGTGATTCACGACTTTTACATATGTAAAAAAATATATATTTTTTTTACCTAAAATGCTTGGTTTCCCAAAAATTTTACATTTTTAAAAAGGGTAATAGCAGAAAATACCCCCCAAAATTTGAAGCGCAATTTCTCCCGATTCAGAAAACACCCCATATGGGGATGAAAAGTGCTCTGCTGGCGCACTACAGGTCTCAGAAGAGAAGGAGTCACATTTGGCTCTTTGAAAGCAAATTTTGCTCTGTGGGCATGCCGCATTTAGGAAGCCCCTATGGTGCCAGAACAGCAAAAAAAAACACATGGCATACCATTTTGGAAACTAGACCCCTCGGGGAACGTAACAAGGGGTAATGTGAACCTTAATACCCTACAGGTGTTTCACGACTTTTGCATATGTAAAAAAAATACATTTTTTTTTTTACCTAAAATGCTTGGTTTCCCAAAATTTTTACAATTTTAAAAAAGGGTAATAGCAGAAAATACCCCCCAAAATTTGAAGCCCAATTCCTCCCGATTCAGAAAACACCCCATATGGGGGTAAAAAGTGCTCTGCTGGCGTACTACAGGTCTCAGAAGAGAAGGAGTCACATTTGGCTTTTTGAAAGCAAATTTTGCTCTGGGGGCATGCCGCATTTAGGAAGCCCCTATGGTGCCAGGACAGCAAAAAAAAAAAAAACACATGGCATACTATTTTGGAAACTAGACCCCTTGGGGACCGTAACAAGGGGTAATTTGAACCTTAATACCCTACAGGTGTTTCACGACTTTTGCATATGTAAAAAAATATATATATTTTTTTACCTAAAATGCTTGTTTTCCCCAAAATGTTACATTTTTAAAAAGGGTAATAGCAGAAAATACCCCCCAAAATTTGTAACACAATTTCTCCCGAGTACGTTGATACCCCATATGTGACCCTAAACTGTTGCCTTGAAATACGACAGGGCTCCAAAGTGAGAGCGCCATGCGCATTTGAGGCCTAAATTAGGGACTTGCATAGGGGTGGACATAGGGGTATTCTACGCCAGTGATTCCCAAACAGGGGGCCTCCAGCTGTTGTAAAACTCCTAGCATGCCTAGACAGTCAACGGCTATCTGGCAATACTGGGAGTAGTTGTTTTGCAACAGCTGGAGGCTCCGTTTTGGAAACAGTGGCGTACCAGACGTTTTTCATTTTTATTGGGGAGGGGGGCTGTGTAGGGGTATGTGCATATGTAGTGTTTTTTAATTTTAATTTTATTTTGTGTTAGTGTAGTGTAGTGTTTTTAGGGTACAGTCACACGGGCGGGGGTTCACAGTAGTTTCTCGCTGGCAGTTTGAGCTGCGGCAGAAAATTTGACGCAGCTCAAACTTGCAGCCGGATACTTACTGTAATCCTCCGCCCATGTGAGCGTACCCTGTACGTTCACATTGGAGGGGGGGGACATCCAGCTGTTGCAAAACTACAACTCCCAGCATGCACGGTCTATCAGTGCATGCTGGGAGTTGTAGTTTTGCAACAGCTGGAGGCACACTGGTTGTGAAACACCGAGTTTGGTAACAAACTCAGTGTTTTGCAACCAGTGTGCCTTCAGCTGTTGCAAAAGCTACAACCCCCAGCATGTACGGACAGCGGAAGGGCATGCTGGGTCTTGTAGTTATGCAACAGCTGGAGGCATACTACTTTGGCTGGGGATGCTGGGGATTGTAGTTATGCAACAGCTGGAGACACACTGGTTTGCTACTTAACTCAGTGTGCCTTCAGCTGTTGCAAAACTACAACTCTCAGCAGTCAGACAGCCAACGGGCATGCTGGGAGTTGTAGTTATGCAACCACCAGATGCACCACTACAACTCCCAGCATGCACTTTAGCTGATTGTGCAAGCTGGGAGTTGTAGTTATACAACAGCTGAAGGTACACTTTTCCATAGAAAGAATGTGCCTCCAGCTGTTGCAAAACTACAAGTCCCAGCATGCCCATAAGGGAATGCTGGGAGTTGTGGTGGTCTGCCTCGTGCTGTTGCATAACTACAGCTCCCAGCATGCCCTTTTTGCATGCTGGGAGCTGTTGCTAAGCAACAGCAGGAGGCTGTCACTCACCTCCAACGATCCAGCCGCATCAGGTCAGTCCCTCGTCATCGCCTCCGCCGCCGCTGCTCCTGGGGCCCCGATCCCAACAGGGACGCCGGGGATCGGGGTCCCCAGCACCCGGGGTGCACGTCCCGTACCCGCTCACGTCCTCCGGAAGAGGGGCGGAGCGGGTTGCGGGAGTGACACCCGCAGCAGGCGCCCTGATTGGTCGGCCGGTAATCCGGCCGACGAATCAGTGCGATCGTGAGGTGGCACCAGTGCCACCTCACCCCTGCAGGCTCTGGCTGTTCGGGGCCGTCTCTGACGGCCCCGATCAGCCAATAATTCCGGGTCACCGGGTCACTGGAAACCCGATTGACCCGGAATCCGCCGCAGATCGCTGGACTGAATTGTCCAGCGATCTGCGGCCATCGCCGACATGGGGGACCCCCCTGGGCGATATGCCCCGATGCCTGTTGAACGATTTCAGCAGGCATCGGGCACCGGCTCCGCTCCAGATGGTTGCGGGGGGCCGGTAAAACACATGATGTTCTCATACGTCATGTGTCCTTAAGGAGTTAAGCATAAAATCATCCCATCCTCTGCCATAGCCCATCCTTTCCCTTCAATCAGCCTATAGAATTGTCTGAATATCATTCCTTAGATATATAGAGAAGTTTTCGCTCTTTGGTTCCATGAAATGAGAGAATGGCATTATTCAGATATCCACTCTGTCTCTCTCCTATTCCCTCTCTGAAAGCAGCCCCCACCCTCCTGAGAAACACAGATCATTTCATGCTCTTTTTATTGCTGAGAACTGGCAGGTGTGTGCAGCCTCTGCCTATCAGACACCGAATCTATCTCTGCTGCTTAGAGCAGGAGGGTGGGGGCTGGCAGAGCAGAGCTGCAATAATTGCTGGGAAATGTAGGCAAGGGGACAGAAGAATGGCAAAGAATATCAAGAAGCCAGAGAAGACAACAGAGGCCACAGGAACCATGCATAGCAGGCAGGATGGTTTACAGTAATCAATTCAACTTTATTAAATATACATTAAACATTACATACAGTGTTAAAATAAGTAGTAGGCAAAGCAGAAATAGGAATAGAAAAAAAGGAGGGGTATACTCCAAAGTAATATCCAATATAATCAGGGAACACAGATGTAATCATTAGGTAAAATGGTGCATATCATCAGGAATGGCTGCAAGTATGTGAAAGCTGTGAATACAAAGCACTCTTAACAAGAATGAAATCAAGACTCAAAAGAATAGCAGACTGTGCACCCTTTAGCAAGATACTTCACCTCAAGCCTGAGGTGAGGTATCTCGCTACAGGGTGCACAGTCAGCTATTCTGCTATTCTACAGGGTACACAATCGGCTATTCTGCTATTCTACAGGGTACACAATCGGCTATTCTGCTATTCTACAGGGTGCACAGTCGGCTATTCTGCTATTCTACAGGGTGCACAGTCGGCTATTTGCATTTTGTGTATGGCCAATAAGATCATCATTATTGGTTGAACACCGCCCAGTGTAAACAGGAGATGTGTGTTAGGGTTTTCACCCTTCCTTTCCTCTACTTGCTTCTTAGGCTATGTTCATACGGCAGAATTTCTGTGCGGATTTCCGCATAAAAATTCCGTAAAGAAATTCTGCAGCAGCAGAGTCATATTGAATGTGTCTGCAGAAAGAATAAAACTGTCCATTCTTTATGTGAATTCCGCACGGAATGCATTGCCGTCTATGAGACGGCACATTCCTGTACGGTCCTAGCGCCCACAGTCTGCAGAGTGTCCACACAGGAGAGTTTCCACGTGGACATTCTGTTGAGTGAACTCAGCCTTAGTAAACAGTAACACCTCAGCTGATACTAACCAGCAGCTCCTCATTACCTGGCATCCTGCTTTTTAGCCAGCCCATTCCCTGCTGGGCCCTGCCTATTTAAAGGGGTACTCCGGCATTAAGACATCTTATACCCTATCCAAATGATAGGGGATAAGATGCCTGATCGGGGGGGGGGGGGGGGTCCCGCCGCTGGGGACCCCCGTGATCTTGCACGCAGCACCCCATTATAATCAGTCCCCGGAGCATGTTCGCTCCGGGTCTGATTACTGGCTATCACGGGGCCGGAGCACTGTGACATCACGGCCCGCCCCCCATGTGACATCTCGCTCCACCCCCTCAATGCAAGCCTATGGGAGGGGGCGAACATGCTCCGGGGACTGATTATAACGGGGTGCGGCGTGCAAGATCACGGGGGTCCCCAGCGTCGGGACCCTCGCAATCAGGCATCTTATCCCCTATCCTTTGGATAGGGGATAAGATGTCTTAGTGCCGGAGTACCCCTTTAAACTGTAACAGTTTAGTCTGTGTGGTATTGTGGGGTGTGCGGTGCAGGGCATATGTTGTTACCCTAGGGGCAGATGGTATTAACCCCTTGTGTTCATGAGGCCAGTGCGTGGTTTAGCCTCAGGGCTGGCCTTAGGGGTGTGCGAGTGCGAGCTGTGCGGCCGCACAGGGCGCCATAGCAACAGGGGTGCCGGGCGGCCGACACAGCTTGCACCAGGTATATGTAATTTGTATTGCCCGACGTGCAGTTCCAGGCGCAGCGTTAAATGCCGGTGTAATGAAGAAAACTGTGCCCTGTAGCGGAATGTGAGCCTCCGCACAGGGACACAGTTTTCTGCTTTGCAGGCCGCTCCCTCTCATTCCATTCCCACTACCCTCCCTCAACTGTGTCCCTATGTGGAGGGTCACATTCCGCTTCAGGGCACAGTTTTCTTCATTACACAGGGAGGTTTCACTTACCCCACCCTCCTCCGCGTCTCTGGTTGGCTGGCCGGCCCGAGTCTGAAAAGGGATGTCGCGCATGTGACGTCCCTTCGCAGACCCGCAGAGGAGGACGTCAGTGACGTCACTCGTCAGGCCACCATTGGAGAGAAGCGCAGCGCAGGACAGGTAAGTGTGACTATGTGTGTGTGTGCATGTGTGGGTGTCTCTCTCTGTGTGTGTGTGGGTGTCTGTCTGTGTGTGTGCATGTGTGGGTGTCTGTCTGTGTGTGTGTGTGTGTGTGTGTGTGAGTCCGGGGGCAGGGGGGGTTAGGGGGGGGAACCTACTTCTACCTAATGTGGGGAACCTGCTACTACCTAATGTGGGGAACCTGCTTCTACCTAATGTGGGGAACCTGCTTCTACCTAATGTGGGGAACCTGCTTCTACCTAATGTGGGGAACCTGCTACTACCTAATGTGGGGAACCTGCTTCTACCTAATGTGGGGAACCTGCTACTACCTAATGTGGGGAACCTGCTACTACCTAATATGGGGAACCTGCTACTACCTAATGTGGGGAACCTGCTACTACCTAATGTGGGGAACCTGCTACTACCTAATGTGGGGAACCTGCTTCTACCTAATGTGGGGAACCTGCTACTACCTAATGTGGGGAACCTGCTACTACCTAATGTGGGGAACCTGCTTCTACCTAATGTGGGGAACCTCTTCTAACTAATGTGGGGAAGCTGCTTCTACCTAATGTGGGGAACCTGCTACTACCTAATGTGGGGAACCTGCTACTACCTAATGTGGGGAACCTGCGACTACCTAATGTGGGGAACCTGCTTCTAACTAATGTGGGGAACCTGCTTCTACCTAATGTGGGGAGCATGCTTCTACCTAATGTGGGGAACCTGCTACTACCTAATGTGGGGAACCTGCTACTACCTTATGTGGGGAACTATACTGCACCTAATGTGGGGAACTATACTGCACCTAATGTGGAGGGAACTATACTGCCAACCTATTGTGGAGAACTATACTGCACCTAATGTGGGGGAACTATACTGCACCTAATGTGGGGAACTATACTGCCAACCTAATGTGGAGAACTATACTGCACCTAATGTGGGGGAACTATACTGCACCTAATGTGGGGAACTATACTGCACCTAATGTGGGGAACTATACTGCACCTAATGTGGGAAACTATACTGCACCTAATGTGGGGGAACTATACTGCACCTAATGTGGGGAACTATACTGCACCTAATGTGGGGGAGTTATACTGCACCTAATGTGGAGGAACTATACTGCACCTAATGTGGAGGAACTATACTGCACCTAATGTGGGGAACTATACTGCATCTAATGTGGGGGAACTATACTGCACCTAATGTGGGGAACTATACGGCACCTAATGTGGGGGAACTATACTGCACCTAATGTGGGGAACTATACTGCATCTGATTAAGGGGACAGGGGACTGGTGAAGGGGTACATGGGACTGATTAAGGGGGCAAGGGACTGATTAAATATAAAAAAAAATATTTGTCACAAAGATTTTTTTTCCTCTTTGTGTACGTTTATGGGAGGGGGGGGCGCACAGGGTGCCTGAACACCTAAGGCCGGCCCTGTTTAGCCATAACCACCCAAAGGTATACCGCTGGATCCTGGGCTAGGCACGGGGGCAATGAAGACACCGACACCAAGTTATGGACAACGGTAGCTTTACTGAGGGTAGACAGTTGTTACAGTCTATGCAGTACAGCCGGGGCCCAATGAGTTGACCAGTGACACAGAGACCTCGCAGGTTTGCTGGGACATGTAGTTTGACAGGAGAATTTAGTGCAGGCCACGCTGGATAGACAGATGACTTGACTTGACTGACTTGTCACTGACAGGACGGTGACTTTATCTTACTTGCACAAGACTTGTGGCTGCAGGACTTGACTTGAGGCCTCCACTACTCTGGACACACACCCTAGGCACAACTTTACTGGACCTCAGGAAGCAAGAGAGAGAAGCTAGCTCCACCCAGGGCTTATATGGAGGAGACTAGCAGGGAGCCCATAGGTCATCTTTATGGTCAGCTGGTCACTGGTACCTCCTGGGTAACAATCACATGGTACATTTTATTAACCTCTTAAGGACTCAGCGTTTTTCCGTTTTCGCAATTTCATTATTTCCTCATCACCTTCTAAAATCATAACGCTTTCAATTTTTCACATAAAATTCCATATGATGGCTTATTTTTTGCGCCACCAATTCTACTTTGCAGTGACATTAGTCATTTTACCAAACAATCCACAGCAAAATGGAAAAAAAATTAATTGTGCGACAAAATTGAAGAAAAAATGTCATTTTGTAACTTTTTGGGGCTTCCGTTTCTACGCAGTGCACTTTTCGGTAAAAGTGACACCTTATCTTTATTCTGTAGGTCCATACGGTTAAAATAATACCCTACTTATATAGGTTTGATTTTGTCATACTTCTGAAAAAAATCATAACTCCATGCAGGAAAATGTATACGTTAACTTTTTTATTTTTCCGCGTCCAGGCCGGTATGAGAGTTAATTTTTTGCGCCGTGTTCTGAAGTTTTTATTGGTACCATTTTATTGATCAGACTTTTTGATCGCTTTTTATTCATTTTTTCATGATATAAAAAGGGACTAAAAATACGCTATTTTGGACTTTGGAATTTTTTTTGCGCGTACACCATTGACCGTGCGGTTTAATTAATTATATATTTTTATAGTTCGGACATTTCCGCACACGGCGATACCACATATTTTTATTTTTATTTACACAGTTTGTTTGTTTTTTTATGGGAAAAGGGGGGTGATTCAAACTTTTATTAGGGAAGGGGTTAAATGACCTTTTATCAACTTTTTTAAAACTTTTTTTTTGCAGTGTTATAGCTCCCATAGGGAGCTATAACACTGCACACACTGATCTTTTACACTGATCGTTGCAAAGCCATAGCTTTGCATGGGTCAGCGTTATAGGGAGTTGATTTCTCAAGCCTGTAGCTCAGACTTGGAGCAATCAAATGCAGATCAGACACGATGGAGCAAGGTAAGGGGACCTAGCTGATTGGGACATCGCGATTTTATCACAATAGTCCCGATCAGACCGACTGAGCTGCCGGGAAGCTTTTACTTTGGTTTTAGATGCGGTGATCAAATTTGATCGCCGTGTCTGAAGGGTTAATAGCGTGAGGTACATCGATCAGTGCCGCACGCTATTAGCCCAGGGCCCCGGCTATCATTAGCCGCCGGGACCGACCCGGTATGATGCGGGGTCATGGCACGACCCCGTTTTAAATAC
Source organism: Hyla sarda (assembly GCF_029499605.1). NCBI lineage: Eukaryota > Metazoa > Chordata > Amphibia > Anura > Hylidae > Hyla > Hyla sarda. The sequence goes on from NC_079193.1 coordinate 315,448,779, forward strand.
CGGGACCGGGCGCAGGGCGTACAGGTATGCCCTGCATCCTTAAGAGGTTAAAGGCATAACACATCTTTTAATATACAACATATATACAAGTGGGGAAACAACTAAAGGGGGCCCTCGGACACTGAGGGACACTGCCTGACAGGGCAGGAATGGTACGGGGAAACACCATCCCATACTGGGCTACCACAAACTCCCCCTCTTAACCAGCCTAGCGGTATTCCCGAGCGTGACTCGGGGTTAATTTTCGCTGCTAGAAGCGGTAACCCCGAGTCACGCTCGGGGTAGAATTGCAAAGTTGCTGTGCGGGCTGCACAGTATATCGCAAAAGCAATCGAATTGCGATTTTTGCTTTTTGCGATGTAGTGATGCAGCCCCCGGGAAAATATGTGATTATCTGCTCGGGTCGGCTCCCGTGGCGGGGGCCGGCCAGAGCAGGTAAAGACATATACTAAAAGTCAGTGTTTCTCAACCAGGGGGCCTCCAGATGTTGCAAAACTACAACTCTCAGCATGCCCGGACAGCCAAAGGCTGTCCGGGCATGCTGGGAGCAGTAGTTTCAAAACAGCTGGAGGCCCCCTGATAGAAAAACCCTGAACTAAGTGTAAAAGTAAAAAGGAAGAAAATAAAAAAACCTTTTGCTCACCTAATCCCGGTCCCTGCAGATGTCGTTCCCCTCCGTGTGCTCTGGTCACTGCTCTATTCATCTTACAGGACCTTTCCCTTTTCAGCCAATCACAGGCCGCAGTGGTGTAAAGCCTGTGATTGGCTGAAGGGGAAAGGGCTTGTTCTGCAGCAAATACACTAGGTTTGAAATCTGCCGGCAAACCCAGTGTATGTTACTGCAGGACAAGGTGACAGAGGGGGGAATGTGACACAGGGGAGAATGTAACAAGGGGGGGGGAATGTGACAAGGGGGGGGGAATGTGACAAGGGAGGGGAATGTGACATAGGGGGGAATGTGACAGAGGGGGGAATGTGACAAAGGGGGGGATGTGACGGGGGGAGTGGAATGTAACATGGAGGGGGGAGAATGTAACAAGGGGGGGAATGTGACAGGGGGGATGAATGTGACGGGGGGAGAGTGTAACAAGGGGGGAGAATGTGACAGGGGGGATGAATGTGACAGGGGGGGAGAATGCAACAAGGGGGGGGAATGTGACAGGGGGGGGAATGTGACAAAGGGGGGATGTGACGGGGGGAGTGGAATGTAACATGGAGGGGGGAGAATGTAACAAGGGGGGGGGGTGTAACAAGGGGGGAATGTGACAGGGGGGATGAATGTGACGGGGGGGGAGAGTGTAACAAGGGGGGAGAATGTGACGGGGGGATGAATGTGACGGGGGGGGAGAGTGTAACAAGGGGGGAGAATGTGACAGGGGGGATGAATGTGACAGGGGGGGAGAATGCAACAAGGGGGGGGGGAATGTGACAGGGGGGGGATGTGACAAGGAGGGGGAGAATGTGATATGGGGGGGGGGAAATGTGACAAGGGAGGGGGAATGTGACGGGGGGGGAGATGTGGAATTTCAATGCAAAAAATTGTACCGCTTTTGGTACAAATTTCCAGACGGAATCATACCGCTAGGGAGGTCAATTGCAATCGCCCTCGATGCCCAGTCCTGGAGGGCGGGGGACCGATGTGACCACTGGGGCCAATGACAGTCCCTGAGACATTTTTAACACAATGTCCTTTCCAAGTCTGATGACAAACAGAAATTAGTCCATGTGACATTGTGAATGTCCATACATGCTTTTGTACATATGCGAGGACTTTTGACCTTGTAATGACATTCTGAACACTCTCTAACAATAATATGCATAACAATTATTAAAGATATTCTGGATTGGGCTGCCGGAGGCTATCTACCCAATGCCTTGGCTACTGAGCTTTACACACTTCCCCCCAGATTTCTGTACATGCTGTATTAATCTAGACATAAGTATTACTTTGACATTATATTTTCTCTGTCACTGTACGTGTTTTGTATTGCTATCAAGAATACCTTCTGGCCAGTAAAGTATCCTGCACACTTGGACGTGAGAAAATATTAGACATTTTTACTATAGACATGGGTGGACTGGGTGTTCAAATAATGTTACAGTCCTAACTGATATATATTTACATGTATGTGGACTACTTTTACCATATAACTGGACTATGTGTGGTACATAACTTCTACATGGTTTAGGTTGAATTAATCTTTGTACCTTGCTGGGAGTTGTAATGGCGGTGAGGTAATGGCTACGCTTTTCCTAACTGGGTCAGGATACCTCCCATATAGATTGCCATGAATAAAAACACTGCACACTTTAGCCATTCCTGTACAAACATATTATACACGTTTTATTAACCCCTTAAGGACTCAGCCCATTTTGGCCTTAAGGACTCAGACAATTTAATTTTTACGTTTTCATTTTTTCCTCCTCGCCTTCTAAAAATCATAACTCTTTTATATTTTCATCCACAGACTAGTATGAGGGCTTGTTTTTTGCGCGACCAGTTGTCCTTTGTAATGACATCACTCATTATATCATAAAATTTATGGCACAACCAAAAAACACTATTTTTGTGGGGAAATTAAAACGAAAAACACAATTTTGCTAATTTTGGAAGGTTTTATTTTCACACCGTACAATTTATGGTAAAAGTGACATGTGTTCTTTATTCTGAGGGTCAATACGATTAAAATGATACCCATTATTATATACTTTTATATTATTGTTGCGCTTAAAAAAAATCACAAACTTTTTAACCAAATTAGTACGTTTATAATCCCTTTATTTTGATGACCTCTAACTTTTTTATTTTTCCGTATAAGTGGCGGTATGGGGGCTCATTTTTTGCGCCATGATCTGTACTTTTTTTTGATACCACATTTGCATATAAAAAACTTTTAATACATTTTTAATAATTTTTTTTTTAATAAAATGTATTAAAAAAGAAGGAATTTTGGACTTTTTTTATTTTTTTTCGTTCACGCCGTTCACCGTACGGGATCATTAACATTTTATTTTAATAGTTCAGACATTTACGCACGTGGTGATACCAAATATGTCTATAAAAAATGTTTTTTACGCTTTTTGGGGGTAAAATAGGAAAAAACGGACGTTTTACTTTTTTATTGGGGGAGGGGATTTTTCACTTTTTTTTTACTTTTACTTTTACATTTTTTTACATTTTTTTTTACACTTGAATAGTCCCCATAGGGGACTATTCATAGCAATACCATGATTGCCAATACTGATCTGTTCTATGTATAGGACATAGAACAGATCAGTATTATCGGTCATCTCCTGCTCTGGTCTGCTCGATCACAGACCAGAGCAGGAGACGCCGGGAGCCGCACGGAGGAAGGAGAGGGGACCTCCGTGCGGCGTTATGAATGATCGGATCCCCGCAGCAGCGCTGCGGGCGATCCGATCGTTCATTTAAATCGCGAACCGCCGCAGATGCCGGGATCTGTATTGATCCCGGCACCTGAGGGGTTAATGGCGGACGCCCGCGAGATCGCGGGCGTCGGCCATTGCCGGCGGGTCCCTGGCTGCGATCAGCAGCCGGGATCAGCCGCGCATGACACGGGCATCGCTCCGATGCCCGCGGTTATGCTTAGGACGTAAATGTACGTCCTGGTGCGTTAAGTACCACCTCACCAGGACGTACATTTACGTCCTGTGTCCTTAAGGGGTTAAAGAACACCAACATAAGTATCTATTTGTTAAAAAATCATGAGCAAAAATATATTACTCTGATGATATATACAGTTTTTCAGTGTACTACTCTACAGTTCTGGTACATTTTGGAGTTCTCAGTAAAGGGTCACAGCTGAAAACTGGGCAGGAACACTTACATATATGGTTACAAATAAACTTGTTGACAAGTCAGGCACCTCTTCTTGAAAGTTGCAAAACCTAAAACAATAACCATTCCTGAACACAGCTAGTCTCAAGACTCAATAGTAGTAATCTTCCAATACTGTGGCCTGGCAACTTTCCATCCCAACCGCGACGGTCACCTTGCTTTCTAGGCTGGGACATGTACCTAGAACCATGAGACTGTGCCCCTCCATGGGGCTGACATGAGTATCCCACAACACATGGGAAAAACTGGAATCAGTGATGGTCGGGCTCACAGTGACTACCACTTGTTCAGCAGCAGCTTGCGCCACTGGGGAATCACCCATAGGTGCCTGTTTGGCCAGTCAAACCTCCGCCTCAACAGAAGTAGGCCGAGGCACTTTGGTTGGTGCCCGTTGGATAGGCCAAACCTCCTCGACTACAGGAGCAGGCCTGGGCGCATCTGTAGACGACCCTCAATGCAGACAACAGGGGACTCAGGATTCCATTCTTCTTGGACGACTTTCCCCTTCACGCTTGGAGGCAGGAGACCAAATGGATTGGAGTCCCAATCTTCAGTGGGGAAATAGGCGAATGGGATTTGTGTGGGATTCTTGGGCCTGGTGACGGCCGCTGCCCTTTCCCCTCACAGGCTCTGTACAGGGGTGTATTCTACAATCTCCCCGCTCTCTAGGGAGTGTAGAGATGGAGGGAGGTAGTCTTTCTTCACTGCTCTCCTATTGACTGTTGGCAGTCCATCAGTGTGCCATACCCCCTCACTCTGTCGAACTTGATGACTATGGCCCTCCGCCGTTCTAGGGGTGGCACTCCCTCTCGTTGTTGCTCTAGCCTTCTTATGTACAAGGCCTCAAGGCTCAAAGTGTCCTGCTGCTGGACTTGATGGACTTTATACAGCATGATTTGAGGACCATACTCTTTCTTTTCTCTGCGCCCTTAATTCTTCCATGATGGAAGCCACTTCGGCCTCCCATTTAGCTTTCTTGGCCTGGGCAGTTCGGACAGATTGATGTGACTTCCCTGGCAGTGGTAGGAGATGATCCCTCATTTACTGGATAGGTGCCGGATTGTCGCCAAATAACCACTTGGGTAGCGTTGGTGACTAGGGACATGCTCTGGGCTGCTGGACCTGGAGCACTGGCTCTGGACTGGGGTAGATGGAGGGGTGGAAAATGTGGCCTCAGCCGGGGTACTGACTTCCAACTCCTCCGTGTAGATCTCTGCCCAGGATCCCCAGGTCTCCTTGTTGCCTCACAGGCAACGGCTCTCGTGAAGACTTCGGCTATGCTACGCTGGCCATGGCGGGGTCCTTTTGCGTGCTTTTCTTCCAACAGATTAACCCTTTCAGGTGTGCAACACAAAAAGAGAAACACAGGACGAAACCCTTATGCAGTATCCTGCTAATTAAAAACGCCTAGGCCAAATGGGTGGAGTGGAGTGCTAGCTGTGGAAGAAGGGAGAGACTACAAATGTGCAACACAAAAAGAGAAACACAGCCGCACATCCACCATTTGTAATTTGATCTACTTGCTTCTCAGAATAATTTCAAAAACTAACAGGTTGTTAGTATACATTTTGATCAAAAAATACAAGCCCACTCGCCACATCAAGGCCACCTCGTTAGAGTGGGTCCCTAACCTGACACTGGCGTAGCCCCCGGCGGCGACCACTGCCTCTGAGACCCCGTGCCCAACGGGGGGAGTGACCCAGTGGCCAGGCAGCCCCATTACTGCCCGACCAAGCCCCTGGCTCTGGGCCACTCCACCCCACAGACAAAGCATCACAGAAACAATGGTCCCCACAGAGAACCACACCAGTATGAAACCTACCATGTGCTCACTGCCAGAAGGCTGGGAGAATGGTAGGAGGAAACCCTTATAACCTTTAACCCTTTCAGGTATGGCGGCAGACATCTTGGGACATAACATCGCTTCAATACCCATTTTGCACATATTGTTCATGACTTCAGGGTTTTCCTCAATAACAGATGACAGTCTTTTATTTACCTCCCCCTCTATTTCACAAGCTGCTCGGGTAAAACAGATTCCACTGACAAAGTCCCGTACACTTTCTGGCGCAAACTTTATTCGCATCGGCATGCAATTCTTACAGACAATACTGGACAAAGTTCAGACTAGGGGGGCACACACCTGTATCCTGTTTGTGACGCCAAAAGTTGTGGTATGGCAGGGTGTGAGGTGCCATGGGGCAGATGGTAATAACCCCTTGTGTCCGTGATGCCAGGGCATGGTTTAGCCTTAACCACCCGAAGGTATACAACTGGATCCTGGGCTAGGCATGGGAGCAATTAAGACACCGACGCCAAGTTACGGACAACGGTAGCTTTATTGAGGGTAGACAGTTGGAATGATCAGTGACACAGAGGCATCACAGGCTTACTGGGACATGTAATTGGAGAATTTAGTGCAGGCCACGTTGGGTAGACAGATGACTTGACTTGACTGACTTGTGACTGACAGGACGGTGACTTTATCTTACTTGCACTTGACTTGTGGCTGCAGGACTTGACTTGAGGCCTTCACTACTCTGGACACACACCCTAGGCACGACTTTATTGAACCTCTGCAGAAACTAAGAGAGCAAAGAGAGAGAAGCTAGCATCACCCAGGGCTTATATGGAGGAGACTAGCAGGGAGCCTATAGGTGACCTTTGGGGTCAACTGGTCACTGGTACCTCCTGGGTAACAATCACATGGAACATTTTATTAAAAGCATAACACATCTTATAATATACAACATATATGCAAATGGGGAAACAACAGGGGGCCCTGGGACACTGAGGGACACTGCGTGACATGGCAGGAAAGGTACGGGGCAACACCATCCCGTACTGGGCTACGACATCTACATCTGCCCTTTCATAGTCTCTGACCTCCAAGTGTGTTCCTGTTTCTCTGACTGTGATTTCATTACCCAGTGGGGCTAACATCCACTCTGGTTCCTCATCCTGGTTGTGACTTCTCACTACGCTCCGTTATCCTGACTTCAGCTATTCCTGAGTACCATGTATATTTATTACTGTTATCTGGCAAATGTTTCTATTTTGTTTGATCACAATTTATTTCCCCTGAGTGATCCCAAAATGTTTATTTTTTCTTAACTTTCTTCCCCAAATTTTATTGCTCCCCACCCTTTTTCACACCTGATTGCACTACTCTGCCAATTTTCTGGCTCAGCCTAACACTATATATCAGAGGCTATAGGTCTGTTAGACCTTAGGTCTGGAGACATTCAAATATGCCATCTCAAACTGCTATCCAAAGTGCTTCTTAAGTGTGACATCAAGAATTATACCAGAATTGAACCAGAAGGGAGCAAAAGGGAACTAACTCAACATTATAACTACAAAAGTTAGTCACTCTTTTTCCAAAAAAAAAACCGAACAAACATGCACTCACTTATTACTTACATCATTGCGATACATTTTCTCTTATATCCCCCACCGATTTCTCCGGTGGACTCTATATACATCTGTCCATGCCTCCTTTCCTCACCTATGTATTGCTCGCATGCACTGCTCACCATCATAAACCACCCAAAGTCACCTCATTCCATGGTACAGCACAGAAGTCGCTCCATCACTTCACCCAGCCATCTGCTCTCCCTCTTCTTTCTTCTGCTTTTAGCTGCTGGGGACATTGCTCCTAACCCTGGCCCAGCTTTCACTAATATTTGCTCAACACTACCTGCCTCTTGCGGAACCACTACAAACTTTAACTGTGCTCTTCTAAACTCTCGATCTGTGTGCAATAAGCTCACCCAGATTCATGACTTATTTCTCACTAATTCTCTTAATCTGCTGGCTCTCACAGAAACATGGATACAACCTTCCGACACTGCTTCTCTCGCTGCTTTATCTTATGGTGACCTTCGCTTTTCCCACACCCCTAGATCTGACACCACCATGGTGGAGGAGTTGGGGTGCTTCTAGCCCCCACAATGCACTTTTCAAGTCATCCCCCCCATTACCCTCACTCACATTTCCCTCTTTTGAGGTCCACACCCTCAGGCTCTTCCGCCCATTGTCTCTCAGAGTGGCCGTCATCTATCGTCCTCCTGGTCCTGGATCATTTTGCCACCAGGCTCCCTCACTTTCTTTCCTCAGAAACATCTACACTCATCATGGGTGATTTTAATATCTCCATTGATACCACAATCTCCTCTTCTGCCTCTCGGCTTCTGTCTCTAACCTCCTCCTTTGCCCTTTCACAGCTTACTGACTCCCCCACACACAAGGATGGGAATACACTGGACTTGATCTTCTTTAGACTTTGCTCTGTCTCTAAATTCACTAATTCTCCTTTTGAGCTCTCTGACCACAACCTTCTCTCTTTCTCTATCAGTAACTCCTATTCTCTTCCAGGCACTCCAACCTTGTACACTTACAGAAACCTGCGTGCCATAAACACTAGTCAATTTATAGACATTCTACAATCTTCACTATCACCAATCTCTTCTCTCTCCTGCCCTAATCTAGCAGCCAAACATTACCATGACACCCTAAAGTCTACCCTGGATCAAATGGCACCCTCTAAAACACGAACCTCCCGACACAGACGGCAGGAACCCATGCACACGCTAACAACCCGCTTTCTCAGGCGATGCTCTAGGTGTGCTGAACGTTTGTGGAGGAAAACTAAGACTTCTTCAGACTATCTGCACTATAAATTCATGCTTAAATCACATTACTCCGCTCTTCATCTCGCCAAACAAACATATTTTACCTCCCTCATTTCCTCTCTGTCTAACAACCCAAAATGCCTTTTTGACACGTTCAACTCTCTCCTTCGGCCTAAAGTAAAGACCCCAATCACTGATCTCTGTGCTGAAGACCTGGCCAAATACTTCAAAACTAAAATCGATGACATTCGTGATGAAATCCTCTCCCAGTCCCCTAAAAGTTCTGATCCAATTCCCAGCCACGTCTCCTCTTCATCACTCTCAGTTTTTGAGCCTGTAACGGAGGATGAGGATTCCAGGCTCCTCTCCTCCGCCCACCCCACTACCTGCTCTAGTGACCCCATGCCTTCACACCTCATCCAGTCTCTCTCTCTTGCTATCAGCTGTCACCTAACTAAAATCTTTAACCTCTCCCTCTCTTCTGGGGTCTTTCCCTCCTCCTTCAAACACTCTATCATAACCCCACTATTGAAAAAACCATCTCTGGACCCATCCTGTGCAGCCAACTATCGACCCGTCTCAAATCTCCCCTTTATCTCCAAACTCCTGGAACGCTTGGTCTATTCCCGCCTTATCCGCTATCTCTCCGAGAACTCTCTCCTTGACCCCTTACAGTCTGGTTTCCGCTCCCTTCACTCCACAGAAACGGCCCTAACCAAAGTCACTAAAGATTTTCTGACGGCCAAATCAAATGGCAATTTCTCTTTACTGATTCTCTTGGACCTGTCTGCGGCTTTTGACACTGTGGATCACCAACTCCTCCTCAGTAGTCTCCGCTCCATCGGTCTCAAGGACTCTGCTCTCACCTGGTTTTCCTCCTATCTCTCTGGCCGCTCCTTTAGCGTGTTGTTTTCTGGCTCTACTTCTCCTCTTCCCCTTGCTGTCGGGGTTCCCCAGGGTTCAGTCCTGGGTCCTCTACTCTTTTCACTCTACACATCCCCCATTGGAAAAACAATCAGTAGATTTGGTTTCCACTACTACCTCTATGCTGATGACACCCAACTCTATACCTCTTCCTCCAACATCACCCCTGCACTCCTACAGAATACCAGTGACTGTCTCTCTGCTGTCTCAGACATCATGTCCTCTTTATATCTGAAACTCAATCTTTCCAAAACAGAACTTGTTTTTTCTCCATCAACTGATACTGTACCCAACCCTGAAATTTCCATCTCGGTATGTGGTACTACCATAACTCCCGGGCAGCAGGCTCGCTGTCTTGGAGTTATACTTGACTCTGATCTGTCGTTCACTCCCCATATTCAGTCTTTTTCACGTTCTTGTCACCTGCATCTCAAAAACATTTCCAGAATCCGCCCGTTTCTCACTACTGAAACTGCTAAAACTCTCATTGCTTTGATTCCCTCCTGCCTCGACTACTGTAACTCTTTACTAATAGGCCTTCCTTTCTCCAAACTCTCTCCTCTCCAGTCCATCCTTAATGCCGCAGCCAGACTCATCTCCCTCTCCAGCCGCTACACCGACGCCTCCTCCCTGTGCCAGTCACCACACTGGTTACCAATTCAGTCCAGAATACAGTACAAAATCCTCAGTCTCACACACAAAGCTCTCCAAAATGCTGCACCTCCTTACATCTCCTCTCTCATCTCTGTCTACCATCCTACACGTTCTCTCCGATCTGCTAATTATCTCACACTAACATCTTCTATAATCCGAATTTCTCACTCCCGTCTCCAAGACTTCACTCGTGCTGCACCGGTTCTCTGGAATGCTATCCCTCAATCCCTCAGACTCAACAACAACATCCATAGTTTCAAGCGTGGCCTAAAAACACATCTCTTCAGACAGGCCTATAACATTCTCTAATTGGCCTCAACATATCCTCAACATATCCCCACACCTCTTGTTTGAATAGTTATTGTGTAATATTATGTCTGATACTTGTCTTTGTTTGTACCCCATAATTGTAAGCGCTGCGAAATCTGTAGGCGCTTTATAAATAAATAAAATAAAATAAATAAAATAAAAATCCCTTGCTCCAGTCAACATCCGTATTGTTGACTGTTTAAGAAACTGTACTTCCTTTGTTAATATCAGTATAGACTCCAAGTTTGTTAGGCTATCAACATGTCTAGTCTCAACCTTGCACTGACCATCACAGTTACCCCAAAATGTCATCAGGCCAGACGCCACATAAGGCATACCTTGGTGAAAGAACATCATCACCACCCTTTATAGATTTTTCTTGCCACAAGTGATAGCCTAATGAAGTGTGGGAGAGATTTTGGATTCAATAAAACCACTGGGCCTATATAGAGAATTCAGCCATGACCAGAGGGAACTACTATCCTGGTCATTTTAATTATACCCACTTAGCCCCCCGGTCACAACACACTCTACCCACGGGCTACACTGCACTGTAGTGCATTGTCCCTCACCAGTTAAATCAAAAAAGCCATAAACAAGGACACAGGCTACATAAATAGATGCAGCGTCCCAGTATCCATCTCCCAGCTACAAAATATAAGGAGTTGTTGTGTGACTGATGAAACCTACTCCTAACTATTTAAATTTGTGTTTTGGGTATTTTGTGAATATTTCCATGTGCTATATCAGATGAGTGATTGATTGGTCATACAATTTACAGGTCCGATCCCTCATAAACCCATGCTGATATGAGGTCATGCATTTATTATTATCAAGATACTCCAAAATAGCATCTCTTAGAAAACCCTCAAACAATTTACATACAATGGAGGTTAAACTAAAAGGCCTATAATTTCCGGGGTCTCTTTTTGACCCCTTTTTCAATATTGGCACCACATTTGCTATGCACCAGTCCTGTGAAACAGACCCTGTTACTATAGAGTCCTCGAATATTAAAAATAGGGGTCTGTCTATTACATTACTTAATTCCTTTAGAATACGGGGGTGAATGCCATCTGGACCTGGTGATTTATGTATTTAGATTTTTTGTATGCGGCACTGTACTTCTTCCTGGGTTAGAGAGGTGACTTCCTGGGTTAGACAGGTGACCTGTACTGGGGAGTTTACCTTATCACACTGTATTTCACCTGGCATTTCATTTTGCTCGGTGAATACACTGGAGAAGAATTTGTTTAATATATTCGCTTTTTCCTGATCCCGTCTATAAATTCTTCCACATCATTTTTTAAATGGCCAACACTTTCATTTTTAACCTTTTTGTTATTTATATAGTTAAAGAACATTTTGGGGTTAGTTTTACTCTCTTTGGCAATGAGTCTTTCTGTGTCTACTTTTGCGGATTTTATCTGTTTTTTACATATTCTACTTTTATCTCAATATCTTTTTAATGCTTCTTCACTGATGTCCTGTTTTAGTAGTTTAAATGCTTTATTTTTGTCATTTATTGCCCCCTTAACATTTTTATTCATCCACATTGGTTTTCTTTTATTTCTGACCCTTTTATTCCCATAAGGTATATACCTCTTACAGTGAGAATTTTAGATATTTTTAAAAGCCTCCCAATCAGTGTCAGTATTTTTGTTTTTCAGGACATTCTCCCAATTTTTATTGTTAAGAGCTTCTCTGAGTTGATCAAACTTTGCCTTCCTAAAGTTCCTCCTTTTACTGGCCCCTCCAGAGATTCCCTTATTGAAGAACAAGTTATAATATATTATATTATGATCACTATTTCCTAGGTGTTCTTCTACCTGCACATTAATTACTCTGTCAGTTCTGCTAGTTAATATTAAGTCTAGTAGGGCGCCCCCTCTGGTCGGGCCCTGCACCATATGGGACAAATAATTGTCTTTAGCTATAGTCAGAAACCTGTTTCCTTAATGAGATTCACAGGTCTAATTCTCCCAGTTTATATCAGGATAAAGTCCCCCCCCCCCCCCCCCCCCCATTATTATCACATTATTTTGATTTGATGCCTTGTTTATTTTCCTCAGTAATTGATTTTCTGCTTCTTCCATTATATTTGGTGGCTTATTGCAAACCCATATCAGAATTTTTTTATTTTTATATTCATATATTTCTACCCATAATGACTCCACATTATCATTTCCCTCCCGTATATCCTCCCGCAGTGCGGCCTTCATACTGGACATTATATTCCGATCCTTCCTGAATAGACTATAACCCTGTATGTTGACCGCCCAATCATAGCTATCATCCAACTAAGTCTCTGTTATTCCCACTATGTCATAATTCTCCTTAGACATTATCAACTCCAGATCGTCAGTTTTATTGGACAGACTTCTGGCATTAGTCAACATGCAATTCAATTGTGTATGTTTTTTTTTTCCTATGAAGCCTATTCCTATTAATTGTTCAAACCCCTCCCTCCGCTCCACGTCCCAAGTACATTAATAAGTCCCACCTCTCTATCTACACTATCTTCCCCCTCTATGTTGTAGGTTCCCTCCCCTCCAGTCCCTAGTTTAAACTCTCCTCCACCCTTCTAGCCATCTTCTCCCCAAGCACAGCCTCACCCTCCCCATTGAGGTGCAGCCCATCCCTACAGTAGAGCCGGTATCCAACAGCTAAGTCGGCCCAGTTCTCCATGAACCCCAACCCCTCCTTCCTACACCAGCTTCTGAGCCACTTGTTTAGCTCCCTAATCTCCCGCTGCCTCTCTGGGTGTGGGTCATGGTACAGTTTCTATGCAAAGGGCTTCCAGAAAGGCTGTAGGAAGGGTTCCTAGTCCAACCCGTTCTTCCTAGAGGGCAAACCCAAAAACCCGTTCAGGCTAAGGACAAAGCAACATCTCTCCTATCTGCTCTGCAAACATTCACCTAGTCTAGAGTGCCCCTTCTAAGTCTGGTTAGTTTCAAGCCTATCCTGTCCTGGATTCTGTTCAAACCAAAGCCTAATGCAAGTAAGTCACAAGTTCTGTTCCAGTTATGACAGATCTGGGTCATGTGCGCAGTGGTTACGGCACTGTACAATATTTGGATAATTTCAGCCAAAAGGTAGTCTTCAGTCCACAATGTGAGGGCATTGTACTTTAATTTCCGGCGCCAAGAAGGAATATCCACTAGCTAGGGGAGGAGAAAGCTTAACAAGGACTCCTCTGTGTACAGTAATCTCTTCAGTGGCCTACTGTCGGCTTTAGTGCATCCAACGTTTCCAACATGGGGATAAGAAATATGTTTTTGGTTAGACAACCTCTTTAACATATCAGTTACCTTAAATGATCTTGACTTTAATTAAGTGCATCTTGTTCTTCCTATTTTTAAGTAGTGATGAGCAGCAGGGGCCATATTCAAATTCACGATATTTCGCAAATATATGGACGAATATTCGTCAACATGTTCGCTAAATTTGCATAGTCGCTATGTTTGTTCCCTTTTTTAATGGAAAATTTGTAATGAAATTTGCATAGCGCACATGCGCAATTATATCTTTCACCTAAAAGAAGGGAGGGATCAGTTTCCAGTCTGGAAGTGCCAATGTTCGCATAAATATTCGCATAAATTTGCATGAAAAAACAAATATTCGTCATTATGAAAATATATCTCAATATTTGAAATATTCGCAAACTCAAAGTGCCGATATTTGCGTAAAAATTTAGCATTTCAAATATTTGCACTCAACACTATTCTTAAGAATACACTTATACCAGGCTTCTTATCAGTCATTACGCTATAGTTGTATTTCAGCTTTTATAAATACCAGAATGACTCTAACAACATTAATCTGATGCAAAGAGGACAGAAAAAGACATCAAAGTTCTGGAGGAAGCTCTACTTGGAATGAAGAGGTTAATATGTTATGAGCAATATGGGAACGGAAGGTGCCTTTGTCCCTCTTACTAATTGTTTTGGATAGTCACACCCTTGGCTGTAGACCATATCATTGTATCTTCTCACTAGCCCACTCCTCCCCTACTTTATTCTCCATACAATTCAGCAGCTGGACTTGTTTCAATGTAGGAGATATGAATCCATTATTATAGCCAGACATGTACAGTACATGACCTTTTTATTAGTCTTTATCACCTCACTTGGCGTAGGTGTAATCTACTTCTGCTACTGTGAAAGTTTACTGTTAACCTTCTCATTCCTTCAGATCCAGGACTTTCTAAATTTAGCATTGTCTTTGGTGTATACTTTGGTAAATGCTCTTGATTTATATGTCAGATGCATCCATTGTCTTCTTTTTTTTTTCATAACTGTTTTTTTTGTTAAAGAATTTTTCTTTAAAACAGATATTTGAGAATAAGAAAATAAAAGTACATAGAATCATAAACATAGTCATTACATATTAAAAAGACCAGGTTACAATATACATAGATCCGGCTGTAAAGATGTTGTAAAGTCCAAATTATTTCAGGTCGGCTCTGTGAGTATCCGGGGAAGAGCCCACATCAGAGACATGAAGCTTAGATAAAAGCCGTTATCTAACAGATAATAAAGAATGAAGTGAGGAGAATATGAAGTGCTATTAGAGGATACTAATAATATCTCTTGACTCCGGATCCATTACACCTCAGCTTATGGTCAATAATCCAGGCAATATGCAATGAAGAAGATGTAAAATATAATGCAAAAAAAAAACAGGAGGTAAAAAGTTTGTAAGAGGTAGAAAGTTAATAGAGAAAAAGACAGGTAAGTATGGAAGATAAAGATAAAGGGATAGATAAGTAGGGAAGATAAAGAGAATAAAGAAGTATCCACTCGGCTCCAGCTCCTCAGGGTCCGTCCACTGCCTCAGACCACTCTCAGGGACTCCACATATTCATCCCACCGGCGCCACAAAGTATCAAAAGCTTCCAGTCTGTTTTCCACCATGGCGGACATGCTAGAAGATCGTCCAGAAGAGGTTTAGGTTGTAAAATCTTTTCCCTTCACTTTAGGTTAGAAAACTACTTCTACCTTCTGACAAATGGAAGAAATTGCATATTTGCAAAAAAAAATTCTAAGGTTACTGAATAAACATGACTATCATGCAAGTTATAACCTAAAATATAAGAATTACATTCAATTGATGTTTTCAATGATTGGAACAATTTTCATCCAGGAATATCTTGCAATATAGAGCCCAGTGGTAAAAAAATATATAAATGCTGGATAAATGGTCCTTTGTAAAACCACAGGCTAAAGCGACATTTAGAGATGATAAAAACATGATAGTAAATTCTCTTGCACCCATCTGTAACACACTTACATTTTGTATGGGCCACATTATGGCCTCCATAGAGGTGTATGACCACTATACTTCCATATTCTCTCTCTCTCACTCTAATGTAAGTCTATGGAGGTAATGTCCTGCAATGAGATGATGATTGCAGGGAGCCAGGGAATGAAGTTCTTAGCAAAGGGCTTCTCCTGGCTTTAAAGGGGTTCTCCGGTGCTTAGACATCTTATCCCCTATCCAAAGGATAGGGGATAAGATGCCTGATCACGGGAGTCCCGCCACTGGGGACCCCCGTGATCTTGCACGCGGCACCCCGTTTATAATCAGTCCCCGGAGGCGTGACGTCACACGCCGTCGGCCCAGTGGTCGCCGGTAATCAGACCCAGAGCGAACACGCTCCGGGGACTGATTATGAATGGGGTGCCGTGTGCAAGATCACGGGGGTCCCCAGCGGCGGGACTCCTGCGATCAGGCACCTTATCCCCTATCCTTTGGATAGGGGATAAGATGTCTAAGCACCAGAGTACCAGAGTACTAGCAAATGATGGAGGTCTGAACACCCAGACCAAAACTGATCAGAATGGAGGGGCAAGCTGTGCATAACTAGCTTGCCCCCTGACTGGTGAGCAGTTAAGGGGTTAAGAAAAATACAGGCAAGATTTTTAGCCCCCTCCCTTGCCTGTAAAATTTGTCAGTAACTGTAGTGGTATGTCCCATGGGTGGGGGGAAAGGAGTGCACCAATCAGGGGTTTAATAGTTTCCCAGGTTTTCAGGGGCCCCTGAGTATTTATAGCTGGGGTGTCTCCCTTCCCCCCCACAATCTGCCCAGGATCCGAAGTTTTGCCCTCCCTCACTTTTTTTTGTATCTTTGTTTGTTGTAAGTCACAGCTTGGCGGTAAGAAGACGGTGAAAGCGGGGTCAACCCAGGGTAGACCTCCACACAGGACGGTGTGGCAGCACCTTTCGGGTTGGCAAGAAGCCAATTGGTGTCTTTGTTACAGTTAAATTGTTATTTATATAAGTAATTTTATAAATAAAGCTGTGGCCGATACCCACCCACGCAAAAATTAAATTGTTGTCGTGTCAGTTATTATTTAATTAGTTATTGTAGTAAGGGGGAGGGGTAGTTATAGCCTGCTAGGAGCTAATTGGGTCTCAACAGTCTTTTTAATATAACTCTAGCACATCCAATGACCAAAGTGTAGTACTGTACCATAATCGGGAGATAATAGATGCACGCCAAAGCCATTTGGACTCCAATCCAGCAGTTACCAAGGCAAAACAAATGAAGATTCCAGCATCCAATTCAACTTAGTTTATTTCAGCAGTCCATACAGGAAAGAACAGCAACGCTTTGACGGATATAACAGAGAGTTAGACATTTATTAGATGGTCCTGCATTTATTACATGGTTTGAAACATTGCTGTTCTTTCCTGTATGCACTGCTGTAATCTTACTTTGGGTACCGGGGCAGACGCCCGAAGCCCGCCCCCCTTGTTACATATTCATTTTGTGCTTCTCCACATCCTAATAACGTGGAGTTATCCGCCCCCCAACCCCCCCCCCCCCCCCCCCCGAGCGCTGTGTTCTGTCTTCGCTGATTTTTTTACCCAGCTCGTCTTCCTGATGATGTGAGAACTGTGCGTCCTGAGAACCGAAACTGCGCATGCGCCGGTCCCTCGCTACACCCATACATACATATAAACATATGTGCCAAGATCAACATTTTTATTATAAGGGAGAGGAGGGCTTTTGAGTAAACTTTATTTGGAAATGAAGATCTGGACCAAACTTATACCTGCTCCTGTGAAGCCTTGCTACTCCCGACTTCCGGGTGTAGCAAGGAACCGGCACATGCGCAGTTTCATGGTGCAGAGCGATTCTCAGGACGCACAGCTCTCACAAAAAAAATCAGCGCATGCGCTCTAAAGACAGAACGCAGCGCTATGGGGGGCGGATAACTCCACGTCATTAGGACGTGGAGAAGCACAAAATGAATATGTAACAAGGGGGGTGGGCTTCAGGTGCCTGTCTCCGGAATCCAAAGTAAGATTGCCATTTGAGGACACAAACTCGGCCAAAACAAAACTTTACTAAGTAAGTGAATACGTTAGAGACTCCTGTTCACCCACACTATAACCCAATGTATTGGGTTTAGTGTGGGTGAACTTGCTGACGGTCTTCCTTTACGGCTACATATCTGCATAAACAGTAACATATCAAGATATCGCATTTATTGCAGTATAAGAGTTGTATGAAAAATAGCAGAACATGTGCAGTAATCTCTAGCCTCTTAAGTGTGCACAGCTCCATAGAGAGCCAGTAATACAATTTTGGACAACCTAGACTAGAGTGTAACATTTCCCTCCGAGTTCCGAACTGAAAAAGGAAGTGTTTTCTATAGTAACAATGGTCTTTCACTTGTGTACAATGGAGCAGACATGTTTATAAAGTCTCAAAGTCTAAGTCTATGAAATCATTCTGACGTCGTGTAGTTTGATCCTGATTACACAAAATTCCCACAAGAAGGGAAGTACCTTTAAGCTAAAAGCCATTCAATACTAGTACAGGATATCCTCTACTTGTTGATAATTTCCTCTGTACAGACGAACATAGAGCACATAGGATTATTGAAAGAGACAGGTTGTCATTGACTGTGTATAAGGAATATTGTTCCGAGCACTTAATGTTTCCTTTTGCATGTTATTAAGCCATTATATTAAGTCAAAATGTTAATGCCAATTATACAACATAGGAAAAAAATATTTTGAGCTGTATATATATATGTACTTCTATGCATCAGAAATAGAAATGCCAGTCATTATAGGGCATCTAAAATTAATTAAAAAAAATTTAAAAAAATTGTATTTCACTTGTCTATGGCCAAATGTTACCAAAGCCATTTGTAAAGCTGGTCATACACATAACCTAGCTGTCGGCTGACCTCATATCGGAAAAGTCAAACATACGTGCTTACTTCAATGGAGAGGGAGAATAATCTGCTAAAAGACCCCTCTGGCAACGGATTATCTCCAATATTGACACAGGATCAGGCATGTCGTAATAGTCATAACGTGGGAAGCCAGAACAAATGGCTGCTATGTAGTACCTCATGGGTACTATGAAAGATTCAAAGACATAATTTACAATATACTGTAGAAGTGCTTCAGATTCAACCAGTTTATTTAAATACTAGGCATTTTAGTACTGGGTACTCATGGGTACTATGAAATATTCAAAGTATATTCAAATATTCAAAGACATAATTTACAATATACTGTAGAAGTGCTTCAAATTCAACCAGTTTATTTAAATACTAGGCATTTTAGTACTGGACCAGTGCAATAACCATGCATAATGCCTAAAGAAGGCACTAGTAGTATGCCTGATGAAAGTGCAGTGCCAAAACGCGTACCATTTCTACAGTATGGTCATCTTTTAAGATCCCACAGCACCCAGCACCCAGAAAAGTTGACCAGTTGCCTACAGCAACCAATTAGATAGCTTTTTTCATTTTTCAGAGGATATTTCAAAAATTAAAGGAGCTATCTGATTGGTTGATATGAGCAACTGGGCATCTTTTCCTCTGCACAAGTTTTGATGATTAACCCCTTAGGGACTCAGCTTATTTTCACCTTAAGGACAAATTTTCGTTTTTGCTATTTCATTTTTTCCTCCTTCCCTTCTAAAAATCATAACACTTTAAATTTTACACCTACAGACCCATATAAGGGCTTGTTTTTTGCATCACCAATTGTACTTTGTAATGACATTCCTTATTTTATAATATAACCTGCCGCGAAATAACAAAAAAATTATTTGTGGGGTGAAACGAAAAAGAAACGCCATTTTGTACATTTTGGGGGCTCCCGTTTCTACTCAGTGCACTTTCTTGTAAAAATGATACCTTATCTTTAATCTGTAGGTCCCTATGGTTACAAGGATACCCAATTTATATAGGTTTCATTTTATTTTAGTACTTAAAAAATTATAAACTACATGCACCAAAATTTGTATGTTTAAAATTGGCATTTTGTGACCCCTATAACTTTTTTCCGCATGTGGGGCATTATGATGGCTAATTTTTTGCGCTGTCATCGGTAGTTTTTATTGGTACCAATTTTGTTTTGATGGGACTTTTTAATCGCTGTTTATTAATATTTTTATGGTATAGGAAGTGACCAAAAATGCACAATTTTGGACTTTGGTATTTTTTACGTGTATGCCATCGACCATGCAGTTTAGCTAACCTTATATTTTAATAGTTCGGACATTTATGCAAGCGGCGGTACCCAATATGATTATTTTTATTCTTTATTACATTATTATATTTAAAAAATGTAAGGTGTACTTTTTTTTACACTTTTTTCTTTTCTTTATTTTAGCCCAGCAGGGTTACAGCATGCAATCTTCTGATTGCTTACACTGTTCAATGCTATGCCATTGCTTAGCATTGATCAGTGTAACCGACGATCTGCTGCTCTAGCCTGCATGGAGCAGTAGACCACCGATCGGATGACGGAGAGGCAGGTGATGACTCCCGTTGTCCGGTAAGCAGATCAGGACATCGCGATTTTGTCGCAATAGTCCCGATCAGCTCTGCTGAGCTGCCAGGATTCTTTTACTTTCGCTTTAGACGCCACTATGAACTTTGATTGCGCGTCTAAAGGGTTAATGCCGGGCATGACGTGGGTCCTGGCTGCCCGTAGCAACTGGGACCCACTGGTTTTAACCAGTTCTCCAATGGTGAGAATGGTTTAAACCCGTTAACCTGGACCAAGTCGTACAGGTACACATACGCCCTGTGTCCCCAAGAGCTTAAGGGTACACTCACATGTACAGGATCCTGCGCAGATTTGATGTGCAGGATTTGTAACTGCCGATTAGAAGTTGTGCTCAGTCATTTATTTACATTGAAATCTGCAGCAGAAAATCCTGCGCATCAAATGCTGCACATCAAATCTGCGTACGTGTGAGCGTACCCTAAAGGAGAAATGAGGTGAAAAACTTTTACCTTCCCCTGTGCCCGAGCTGCACAAACAAACAAAAACAAACTTTAGCTCACCTTCCTACATTCCCCCATTGCTCCGGTATAGGTGTCCCGTTCCTCCGGCGCTGCTCGGGTCCCTGCTTCTTAGGTTCGAAACGTCACACTGCAGTCAGTGTATTGCCTGCCGCAGCCATGTCCCGCCTCAGTCGGTGATAGGCTGAGCACACTATCATGTAAGGAGCCGGCCGGCCCGTAATGTTTCCCCACATTTTGCTTTTCTGGCATAAATTCTTCAGATACCTGGTATCTGAAGAAGAAGGTGGTCCGCCTTTATAACGCGTTATATGTGTACATTAAATATTTTTTACCTTTTTCAAGTCACTTTTGGTTCCAACTTATTTTATCGGTTGCGCTCGGTGATCTCTTAGGAGGAGAGGTGGATGTCTGGATTCCATCTAGATCCTGGTCTGCTACAGGATTCAAAATAAGGACTGGCATAATTTCTGTGTCCGGTTCCCATCTGTGGCACTATTTCCGGTTTTCTGACTTCATCACATGACAAAGAACAATGGCATCCCAACAGATTCCATTAACTTTAATGGGGTCTGTTTCCATTTTGGTTTTCATCATTTTACTAGAAAAAAATATATCCTACTTTTGACCGAATCTGTAGGGCATGCTTCTTATTGACTCCCCAAGCACTGTTCTACCGGCAGGGGCACTTTTTTCACATACAATTTGTCAACAGTGCATTATGAGAACCAGATATGCCCATTAATATATCCTGCTGATAGTACAATTTAGAATAGCCTTTTCATAAAATCCCCTTCTCTTAAACTGTTTAGTGTCATAAGTGTTTATTTAAAGCTATGGTCCCAGTGTTGAACACCACACCATTGTACAAATATGGCGCATGTAGAAAGTTTAATGGTTAGATGCTCGAAAGTCATGTCTTTTGCAGCTTACAACAAGTGATATGTGGTGAATAAAAGCAGTGGCATTGTTGTTACCTTTCCTGGGCCCAGTAATTGAAGGGTGTAATGACCTCTTGGGTGCTATATTAGCACAGATTTACCAGTCTATCTGAGACAAAAATTGCCTAATTTGCCCATAGAAACCTATTAGAACTCAACTTTAACTATACTAGGTCAACTTAAGGAGGCTGAGTTGTGAGTAGGAAAAACTAATATATATATTATATATAATACATGAAATACATAGAAAGAAAAAAGGAAAAAATCACATACATATGCCAACCGAAACCATCATCATAGCCAACCCACTCACCTGACACTTATTTTTATTTATATAATAAAATAAATAATTTTTGTGAGAATTTGCTCACTTAAAATATAGAGTAATACAAAATAAAAAAATGTAACATAAAAAAATTTATATACCCTATATAAATATAATGTATGAATGAAACAATAAACTACCCTACAAGTCTCAAAATATTGGTACAAAAATTATTTTAGAAGCCCTAAAAATAAAAAGTTAGGATCATGTTAGTCAAATTGAGTATCTTCATTTGTTTCATAAACCTTTGTCGTAAGTCTATGGATTAGTTAGCAATAGTTTGTTACCACTGCAGTATAAGTATAAGTAACAGTGTCCACAACAATTATATAGGATTTCGACTGTCATTGTCAGCAGGTCAGCCATTATTGGTCCACTGTAGGTAAATGTCAGTCATAGTGACGTCACGACAGTGGCCTGTGTCTGGCTTGCTTATGTGACATGTCACCCCATATGGAAAATATTGTCCGCACATATGTGGAGAGAACGAGGAGGATACGATGAGCATCAGCAAGTATTTGGTAACGTTCAACAGGGACGTGCACAGAAATTTTAGGGGGCAGGGGCTCAAGTGAAAAAAGGGCACTTTTTTTGTTGTGTCGTAGCAATAAATTTGAGGACCTCCCAATGAGACCTACTGAGAGGGCTCCTACATACACTGTCATCCTCCACACATGTTGTCCTCCTCCACGTTGTCACTCCTCTAAACACACTGTCACCCTTCCCCCTTCACATAGCCGCACTTACATTAAAGAGGTTATCTGGTGGGAGTTTTTTTTATTTTATATTTTTTATTGTGAATGATGTCCATTCTACATTATATAAAAATATTATCCTTTACTCACCTCCAGCACTCCCACAGTGCCTCTAGTGTCCTGATCCAGTCCCTGGTGCGATCCTTTTCCTGAATAGAAGAATTGGGCCCTGGCACCAGAAAGAAGTCCCCAGCCTCAGTTCAATGTGTCATACTTGTGCTCAGCCAATCACTGGCCAAAGTGATTCATGTTGAAGGAAGAGGAGTTCCCTGGAGACCACCACTCCCACCAGGTCACCCCTTTTATCCCCTTCTAATCCTGTCACTCCCACACTCTCCAATTATAACACACTCTCCTTTCCTCTCCGCCTTATAAAAAAAAACTATACATAATAGTTACTGACTTGTTCTTAACCCATTAAGGGCTCAGCCCATTTTCACCTTGAAGGGCTTATCCACCATAAGGTGAATTTAGTATTTACCTGCCAGAACTGGGTATTTCCTGTTGGTTTTTTTTCTCTAAACTACACATCCCACAGTTCCATTCTTGAAAGTTTAAGTTCACTTTCCTTCCTCCCACACAGCAGCCACCCCACCCATAGAAACATAGTGTTTTTTAAACCGTGGGCCTACAGCTGTTGCAAAATTGAAGCAGGACAGGCTCCCTCTGATCACCTGACTAGTGATGTCAGGTCTTGATGCAGTGTACCCTGGGAAATCCCGAGACATGAGTAATTTTGTATGCTGTTAAAAATTAATATTGGGGCGATAATCTCAGAAGAATTGTGAGATGACCATCACATACAGGTACAGACACTGTTGTAATGTCCTTGTATTTGTTTTTGTATTTTTCTGTTTAGATGTGTATTCACACTGTTACGTTATGCGCTCTGGCCACACACGCTGGCCGTGAGTGCATGGTCCCCACACCTTCTGCTGCCAACGGGGCTGGGACTTGCATCGCGGGAACGCGCCCGCATGCAAGCTCCAGTCCGTCTCTCTCCGGCTGTTTCTCCTGCCTCAGCCTCTCTGCTCCGGCACGCGTGTCCCAGTCCCCTAGGGCACGCACGCGCCGGAGTTTTAAGATTTAGAGGGCAAGTATGCTCATTAGTGTAATCCACCTGTGGCTCATTTATAAATTCCACCACCATCCTCAGTTCCCTGCCGGATCTTTGTTGCCTTGTGCCTTTGAGAAAGTGTTCCTCTGTATTGCCTTGCCGTGTATCAGATGTCTTGCACTTGTGACTTGACCTTGCTCCTCTGCCGCCTGCCTACTGAACTCCTGCTTCGCTTTGACTATGCTACTGTGCCGCCTGCCCTGACCTTCTGCTATACAGACTATGAGATGCCTTATCCCTCCTGTGCCTCGCATCTCCTCAGTGGCCTGTGTGGTCGAGTCGTGCCAGGGGTAGCGACCTGGGTGCCACCTGCAGCAGCAAGTCCATCCCGCTTTGCGGCGGGCTCTGGTGAAAACCAGCGGCACCTTAGACTCCGCTGCCTGATATGGTCCGAGTCATCTGCCACACAGGTCCAGCGGATCCACATACACCGGGTTCCTGTCTTCAGAAACGTGAGTGTTACACACACACTAGTTTGTTCAGAGCAGTTTGCTATTCCACCTGGATAGGGAATGGTTAATGCTCTGAACGAAGGAGAACTCAGGTGGAGTTATTTAGCCAGAGTTCTCCTGCATTCTGGTGCTGGTTATTGAGTGCAATACTACTATGTCTGTTTGTGCTATATTCTGACTATGTCTGCTTGAGCATTTACCTTGTATTTATCTTGTCTTTTTATCTGGGTTTTTAGCCATGGTTATATAGCATGCTCCTCGTATTTTAGTCTGTTACATTAGTCAGTTTTAGGATTATGTTTGTTTCTTTGTTCTGCTCTGTCTGTGTTCACACTGTATCTGAGTCTTGCTTGTACCCTGTGCTCTGTATGTTATATTCCTGTTTGGTATTCTGGAGTCTATTCTGGAGTCCGGTTCTAGTCTAGTGTTTCATGTATTATATTTCCGTTTCCTACTGGGTCAGCATTTTGTCCACACGGTGGAGTGTGTCCGTTGGCCAGTAGCCTATTTGGCTTTGTTATTAATGGCTACTCCTTTTGTGGAGTGGGGTGTCCAGTTTGTTTGTTCTGTGTCCCGGTGTGAACAGTGTCTTTTGTTTCCTTATCAGTTTGCCTCTTTATATTCTGCCCTGTTAGTATTTGTATTCTGTTTGGTATATCTGGTTGTCTAGTAGTTTTCCGTTTCTGGCCTGTGACCGACTATGTATATTAAATGTCTTTATGCCACTGCACTTTAGCGCAGGAAGGGACCGGTGCCCAGTTGTCGATCCATCGTTTAAGATGGATGGGCAAGTAGGCAGGGAGAGTCTTTTTAGGGTCAGTTAGGGCTCACTCTCCCTGTCCCCCAGTCGGTCATGACACTATATTATGAACTACACTAACTTTACAGCCCCTGTAACACAGTGAAATAAAAAAATTCCTGGAATACCCCTTTAACCCCTTAAGGACTCAGCCCATTTTGGCCTTAAGGACTCAGACAATTTAATTTTTACGTTTTCATTTTTTCCTCCTCACCTTCTAAAAATCATAACTCTTTTATATTTTCATCCACAGACTAGTATGAGGGCTTGTTTTTTGCGCGACCAGTTGTCCTTTGTAATGACATAACTCATTATATCATAAAATGTATGGTGCAACCAAAAAACACTATTTTTGTGGGGAAATTAAAACGAAAAACGCAATTTTGCTAATTTTGGAAGGTTTTGTTTTCACGCCGTACAATTTATGGTAAAAATGACGTGTGTTCTTTATTCTGAGGGTCAATACGATTAAAATGATACCCATTATTACATACTTTTATATTATTGTTGCGCTTAAAAAAAATCACAAACTTTTTAACCAAATTAGTACGTTTATAATCCCTTTATTTTGATGACCTCTAACTTTTTTATTTTTCCGTATAAGTGGCGGTATGGGGGCTCATTTTTTGCGCCATAATCTGTACTTTTTTTTGATACCACATTTGCATATAAAAAACTTTTAATACATTTTTTATAATTTTTTTTAAATAAAATGTATAAAAAAAGTAGGAATTTTGGACTTTTTACATTTTTTTTCGTTCACGCCGTTCACCGTACGGGATCATTAACATTTTATTTTAATAGTTCGGACATTTACGCACGCGGCGATACCAAATATGTCTATAAAAAATGTTTTTTACACTTTTTGGGGGTAAAATAGGAAAAAACTGACGTTTTACTATTTTATTGGGGGAGGGGATTTTTCACTTTTTTTTTACTTTTACTTTTACATTTTTTTACATTTTTTTTTACACTTGAATAGTCCCCATAGGGGACTATTCATAGCAATACCATGATTGCTAATACTGATCTGTTCTATGTATAGGACATAGAACAGATCAGTATTATCGGTCATCTCCTGCTCTGGTCTGCTCGATCACAGACCAGAGCAGGAGACGCCGGGAGCCGCACGGAGGAAGGAGAGGGGACCTCCGTGCGGCGTTCTGAATGATCGGATCCCCGCAGCAGCGCTGCGGGCGATCCGATCGTTCATTTAAATCGCGAACTGCCGCAGATGCCGGGATCTGTAATGATCCCGGCACCTGGAGGGTTAATGGCCGGACGCCCGCGAGATCGCGGGCATCGGCCATTGCCGGCGGGTCCCTGGCTGCGATCAGCAGCCGGGATCAGCCGTGCATGACACGGGCATCGCTCCGATGCCCGCGGTTATGCTTAGGACGTAAATGTACGTCCTGGTGCGTTAAGTACCACCTCACCAGGACGTACATTTACGTCCTGCGTCCTTAAGGGGTTAAAGACTCAAAACTATTTTAATTTTTGCACATTTTTCCTCCTTCCCTTCTAAATTTCATAACACGTTCAGTTTTGCACCTACAGACCCACATAAGGGCTTATTTTTTGTGTCACCAATTGTACTTTCGCATTATCTATATGTGAACAAAAGGAACAGCAGAGCCTCTCATTGCGTAGTAGTCTTCAAAAAAAGAAACAGACTAGTGGATAGTTTAAGACCCACTCAACTGTTGTTGTTGTTGTTGTGTGGGTAAGACACAACAACTTATAGCGTTTTGTCATATGCAGTGCAGCCACCAGGTGCCGGATGAAGATCCACTGATCCACCGTGAGAATCCAAGATAACAAACACACAACGAAAAAACCCAGGTCCAGGCGCAACCGCAACAGCGGTTGCGCCTGGACCTGGGTTTTTTCGTTGTGTATTTGTTATCACCAATTGTACTTTGTAATGACATCGCTTATTTTATAACATAATCTGCGGCGAAACACAAAAAAAAATATTTGTGGGGATGGAATAAAAAAAAACACCATTTAGCAAATTTTGGGGCTTCCGTTTCTACGTAGAGATGAGCGAACTTACAGTAAATTCGATTCGTCACGAACTTCTCGGCTCGGCAGTTGATGACTTTTCCTGCGTAAATTAGTTCAGCCTTCAGGTGCTCCGGTGGGCTGGAAAAGGTGGATACATTCCTAGGAAAGAGTCTCCTAGGACTGTATCCAACTTTTCCAGCCCACCGGAGCACCTGAAAGCTGAACTAATTTACTGTAACGAATCGAATTTACTGTAAGTTCGCTCATCTCTATTTCTACGCATTGCACTCATCTGTAAAAATGTAACGTTATCTTTATTCTGTAAGTCCATACGGTTACAAGGATACCCAATTTATGTAGGTTTTATTTTATTTTACTACTTAAGAGAAATGATAACTACATGCACCAAAATTAGTATGTTTAAAATTGTCATCTTCTGACCCCTTTAACTTTTTAATTTTTCCGCATATGGGGATGTATGAGGGCTCATTTTTTGCACCGTGGTCTGTTGTTTTTATCGGTACCATTTTTGTTTTGATGGGACTTTTTGATCGCTTTTTATTAGTTTGTTATGGTATATGAAGTGACCAAAAATTCACAATTTTGGACTTTGGTATTTTTTTTACGTGTACGCCATCGAACATGCGGTTTAGCTAACCTTATATTTTAATAGTTTGGACATTTACGCATATTTTTATTTTTTATTACATTATTTTATTTAAAAATGGGAAAACGGAGTGATTTAAACTTTTAATCTTCTGATTGCATATATTGATCAATGCTATGCCATAGCATTGCATTGATCAGTGCTCTCGGTGCTCTGCTGCTCTAGCCTGCTGAGCAGACTTGGACCAGTAGATTGCCGATCAGATCAACTCCTATGAGCTGCCGGGATACTTTTAGTTTCGTTTTAGACGCCGCAATCAACTTAGATTGTGGCATAGAAAGGGTTAATGCCGGGCATCGGCCCGATTGGTGGTGCCTGGCATTAACCGTGGGCCCTGGCTGCTGATAGCAACCAGGACCCACCAGGTTTAACCCATTCTCCTCTGGTGAGAATGGATTAAACCCTGTTAACGGGACCAGGTTGTACAGGTACACCCTGAGTCCTTAAAGGAAAACTGTCAGCTTTCTCCCCCTGCACTAACTAGCGGTACTGGCTAGTAGTGCGGGGGACACTGATCAGTTTGATCCTTACCATGCCCGGATCCGCTGCGCCATTCGGCCGTAATCTTCTATTATCGGTAAATTCAAATGAGGTGCTAACTGGCACTCTGACGTCAGTGCTGGGCCGCAGCGCTGCCCAGCTCATCAATATTCCTCCCCTCCCTCCGCCTCTCCCTCTTCTCCTTGCTCTGTAATGAAGAGAGAGGGGAGGAATATTGATGAGCTGCGCGGCGCTGCGGCCCAGCACTGACGTCAGAGTGCCAGTTAGCACCTGATTTGAATATACCGATAATAGAAGATCATGGCTGAATGGCCCAGTGGATTCGGGCATGGTAAGGACACAACTGATCAGCGTCCCCCGCACTACCAGCCTGTACCGCTGGTTAGTGCGGGGGAAGAAAGCTGACAGTTTTCCTTTAAGGATTTGTGAACGGGGACGAATGCGTATGCCCTGCATCCCCAAGGTGTTAATTACTTTTACAATGAAACAATAATGTTATGTATCCCGCACGGTGAACAAAATAAAAAAAAAAGCCCAAGAATCACTCATTTTGGTCCGAAACTTGAAAAAAAAATAACAAAAGGTAGCATATGTCACATAAAAATGGAACCAATACATAGTACACCGCATCTCGCAAAACAAAAGTTCCCACGCAATGCAATATTTTTAACACCAGCGGAAAATATGGCTGCATTGCAATAGTAATCATCTTTGCTTTATGGTGTTGGTCTGAGGGGTTATAAATGGGCTTGGTCATTAAAGAAGATCTTCGTCGAAAAAACGTAGATGACACAACTGGTAGATGACACACGCTCCTTACTTAGAGCACCAGGGTCCCATCCCGGTCAGCAGTCAGACCCTCACAATCAGCTACTTATCCCTTATCCTGTGGAGTGCTCCTTTAAGGTCAAATCAGGAGCATCCTTAACCCCTTAACGACGCAGGACGTATATTTACGTCCTGCGCCGGCTCCCGCGATATGAAGCCGGATCGCGCCGCGATCCCGCATCATATCGCGTGGGTCCCGGCGCTAATCAACGGCCGGGACCCGCGGCTAATACCACACATCGCCGATCGCGGCGATGTGCGGTATTAACCCTTTAGAAGCGGCGGTCAAAGCTGACCGCCGCTTCTAAAGTGAAACTGAAAGTATCCCGGCTGCTCAGTCGGGCTGTTCGGGACCGCCGCGGTGAAATCGCGGCGTCCCGAACAGCTGATCGGACACCGGGAGGGCTCTTACCTGCCTCCTCGGTGTCCGATCGACGAATGACTGCTCTGTGCCTGAGATCCAGGCAGGAGCAGTCAAGCGCCGATAATGCTGATCACAGGCGTGTTAATACACGCCTGTGATCAGGATGAGAGATCAGTGTGTGCAGTGTTATAGGTTCCTATGGGACCTATAACACTGCAAAAAAAAAGTAAAAAAAAAGTGTTAATAAAGGTCATTTAACCCCTTCCCTAATAAAAGTTTGAATCACCCCCCTTTTCCCATAAAAAAAATAAAACAGTGTAAAAAAAAATAAAAATAAACATATGTGGTATTGCCGCGTGCGTAAATGTCCGAACTATAAAAATATATCATTAATTAAGCCGTACGGTCAATGGCGTACGCGAAAAAAAAATCCAAAGTCCAAAAAAGCGTATTTTGGTAACTTTTTATAACATTAAAAAATGAATAAAAAGTGATCAAAAAGTAATATCAAAACAAAAATCATACCAATAAAAACTTCATATCACTGCGCAAAAAATGAGTCCTCATACCGCCCTGTACGTGGAAAAATAAAAAAGTTATAGGGGTCAGAAGATGACATTTTTAAACGTAAAAATTTTCCTGCATGTAGTTATGATTTTTTCCAGAAGTGCGACAAAATCAAACCTATATAAGTAGGGTATCATTTTAACCGTATGGACCTACAGAATAATGATAAGGTGTAATTTTTACCGAAATATGCACTGCGTAGAAATGGAAGCCCCCAAAAGTTACAAAATGGCGTTTTTTTTTTCGATTTTGTCGCACAATGATTTTTTTTTCCGTTTCGCCGTGCATTTTTGGGTAAAATGACTAATGTCACTGCAAAGTAGAATTGGCGACGCAAAAAATAAGCCATAATATGGATTTTTAGGTGGAAAATTGAAAGGGTTATGATATTTAAAAGGTAAGGAGGAAAAAACGAAAGTGCAAAAACGGAAAAACCCTGAGTCCTTAAGGGGTTAAAGGGGTACTCCAGTGAAAAACCTTTTTTTTTTTTTTTTTATAATCAACTGGTGCCAGAAAGTTAAACAGATTTGTAAATTACTTCTATTAAAAAATCTTAATCCTTCCAGTACTTATTAGCTGCTGAATACTACAGTGGAAATTCTTTTCCGTTTGAAACACACAGCTGTCTGCTGACATCACGAGCACAGTGCTCTCTGCTGACAGCTCCGTCCATTTTATGAACTGTCCAGAGTAGGAGAAAATCCCCATAGCAAACATATGCTGCTCTGGACAGTTCCTAAAATGGACAGAGATGTCAGCAAAGAGCAGTGTGCTCATGATCTCAGCAGACAGCTCTGTGTTTCAAAAAGAAAAGAATTTCCGCTGTAGTATTCAGCAGCTAATAAGTACCGGAAGGATTAAGATTTTTTAATAGAAGTAATTTACAAATCTGTTTAACTTTCTGGCACCAGTTGATTAAAAAAAAAAAAAGTTTTCCACCGGAGTACCCCCCCCCCCCCCCCCAACTAAGACACTAATATTGTAATAGGCCAAGGGCATACTGGAAGTTTAGCAACAGCTGGAGGCGGCCTGGTTTGGAAACACTGGTGTGTCTGTGTGTGTGTATAGATAAATATCTCACACACACTCTCCCCCTACCCCTCCTTCCCTGAAATTCAAGATAAGGCACTTTCAAGAGAGATCTTCAGTCTTCCTCACAGCAGGCGGGCAGTGTATACAGGACAGAGATAGCAGACATCCCCAGCATGCTTGTGGGTTCTGCTCAGATTTCTTCTTTTTTTTTTTTTTTTTTTTTTTGTTAAAGGGCCAGAACTTTTATTTTAAAGGAAATCTGTCACCAGTGTCACCTGCACTAACCTGTCGGTACCGGTGCAGGTTACACTGGTGACAACGGTACTCACCTTGTCCCATTCTATGGCAGGGATCTTCTGCAATCTCTTCCTTTAGCTCCCGCTCCAGGCACCAGGCTTGGTGCATGGGTGGAGTTTAATTATGTAACCGATGCTGTTCTCTCCCAGCGGGACTCAGCAGGGAGCATCACTAAGCTCCGCCCATGCCCCAAGCCACTGCTGTTCTCTTCTGGGTCCCACTGTGAGAGAACAGCAGCGGTAACATCAGTAAGCTCTGCCCGTGCCCCAAGCCGGGTGCCCTGAGCAAAGCTAATGGAAGAGATTAATGGAGATCCCCGTCATGGAATGGGACAAGGCATGTACCATTGTCACCAGTGTCACCTGCACTACCTGTTGGTACTGACAGCTTAGTGCAGGTGATATTGGTGACAGATTTCCTTTAAAGAAGATTTATTAAAAAATGAATAGATGCAGAGCAAGGGCGAGGAGGAGGAGACAGCTGAGCTGCTTAATTTATGCTGTCTCCTCTCCTAGCGGAACCAGAAGTGCACGGAACAGCAGAGGATAGGGAGCCAAGAAGAGGACATGTGTGATCCCAGTCCCTGCATCTGTCCCCCCTACCCCCCCCCCCCCTTTGATAGTCTGGAGTAGTGTTGGGTGCAAATATTCGCGATACAAATATTTATCGCGAATATCGCATATTGACGAATTCGCGAATATTACGAATATAGCGCTAAATATTCACAATTAGGAATATTCGCTTTTTTTTTTCACAGTACACATCACAGTGATCGTCCCTCCCTGCTTCCAGCTTGTGGTGTAAACAAGGCTCCAATACTAGTTACTGTATCATACTGACGGGTGCTTGAAAATTTCCATATGCGAATATTCGCATATGCGAATTTTCCCACATATTGGTCCCTCCCTTCTTTTAGCTCTTTTATTACGCGATATTGCGCATGCAAATTTTATTGTGAATGCGCATGCGAATTTTATGGCGCATAGTAAAAAAAAGGCCGCGAATATGCGAATTTTGTGAATATATAATGAATATGCATCCATATATTTGCAGAATATCGTGAATTCGAATATGGCCTATGCCGCTCAACACTAGTCTGGAACAGCCTGGCCGGGAGCCAGCACTTAAAGCAGGAGCTGCTGCACAGTACAATTCAGGAGCGCCAGAGGATGGGACACAGAAACTACACAGTACAGCCTCCAAAACACCGCCCTTCCCTTGCATGGTGAGGGTCCTGCACATATAACATTTTATTGATATAATAAACCATATTAAACCAAAAAGGGCTCCTGACAGAGGGGCATCAAAAGGGCAGGGGCTCAAGCCCCCTTTCTAGTCTATGTGTGCATGTCCCTGTATTTCTAATATAAGAATATATGGGGAGATTTATCAAAACCTGTGCAGAGGAAGAGTGGTGCAGTTGCCCATAGCAACCAATCAGATTGCTTCTTTCATTTTCCACAGGCCTCTAAAGAGGCCTGTGGAAAATGAAAGAAGCAATCTGATTGGTTGCTATGGGCAACTGCACCACTCTTCCTCTGCACAGGTTTTGATAAATCTCCCCCATAGAGTAGTTTATCATTTTACCATTTTGGGTGGAAATAAAAAATGTTATTTTCTTTTCTTTTTCAATAAACCCCCATATCTTTAAATCCCTTTCCAAAAGCCATCAGCCTAAACTCCTGGCACACTAACCCACATAGTTGGGAAAATTAACAAAGGTCTTTGTTCATGTAAAGGAGTTAAATGGTATCATTAACTTTCTAGAAATTCAGTGTAAATATAATCCAACTTGGCTTCTCTAAAATGTAACCAATAGGCCACACTGAAGAATGTGCCTTTTATGTAAGTCTGAAAAGATGAATATTGTATTACAATATACACCTTGTGCCTGAAAAAGGATGTTCTATAAATTGCCTCCGAATGCATTTCTTTATACAAAGTAACGGAAATTCTCTTTGTAAGGCCTAATATTTCAAGACGATTGACATCCGCATTCAGTTATATGCTGCCAAAGCTCTATACAGCGGAGGGACAGAAAGCTGAGAAGGAATCTGTATCAAACATTAGACATCTCCTTGTGTTTGCAATGCTCATATAGACGTAGACTGGGCTACAACTACTGTCTTGTAGACTGGACTTCTGGGATCTGATAATGACGTAAAGAGAGGTTCAGGAACTTGGAGATGTATATACTTGGATATATATAAATACCAGCTCATCCACCACTTATAGGAAAGTCATAAGGGGCAATTGCCCAGAAGGCGCCAACACCTATGACCTTCACTAGTTCCTTCTAGTGATTCCCAGACAATATATCCTGTATTGCTGGGAAGAAGTGTTGGGAAACAAAGGACCTTGGTGGGGGAAGTATCTGTTAAGAAAGTTTATTGAATTTTTATCTAAAGCCCCTAAGTTAAACTTACATTATTTAACACATTTAGGGTATGTTCACACGACGGGTTATTCATTTCCACAAGTAATACCTAAGTAGAACAGATACTGGCACTAAAGTCAATTAATAGCATTATTTGGAAGCGTTCATTAATCAGAATAGGTGCTCACATATGATGAAGACCCAGTCTGGAGCCAGAAGAAGCGCTATACAGCGTGAAACAATTGTCGCTCCTCCGTTTGTCCGTCCACCCCCGCCTCATGTCTGCACCTGTATACCTTGCTCCTTGTCATGTCTTGTAATGTCCAGTATGGAATAAACACATTTCTTGAAGACTTCATACCGGGGTGAGTGCTCCATTTCTTCCAAACCTCTTGCTGCAACTGGTTATTAATTTCCCGCTGCAGGTTTGAGCCACGGTGTCTTTTACAAACCCACAGCAGGAAAGTTGCAGGTAATCCGCCCGTGTGAACAAACCTTTACAATAGTGGGGGCCCCCACCAATCTTAATCCAGGTTCGATACCAAGTGTGACACCTGGCTGGACAAAGTGTCCATTTCAGATTCAAGCTACACAAAATGGGAAAGACTTAGGCTGGGTTCACCGCAACGGGATTCCACTGCACAGTGCATACTACGGAATTTTCAAGGTGCACTTTACGCCCGGAAAATCTGCTCGAAAAATTCCACCAGAACATTGAACTTGCTCAATGTTCTGGCAGACTTCTGCCCTGCAGACATTGATGTCTATGGGGACAACAGTGTCTGCACGGTCCTTGTGTCAACTGATTCAGTCGCCGCTGGTTACACTTGGAATCTGAAAAGTAACCCTGTCTTTACCATTACAAACGTCCCAGAACACTGGTAAAATTTGTTCCAAAATAGTGGCTTACATGACTTTCACCACATTTATTATGTGTTTTTAGACAGTTTTAGTTTTTCTTTTTTTCTGGTGTTTTTTATATTAGAAAAAGTCAGAAGTGGATCCAGTAGGAAGGAGAAGTATGCCTCCGTCCTTTATATTTCCCATTCCTAATTAATACACTTCTGGCTTTGGCTCAAAAACTGCAGTGGAAGTTTTCCATAAAACACCAGAAAAAATCCTGTGTGGTAACCTAGCCTAAAGGTAAAAGGGTAGTGACTTTGTTGAAAAGAGGGTGTGTCCTAAATGTGTCATTGTTCACCAAAATGCATGAAAAGTTTGGTGTTCTGGTGTAAAGTGAACCAATTTAAAGTTCATCTAAACTTGGACAAATGAATGCAAACTTAGACTAGACACTCTAGAGAGGCACCAAATTGTCCCTTTAATAAATGTGGTATATCTGAAGACTGTTCCTCTAAGGGTATTTTCACACTGCGGAATCTCCGCTTGCGTCAGGCGGCCGCCGAAGATATTTTGGCGGTAGGACCACGGGGCACTGCGCCGAAACCATTGACGGCTATGCAGCACTCACGGAATTCCGTGCAAAGAATGAACATGTTCTTTCTTTGAGCGGAACAATTTCAGCAGCGTCGCTGAAATTTCGCATTGTGAACGGGTCTCGCGGAAGACCCGTTCACACTGATGGGACTGTTCGCTGCGCGGGATTCTACTCGCAGAATTCCGCAGTGTGAACATACACTAAGTGTGCACTGTCTAGGAGAGTGGTCTCAAACTGTGGCCCTCCAGATGTTGCAAAACTTCAACTCCCAGCATGCCTGGACAGCCGTTGGCTGTCTGGGCATGCTGGGAGTTGAAATTTTGCAACATCTGGAGGGCCACAGTTTGAGACCACTGGCCTAGGACAAACAGTATTAGGGTGCATGCACACCACATTCTTGCTATACAGTTCCCGTATACGGTTTCAAGTTAAAAACCGTACGGAACCGTATAGAAAACCGTATGCATTGTCTTAACATTGTAAACCGTACATCATTCGGTTTAGCCTGTTTTGCGTCGTTTTTTTACCCGTACCCAAAACCGTAGACTACCATTTTTTTTGGGTCCCGGTGAAAAACCGTATTGAACCGTATCATTTTTTTTTCTTAACATGAGAGTCAATGTACCATCCGGTTTGCACTATACCGTTTTTAACTTTGCACTTTTTTTTTCTTCAAATTTCAATCAAACAAGTGAAACTTTATTCAAAATGTAGTGAAAGGTTTAAAACGTATACTTTTTTTTTCTTAAAAAACGGATGCAAACGGACATCATTTTTCAAACCGTATACAGTTTTTAATCGTATACGGGTTGAAATTTGTACACACGTTTTGATACAGTTTAGTCCAGTTTTGAGGAATCCGTTTTTCATCAAAAACCAGATACGGGAACTGTATTGCAAAAACGTGGTGTGAATGCAGCCTTAGTAAATTGAGGAAAGGACTTCCCATGATAGTTCTTCAGTGGTCTCATAGCTGCTGATAATACAGTATCCAGACGGTGCTGATATGGTGATAGGTCCCTTCTCCATTTTTCTGTCATCTTAGGTCCCTTCTCCATTTCTCGGTCATACAGGAGTGAGCTAGGAAAGGTTACAAAATCAGAGCGTATTATGGCACAGGAGGAAAATCTCTCACACACTTATTCCCATTGCTTGGTCATGTGTTTCTTGAGCAGCTTTTCAAGTAAGCAAAGTAGGGAGAGAGTCAGATGGGCGAGGTAGAGCATTCCATGAATGGAGTAAAATGTGGGAAAAAGCTTGAGGGCATTGGTGAGAAGGTTATACGAAAGAATGAGAGCAATAGGTCATTGTTGTAGCACGGCGAACATGTAGGAGTTTATTAAGAGATTATAACAATGAACTGAGAGGGAGACGAATGATTCACAGCTTTGTAAGTTGGAGGAGATTGACATTCACTTGGGAAAATACAGGAAGTCAGGGCTGGCACTGGCATAGGCGGGAAGCAAACGTGGCATGACGAGACGTGGACAAGTTTAATAGTAACATTGGGGGAGATTTATCAAAACCTGTGCAAAGGAAAAGATGCCCAGTTTCCCATAGCAACCAATCAGATCGCTTCTTTCATTTTTAACAAGGCCTCTGCCAAGTGAAAGTAGCGATCTGATTGGTTGCTATGGACAACTGGGCAACTTTTCCTTTGCACAGGTTTTGATAAATCTCCCCCATTGAGCACAGGATGGACATTGGAGCAACAGATGACGTATTAGAGCATTATGGTGGTCATGCAGAATAGTATAAGACAATTATACAATATTTTATGGAAACCTCAAGTGTAAAACGTGATGAACAGTGCCCTCCACATTCATAGGATGGAATACATTTGTGCTCGCGCCAAGTACCCAGTGACCACTGCTTTGCAGATGCTGAAATATGACAATACAACTATAATATTACATTCACCATATTCCATTATAGACAATGGGGGAGATTTATCATTGCTTTTAGAGCATTTTTTTTGTCTATGTTTTGGCGCAGTTCAGACGCAAGCAGCATATTTTGAGACTTTTATGCGCCTTTTGATATAGACAGTTTCACTCTTTTTGCCTACCCGTAGAACTTTTTCTTATTGACCATGCGGTGGTCCCATATTTATCATTTGCGACTTTTGTCAAAAGTCGCTATTGTGTGCGCAAAGGTACTTTTTAGGCACAAAGCTTCACCACCTACCAGTAGGCGTGAGAATAATTTCTACCTTCTACAATTCAACCTTTAACCTCTTGTGGACAACAGCGTCCCACTCCCCTTCTATGACACATGCTCAGGAGCTGAGTGCGGGTCATAGCTGGGTAGTCCTGGCGGCGATCTGCCACCAGGACCCATCTCTAATGCCAGACATCACCGATCACGGTGATGCCCGGCTTTAACCCCTTAGACACCACAATCGTCTAAAATGCAAGTAAAAATGTCCCAGCAGCTCTGTGAAAGTAAGTAAAAACACCGAACCTGCCAAATTCAGGACCCGGGAAAGTGTCTACTTCCCTCCCTCACAAGCGTCTAGAATAAGTGTATGTGGTAGAGCTTTTCCCACCACAGCAGAGCTGCGCAAAATTCATCATCCTGCTGCATCTTCTTGATAAATAAGATGCAGGCTAGTCAAACCCACCACCCAAATAAACGTGGGAAAATAGCTCTACCATAGACATTCTTTGATAAATCTGGGCCTATGGGTGAAATTTATCGAAACCTGTCCAGAGGTAAAGTTGCTGAGTTGCCCATAGCAACCAATCAGATCGCTTCTTTCATTTTTCAGAGGCCTTTTCAAAAATGAAAGAAGCAATCTGATTGGTTGCTATGGGCAACTCAGAAACTTTTCCTCTGGACAGGTTTTGATAAATCTCCCCCTTATATTCCTATGGACATGGAGACCACCAGTCTACAATATTTACCTAGGGGGAGATTTATCAAAACCTGTGCAAAGGAAAAGTTGCCCAGTTGCCCATAGCAACCAATCAGATCGCTTCTTTCATTTTAGAGAGGCCTTGTTAAAAATGAAAGAAGCGATCTGATTGGTTGCTATGGGCAACTGGGCAACTTTTCCTCTGCACAGGTTTTGATAAATCTCCCCCCTAGTGTTTATATGGGCAGCAGGGGGTCAATTGAAAACTGGCGTCAGGTATGAATAAATGTAGATTTGTAAGTGGCAGTATCATCTGTGCTTCTATCTAGATCAGTGTTTCCCAACAAGAGTGCCTCCAGCTGTTGCAAAAATACAACTCCCAGCATGCCCGGACAGCCAAAGGCTGTCCGGGCATGCTGGGAGTTGTAGTTTTGCAACAGCTGGAGACACCCTGGTTGAGAAACACTGATCTAGACAAAACAGACCGGCTGATGTCATCTAGATACAGAAAGTGCTATCACAGTGCGTTGGGTAAACAGGGCACAATAGGAGGAAGCCACATAAAAAAGGAAGACAATATAAAGCTAAGAGAGGAGCAGGTATGAAAAGGACAAACCGATCTTCAATGGGACTAGTTACAAGAAGTCCATAAAATGGTTCCTCCATCTCTGAGATGAATGATATCAGCAGTGGTGTATGCTAGGATAAAGGGGGGGCCATACACAAGCTGAAGGACATAGACAATTTCAACTAAAGACGCCCAAGCTTTGTTCACACAGCATAAAATTTCGCGGTGTATTTTATTTTACATGGGCATTTTTGGCCATAATCGGATTGTGGCCATAAATGTGCAAGTAAAAATAAAGGGGTACTTCGGGGAACCGAAACGAATGACCCATCTACAGCCCATTATTTACCGAATATAAAACTTTAATAGCAAAGTTAATGATTAAAGGGGTACTCCGGTGGAAAACTATTTTTTTTTTTTTATATATCAACTTGGTGCCAGAAAGTTAAACAGATTTGTAAATGACTTCTATTAAAAAAATCTAAACCCTTCCAGTACTAAGCTGCTGTATGCTACACAGGAAGTTAAGTTATTCTTTTCTGTCTGACCACAGTGCTCTCTGCTGATGTTCATGTCAGGACTTTCCAGAGGAGGAGCAATTCCGGGTGTAATGAGGGGAGATGTTGTTACCCTAGGGGCAGATGGCATTAACCCCTTGTATTCGTGACGCCAGGTTTAGCCTAAAACCACCCGAAGGTATACCGCTGGATCCTGGGCTAGGCACAGGGGCAATGAAGAGTCCGATGCCAAGTTACGGACAACGGTAGCTTTACTGAGGTTAGACAGTTGGTAAAGTCTATACAGTTCAGCCAGGGCCTAAGGAGGGGACAAGTGATGCAGAGACCTTAAGAGCTTGCTGGGACTTGTAATAGGACTGGACAATTGAATGCAGACCACGCTGACTTGTAAGATGACAGGAACTGACTTGACTCAAGCTGTGACTTTAGATTACTTGACTTGGTGGTGGCTGCAGGACTGGACTTTGAGGTCTCCAACACTCTGGACACACACACTAGGCACGACTGCTCTGGACCTCAGCTTAGCAAAGAGCAAAGCTCAAAGAGAACTGTAATGTCCCAGTACAGGACATGGTCCTGCACTACACTTAGGCCCTGTAAGGTTGAGTCCCTCAGTGACCTGGGGGCTCTCCTGAAGTGTCTCCCCTGCTGTTATTACAAGTTTCATTTATGGTTATAGGATTATAGTCAGTGTCCTAATGTATAGCTAGTCTAAAGGGCCTGTGAGATGTCTGAAGGACCTGTGAAATGTCACATGTTATGTTATGTTGTCATAGGATGTTATCCAGAGAGCACCAGCTTAACCTATGACCCACAGCTTGACCAATGGGCTTTGGCTCAGCTCCCTTCTATATAAGGGGGCAGCCATTACAATTCTCTCAGACTCTTCCTTTACTGAGAACCAGCCAGTACAGTTGTCTCAGTGCTAGTGACCAGCATCTGGAAGACCACAAAACTACAGTCATTCCAGTAAGTCAAAAGTCTATGTCTGCTGTCACATCAAATAGTCAAGTCCAGTCTATACTCAAGCCTGAAGTCAAATCTCTAAAGTTTATTACAAGTCTAATTGGTCCCAGCAAGCTGTGAGGTCCTTCTGGGTTCCTGGCCTCCTCTCTGGGAATCTGGCCTAGCTGTGAAGATAATTCCTTCTGTCTTAACTCAGTAAAGCCTCCGTTAAACCATAACTGGTTGTGGACTCTCCTTTCACTACCTAGCTAATGGAATAGCGGAGATACCGTTCATGTGGTTAATTCCATCTAGCCCCACCACTACACCGTTACACCCCTTGGTCCCGCCATACACCGTGGGTCACCACAGAACAAAACGAGCTCCACCCATGGCTTATATGGGGGAGGTTAGCAGGGAGCCCATAGGTCACTCTTGGGATCACCTGATCACTGGTACCTCCTGTGTAACAATCACATGACATATCACATGGTGTAACTATTAAAGCAACATTACATTTTATAACACGTTACATCGTAAAACATATATGCAATGGGGAGACACTGAAGGAGGCTGCCTGACAGGACAGCAGGAGCACGGGGTAACACCTCCCGTACTGGGCCACCAAATGGGCATTTTTTTTTATATCAACTGGTGTCAGAAAGTTAAACAGATTTGTAAATTACTTCTATTAAAAAACCTTAACCTTCCAGCACTTAGCTGCTGTATGCTCCAGAGGAAGTTGAGTTATTATTTTCTGTCTGACCACAGTGCTCTCTGCTGACAGCTCTGTCCATAGCAAACCTCTCCTGCTCTGGACAGTTCCTGACATGGACAGAGGTGTCAGCAGAGAGCACTGTGGTCAGGCTGGAAAGAACACCAACAAAGAACTCAACTTACAGCAGCTGACAAGTACTGGAAGGATTAAGATTTTTTTTTATAGAAGTAATTTACAAACCTGTAGAAATATATATATTAGGGCTCAGGGTTTGAGACAACTGGACAGGTTGTGTTTAAAGTAATATTTCAATTTATTGATTGTATATAATGTGACAATTGAATATTAGATAAAATGTAAATAGCAGCAACTGCGTCTCACAGGGCCCTTGTGTAGGCGCAGCACCAACTATTAAGAACTATAGCATATGTATAGTACAGTATATAAAATATAAAAATATACTTGTAAAAAATTTATAAAAGATATAAAATAAGAATATAGAGACCACCATAAACATATATATAGAGAGGGATCTGGGTGGGAGAGTCTTAGACCATCCTCTATGGTAAATAATCTCCTCTCATAAAAAAGTCCTGCTCATATAGACCGATTCTGGTATTGTGGTAACCAATGGCAACCATAAGGTTAGTAACCCGTAGCAACCTTTCTGATGAGTCCGGCTATTTAAGCACTTCAACGTTTAAGTAGAAGATAAACTTGATATTTGTAGACAATATTCAACATGAACAGCTAGTGTGCAGTCACTGTTAATATGCATGCATATTTGTATGATACTTTGTATCTCACCGCTCCCGGACACTGATGCGCTGAACTTCACGGGGATGCTGCGATCTCCTCCTGATGCGCTGTGTAATC
Source organism: Hyla sarda (assembly GCF_029499605.1). Lineage (NCBI taxonomy): Eukaryota > Metazoa > Chordata > Amphibia > Anura > Hylidae > Hyla > Hyla sarda. The sequence continues at coordinate 315,490,394 of NC_079193.1, forward strand.
CTGCAGTGTATTAGCACTGAGTAGCTGTCTTGGTAAGCGGCAGCATCACCGGAGACTCGGCCGTCTCCCACAGTGGTGATGTTGGTAGATGGTGGGTTGCGGGTGGTGTTGTCGCAGTGGTTCTGCGGATGCGCACGTACATGTGCCGGTGGCGTCCTCGTGGCAGCGAGGCGCGGATGTCTCCTTCACCGGGTGTCGGGTGATTGACAGTTTATTGTCCGGTATCGGACTGCTATTGACTTAAGCAGGGCAAATATACTGGTGGTCTCAATAGGTATTGAGGGGACGCTGGATGCGTTTCAGGACTGTCTCAGTCCTTTCTTCAGCAGCAAAGAATAAGTGTAATGGGGGGTCACTGTGTCGTATTTTATACATTTAACTCCTCCTCTATCAATTAGTGACATCAGATCCAGAGTAAACAAAGTAAACAAAACAAAATAGTGGCGTTAGATTTATGAATGAAAGTAGTAGAGCTCAGTACTAAATGAATAGGACTGTCTTGAATTACATATAGTCTGCTGTGTAATGCATTGAAAATGAAATAAAAAGACCTGTATTCAATAATATAAGTGAGTGAATTACAAAGTGATGTCTTTTTGTGTGAATGGAATGTTTGAGATATATAAAGTAAATTCATTGTGTGCCAATTGTTGACCATAAGTATAAAATCATAGTATCTGTGTACAATTGTATAAAAGTATGAGTACTATGTGAAAGTCTAAATATTGATGATAATGCAAATATTTAAAATATTGGGGTAGTGTGAAATGGGATATATATTTTGCTTGTGAGTATAATTGTGATGGTGAAACCTAATATGCAAATGTGGTGATTGTGGATTACTAGAGACCAGGTGTCTGAAGAAAAGTATCTATACTCTTAGTGTCCTACAGTCAGTATATCTGTTGCAGTATAGAAGAAGGGACTAGATAGTGTACATAAGGCATATGGTTGAATACAAAAGTTATAGACAATGGAGATATAAATACCCAAGTTGTGTGGATAAAGGCAAGGGCCCGATAAAGGGTCCGTCAGGGTGCTGATAGTACAGCCAGACCCCGACGGGCCGTCCAAAGGGACCTCACCCATCTTTATTCCAAAAAGCCGAACAGTTCCAGGTCATTATTCAAGCCCTTGGGGGCTAGTGACCCAAATTTGAATATCTTGCGAGATTCTGCCCTAGACATTTTCCCGATAAAATTCCCTCCCCTCCAATCTTTGTGTATCAGTTGTAGTGCCGTATATCTTAAAAGGTTAGGGTTACCTTGGTGGACAGATTTAAAATGTGCCGATAAGGGGTGTTTATCATTTTGTTTTTTGATGTTGTATCGATGCTCCAGAATGCGTTATGGAATGCCAATAAACAAATATCAGATCAAACTAAATTATCAAATAATCCACAAACACAAACTTATAGTGTACCCACATCCAACAAATACACAGCATTAGCTACAGATAATGCTTTTTCAGGGGTAACTCCCCAACAGCCAAATGCACCATTTTCCCCATATGCCACGAGACACAAACCAAAATATGGACACACAGCACATCAAACATATCACCGTTCCAATTCCCAGACTTATCCTCAGAGCCCTCGGTCTCCGTATTTCCCACACCCCAATTGGAGACAACCCAGACCATATGCTTCACACAAACCACGTCACCCAAAATTCAATTACACACATCACTACCCAACACCCCAACACACCCCCTCACACCAATACCCAGCTCCCCAACATTATTCCAACAGACAACTTCCAGAACTGATGTCAGTCCCAAACCCCGCTCAAGTCCCAGAACCACGCAGGATTATCAAAACAGTGGAAACCGTAGCTCAAATTCACCCGACACCATCAAACAGCATGGGAGTACCAACCCCCAACAGAAAAAGAGAATACGCAGAGGACACCATAGAAGAAACCGAAATACCAAAATCCAAAATGAGCAAACCATAAGTGACACAGATAGTGCTATTTTTAATCTTAGTTCCAAATCTCTCAATCCAGATCAACTCAAATTACTTAATAAAGGTCTAAAATATGCGCCAAGCCAACCGTTAGACAAATTTGGCACATACATTGGTCTAGAAAAATATATTCGCAAGTTATGTTTAAAAAAATATTTTATAAAAAACCCCATTCCGACTCCCACAAACACATCGATTTATAGCCATTCTATTTTAAAAAAGAAATCTTGTTTCTTCCCCTACCAAGAAGTTAGCACAGATATGTTATCATTCAAAAAAGCTATAGAGAATGAATTGAGAAAAATCAAAAAACCTAATAAAACATGGAACAATTTATCTCAGGGTGAAATAAAAGCCATCAAACAATTCCAAGAAGAGTTGTCCATCACTGTTAGGCCGGCCGACAAAGGAGGCGGTATAGTAGTGATGGACACTCCCACATACATGGCTGAATGTATATCACAATTGAATGACACAAACACCTATAGTAAACTCAAAGGGGACCCCACTATAGAATATTTTGAAGAATTGAATACTTTGTGCACTACAGCTAAAGAACAGGGAATCCTCACCAAACAGGAATATGAGTTTATTACTAACACTCCAAAAAGACTTCCAGTTTTTTACACAATCCCCAAGATCCATAAGAATCCCACCAAGCCCCCGGGCCGCCCGATAGTATCAGGTATAGGATCTATCACAGCAAATTTTTCTCAGTACATAGACCAATTCTTGCAACCCTATGTAAAAGAAACAAAATCCTATATACGGGATACCACACAAGTAGTACAAATAGTCGAGGCGATAAGGTGGGATCCAACCTGGATCTTGGGGACACTAGACGTCAGTTCCCTATACACAGTAATTGATCACCAACAAGGAATTGCTGCCATCCAATCCACCCTCACAAAGAAATCCGACTTACATCCAGACCAAATACAGTTTATTATTGATGGTATTCATTTTATATTATCACATAACTATTTCTCATTTGCATCTGACTATTATTTACAGACCAACGGTACGGCCATGGGCACCAGATTCGCCCCCAGCTATGCCAATCTGTTCATGGCAGATTGGGAAGACACCACCATCTATCCACAGCTGGGGACGGATCTGGTGTCCTGGCACCGTTATATAGACGACATTTTTTTCATTTGGCGCGGCTCTACCACAAACTTAGACCTATTTATTAATTCACTCAACAACAATAATTTAAATCTTAAATTCACCCCCAATACCAGCTCTGTTTCAGTAGAATTCTTGGACCTATTAATCACCACTAGCACTGACAGACTCATCTGTAGCACTTTCCACAAACCAGTAGCCAAAAACGGATTTATTCTTCACACCAGTTGCCACTTACCACAGTGGTTGACCAATGTACCAACAAGTTAGTACCGTAGACTTAAACGCAACTGCACACAGAATGAACAATTCGAACTGGAAGCCGCAACTCTCACACAACAATTCCTAGACAAATTATATCCATCAGAAAATTTGACACAATCATTAGAAAAGGTTAGAAACCTAGACCGAACAACCTTCTTTCTCCAAAAAAGCCCAGAAGCTCAAAATACCACCAATATAGACAACTCTAAACTAATCATCCCATATAATACTCAACACCGCAAAATAGCAAACATTATTAAAAAATATTGGCCATTACTCCAACAAGGTAAAACAATTGGGAGCCTCATCCCTGAGAAACCTCCCATTATATACACAAAGGCCCCCAATCTCGGCATCAAGATAGCCCCCACTATACGTCCCAATCAAAAACGTACCAAACCAGACTCTACTCTGGTTGACTTAAAAGTTTTTTTTAGATGTGGACAATGTCCGAATTGTAAATCCACGAGATTCGACAAGAGAACCGTGACGGTAAAATCTACAGTAAATGATTACACCTTTACTATTAAAGAATTTTTAAACTGTGCCAGTAAGGGGGTTATTTATCTAATTGAGCGTCCATGTCATAAACAATACATAGGACGCACGTCACGTGCACTTAAAACACGCGTTCTGGAGCATCGATACAACATCAAAAAACAAAATGATAAACACCCCTTATCGGCACATTTTAAATCTGTCCACCAAGGTAACCCTAACCTTTTAAGATATACGGCACTACAACTGATACACAAAGATTGGAGGGGAGGGAATTTTATCGGGAAAATGTCTAGGGCAGAATCTCGCAAGATATTCGAATTTGGGTCACTAGCCCCCAAGGGCTTAAATAATGACCTGGAACTGTTCGGCTTTTTGGAATAAAGATGGGTGAGGTCCCTTTGGACGGCCCGTCGGGGTCTGGCTGTACTATCAGCACCCTGACGGACCCTTTATCGGGCCCTTGCCTTTATCCACACAACTCGGGTATTTATATCTCCATTGTCTATAACTTTTGTATTCAACCATATGCCTTATGTACACTATCTAGTCCCTTCTTCTATACTGCAACAGATATACTGACTGTAGGACACTAAGAGTATAGATACTTTTCTTCAGACACCTGGTCTCTAGTAATCCACAATCACTACATTTGCATATTAGGTTTCACCATCACAATTATACTCACAAGCAAAATATATATCCCATTTCACACTACACCAATATTTTAAATATTTGCATTATCATCAATATTTAGACTTTCACATAGTACTCATACTTTTATACAATTGTACACAGATACTATGATTTTATACTTATGGTCAACAATTGGCACACAATGAATTTACTTTATATATCTCAAACATTCCATTCACACAAAAAGACATCACTTTGTAATTCACTCACGTATATTATTGAATACAGGTCTTTTTATTTTATTTTCAATGCATTACACAGCAGACTATATGTAATTCAAGACAGTCCTATTCATTTAGTACTGAGCTCTACTACTTTCATTCATAAATTTAACGCCACTATTTTGTTTTGTTTACTTTGTTTACTCTGGATCTGATGTCACTAATTGATAGAGGAGGAGTTAAATGTATAAAATACGACACAGTGACCCCCCATTACACTTATTCTTTGCTGCTGAAGAAAGGACTGAGACAGTCCTGAAACGCGTCCAGCGTCCCCTCAATACCTATTGAGACCACCAGTATATTTGCCCTGCTTAAGTCAATAGCAGTCCGATACCGGACAATAAACTGTCAATCACCCGACACCCGGTGAAGGAGACATCCGCGCCTCGCTGCCACGAGGACGCCACCGGCACATGTACGTGCGCATCCGCAGAACCGCTGCGACAACACCACCCGCAACCCACCATCTACCAACATCACCACTGTGGGAGACGGCCGAGTCTCCGGTGATGCTGCCGCTTACCAAGACAGCTACTCAGTGCTAATACACTGCAGGATTACACAGCGCATCAGGAGGAGATCGCAGCATCCCCGTGAAGTTCAGCGCATCAGTGTTCGGGAGCGGTGAGATACAAAGTATCATACAAATATGCATGCATATTAACAGTGACTGCACACTAGCTGTTCATGTTGAATATTGTCTACAAATATCAAGTTTATCTTCTACTTAAACGTTGAAGTGCTTAAATAGCCGGACTCATCAGAAAGGTTGCTACGGGTTACTAACCTTATGGTTGCCATTGGTTACCACAATACCAGAATCGGTCTATATGAGCAGGACTTTTTTATGAGAGGAGATTATTTACCATAGAGGATGGTCTAAGACTCTCCCACCCAGATCCCTCTCTATATATATGTTTATGGTGGTCTCTATATTATTTTATATCTTTTATAAATTTTTTACAAGTATATTTTTATATTTTATATACTGTACTATACATATGCTATAGTTCTTAATAGTTGGTGCTGCGCCTACACAAGGGCCCTGTGAGACGCAGTTGCTGCTATTTACATTTTATCTAATATTCAATTGTCACATTATATACAATCAATAAATTGAAATATTACTTTAAACACAACCTGTCCAGTTGTCTCAAACCCTGAGCCCTAATATATATATTTCTACAGACAAACTACAATCTGACACCTTGGGTATAAGTGTCTAATTAGGTAGCCCGGGTTTATTTGGTGGGTAGTCAGACAAGAGCCTCTCCAACTCTTCTAATTTACAAACCTGTTTAACTTTCTGGAATTGATTTAAAAAAAAAAAAATGTTTTCCACCAGAGTACCCCTTTAATACCTTCCCGCAAATTGACGTATATGTACGTCCATTGTGGGCTTCTTCTGTATGACGCACGCTCAGCAGGTGAGCGCGCATCATACACGGTTGGTCCCGGCTGATATCCGCAACCAGGACCCACAGCTAATGCCAGACATCGCTGATCGGGCTGATGTCTGGCATTAACCCTTTAGACGCTGCTATCAACTTTAAGCGGTTAATTTCGTTCCCGGATAGCTCAGTGGGCTGATCGGGACTGCCGCGGTGAAACCATGGCATCCTGATCAGCATCCCTGCTGTCCTATCGATAACACTGCCGTCCTACCGATAACACTGATCAATGCTCTCCTATAGAGAAGCATTGATCAGTGTATGCAATCTAAAGATTGTATGGTATAGTCCCCTATGTGGACAAAAAAAATGTTTTAAATGTAAATAAATATGCATTAACCCCTTCCCTTATAAAAGTTTAAATCACCCCCCCCCCCCCTTTTCCCATTTTTTTTTTTAAAAGGGGAAAAAAAATAAAACCTAAACATCTGTGGTCCCGATAAAAACTTCAGATCATGGCGCAAAAAATGAGCCCTCATAAATCCATACATACAGAAAAATAAAAAAGTTTTAAACATACAAATTTTGGTGCATGTAGTTATAATTTTTTTAAAGTAGTAAAATAAAATAAAACCTATATAAAGAAGGTATCCTTGTAACAGTATGGACCTACAGAATAAAGATAAGGTGTCATCTTACTAAAAAGTACACTGCGTAGAATCAGAAGCCCCCAAATTTACAAAATGGGGTTTTTTTCTTTTTCAATTTTGCCCCACAAATATATTTTTTCTGGTTTCGCCGTAGATTTTGTGGTGAAATGATTGATGTCATTACAAAGTAAAATTGGTGGCACAAAAAACAAGCCCCATATCGTTCTGTAGGTGGAAAAATTGAAAGTGTTAAGTTTTTTTTCCTCCTCACCTTCTAAAAATCATAAGTTCAAAAATTAAAAATGTCCCGGGCAGGAAGGGGTAAAGTATGGAAAGTGTTATATATGAAGTGGAAGACAGTGTCATTTTGTTTCTGATTTTAGTTATACACTTTACAAAAAGATATACGTAAAAAAAAAAAAAAGGTGCATCAGGGTTCATATTATGATGGCAAGCACTTGCATTGTCGACGCCAAAATAATGTATCTGACCAGATCCTGTTGTTCCATGGGACATAAAAATTAGACAAATCCCTGTTTATCTGTCCTCTTGAAGAAAAAAAAAAAAAAAAAAAAAGATCCAGACAGTAACATGTTAAACATGTTTAACCATGACGGAAGCTGCAATAAAAACCTATGAATTGGAATGTTTTGATAGGATAGTCAAACATAAAAACCTATCCTATAATGTCTATAACTATAGACATTACTTATGTAAAAAAATTAAAAAAAATTTTTTATTGAAACTAAATATTCACTTCCCTCTTATTGTAACATTGTAAATATCACTCGTGGTCTCAAACGAGCAGTGGTAGTACTCTACGTGGCCATGTGATGGCGACCATGTATAAGGATATTACAGATGGCTTCAAAAATGCTGCTTTGTGAACATAGTTGAGGCCATCCCATTACTTAGGTCAGTGTTTCCCAAGCAGAGGGCCTCCAGCTGTTGCAAAGCTACAACTCCCAGCATGCCCGGACAGCCTTTGGCTGTCCGGGCATGCTGGGAGTTGTAGTTTTGCAACTGCTGGAGGCCCCCTGCTTGGGAAACACTGACTTAGATAAACATATATTGGGATATTTGTGTGTAAATAAAATGAGTAGCTACTAAAAGCATTGCAAAGACTTGTCAGTGCTCAAATCCAACCTCGAAAACCTCAACACACCATCATAACAATTGTGCTACAGAACAGTATTTTTTATTTTTTTGAATTTTATTTAAAAACTAAACTATTTGTCCTGTATTTGACTCCATATAAAATTGACTCCATAAAATGAGCTACTGTATATCATAGAACATGATACAGTAAACTACAATAAGTTATTGATGAGAGGACAGACGCCTTCTGATATCAGGTCACTTGACCACAGTCACATGACTTCTGGAAATAATAAGGCATCGTTTACACTCCGGAAGGATCTAGTAGAAACTGAATTTACGAAGAAACAGAGTTATAAAACAGTTGAAAGGCAGGGTCACACGTGTGTATTTTCATTTCCATTATTGATTTTGCTACTCATTAAAGTCATTGGATGGCAAAATCCCCCGCAGAAAATCTGCAGCAACATATGCACCCCAAGGGTCTATTAACACGTACAGTATTCTGCGCAGATTTGATGCGCAGGATTTTCTGCTGCAGATTTCAATGTAAACTGAATGACTGAGAACAGCTTCTAATTCTGCGCATCAAATCTGCGCAGAATACTGTACGTGTGAATAGACCCTAAAAGAAGAACTTTCTGTTGCCCATAGCCACCAAATCGCATCACAGATTTAGTTTTATTTAAATACAAAATGAAATCTGCGCTGGGAATGGTTGCTATAGAAATATTTAATACATTTTCTTCCAAGCGTGTTATATAGCAGTAGTAGTGCTGGGAGTTGTAGTCTCACAGGAGGCACAAGTTGCAGATCACTAATTTATTTACTTACCGTCTTCACGACCTTAAAGGGGTACTCCAGTGGAAAACACACATATATAGATATATATATATTTATTTTTAAATCAACTGGTGCCAGAAAGTTAAACAGATTTGTAAATTACTTCTATTAAAAATCTTTACCCTTCCAGTACTTTTTAGCAGCTGTATGCTACAGAGGAAATTCTTTTCTTTTTAAATTTCTTTTTTGTCTTATCCACAGTGCTCTCTGCTGACACCTGATGTCCGTATCAGGAACTGTCCAGAGCAGGAGAAATCCCCATAGCAAACCTATGGTGCTCTGGACAGTTCCTGACACCGACAGAGGTGTCAGCAGAGAGCACTGTGGACAAGACAAAAAAGAAATTCAAAAATAATAGAAGTTTCTCTGTAGCGTACAGCTGCTAATAAGTACTGGAAGGGTAAAGATTTTTTAATAGAAGTCATTTACAAATCTGTTTAACTTTCTGGCACCAGTTGATTAAAAAAATAAAAATAAAGTTTTCCACCGGAGTAGCCCTTTAAATGAAAACCAATGATACTGTCTTTTAAAAGTATATGATATTACAGCCCCCACAGGAATGATAGTGTAACTAACAGTATTGTACAGGGAGACATAACTAAACCCCTGGTTTACAGCTTTACGTACCTAAATATGAGTGTGACACACTTTGATATTTGTAGCACACACAATATGCATCTAATGTAGCATGTCATTGGGTTACATGACAGGTACTAACATATAGGGATGCCACACAACTATAGGTAAATATTATTTCATAAAAATACTAACAATCAATGATGCCCCAGGGCTGGCTAAAGTCATAGCACCTGCATTATCTATATTAGGTAGTGTCACCCTCTTGCCTGGCCCTAAAAGGAACATTCTTTATCATTGCAATAAAAGTAAAATTTTAGTACAGTATGCCTCCAGCTGCTGCAAAACTACAACTCCCAGCATGCTTGAACAACCTTCGGCCATGCTGGGGCTTGTAGTTTTGCAACAGCTGGAGGTACACTGGTTGGGAAACACTGCTTTAAGAAAATATGTAGAATATACACTTGAAAAACATGGGTGGACATTCCACACGTTTGCACAATCCGGTGGGCATCAGGACTGTTTGGAAATGCACCGTCCCGCACAGACTCCGCAGAAAGAACAGACATGTCTATTTTTTTCTGCGGACTTCGGAATCATGATTTCTGCGGCAGAAAAATCTGCCGTGGAAATTCTGCCGTGTGCACAGTGCAGAAGAATCCCATTGAAATCAATGGGACTTTGCTGCAGCGGAATGTCCATTTGGAATTCTTCACAGAAATTCCATCATGTGAACTTGGGGTGCAGACAGGGGTAACACCCGCAACTGTTCCATTCATTTAAATAGAACTTTAAGAAATTCATTGAAAAAAAATAAAAAATAACACAGAGATGAATGGAAGTGATTTAAAGGGGTACTCCGGTGGAAAACTATTTTAAATTAACTGGTGCCAGAAAGTTAAACAGATTTGTAAATGACTTCTATTAAAAAATCTTAATCCTTCCAGTACTGATTAGAATCTGTATACTACAGAGAAAGTTCTTTTATTTTTTTTTCTGTCTGACCACAGTGCTCTCTGCTGACACCTCTGTCCATGTCAGGAACTGTCCAGAGCAGGAGAGGTTTGCTATGGGGATTTGCTCCTACTCTGGACAGTTCTTGACATGGGCAGAGGTGACAGCAGAGAGCACTGTGGTCAAACAGAAAAGAAATTAAAAAAAGAAAAGAACTTTCTCTGTAGTATGCAGCCGCTAATAAGTACTGGAAGGATTAAGATTTAATAAAATTTATGAATCTGTATAACTTTCTGGCATCCGTTGACTTAAAATTCTAGATGTGAATCCCTCTTAATTGAGCATCCAATAATTTAAGAATTTACGTGAATTTAAAGGGGTATTCCAGGCAAAAACTTTTTTTTATATATCAACTGGCTCCGGAAAGTTAAACAGATTTGTAAATTACTTCTATTAAAAAAATCTTAATCCTTCCAATAGTTATTAGCTTCTGAATTTGAGTTGCTGTTTTCTGTCTAACTGCTTTCTGATGACTCACGTCCCGGGAGCTGTCCAGCTCCTATGGGGATATTTTCCCATCATGCACAGCTCCCGGGACGTGACATCATCATTGAGCAGTTAGACAGAAAACTTCAGAAGCTAATAACTATTGGAAGGATTAAGATTTTTTAATAGAAGTAATTTACAAATCTGTTTAACTTTCCGGAGCCAGTTGATATATAAAAAAAAGTTTTTGCCTGGAATACCCCTTTAACAAATCTGGAGCAAAGCAAAAATTTTAACTTGACAATAAACCTGTTAATAATTTTACTAGGTAACATAATAAGCGTAAGCAAAACATTGAAATGATCACACTTGGACTCGTTTATTTAGTCACAGTAGACCAGTACAACAGTGATTAAACCCAGTACAGCAAAAAATAAAATTAAAATAAAAAACAAAAGGGAAAAATAAAAATCACCTTTCAGGCAAGTAAAAATGCATTCAGTGAGATATATACAAGGAGAACGGGAGCTCTTCTTAAATTAGTCTACCTGTTAAATAAGGTTCTAGTGCAGCAGACTGGGAAATAGATTAGAAGATAGGGCTTGGGTTGGATATTCCAGACTTCTGTGACAGCAAAGTAGCTTCAATGGGCACTACCCGACCTGCACTGGGTAAAAGCTGGTACTTGTGATTTGTCAACGCATGGCAATAAAAATTCAAAGAATAATACTTTACATATCAAGGAAATCTCTCATAGAATATCTCAACTGGAAAATATTAGCAAAAACTTAAAAAGTACAGTGTTATTGCTGAATGCGAATTTTGTCACAAATTAAGACTAAAATAGGTCATCGTTTTAATAGGAAGATTGTTCAAAACGTCTAAACTATGGGTTAAGTGCCCTGACACCAGGGCATGCACTGCTGAAAATATCACAAAAGCAACTTATAGTAAATCTTCAGCTGGGACCTGTATGTCGTGTGTCGTCGGTCGTTCCTGAAATGTACAGTGTTTTGTGAAATGATGAAAAAACATAAAAAGGTCATAGATGGGGAATCATTTGCAATGGTACCATAGTATCACACAGATTGGCAAATACATTGTAAATGTCTCAATGAGATGTCCAGCACAGCTGGACCATCAATCCCCCTCCCCCAGATCACCCCTTGCATAAAAACTATATTCAGTTCATGGAAATGTCCTAAAAGGCTCCAATCTCCGTCCCCCAGGGTCTGTAGGGTTTGCCTGTAGGTGCCGGTGCTGTCGGGCTCAGTGCATTGGGAGACAGTAAGTGGAAGGATCCAAAGGAAAATGGGAATGCTGAGAGGGAGGCCACCGAGGAGAGCAGCGGAGGAGACAGTTTGGATGGAGTCACCACTGGAAGAACTGACGTCAGGCTCCCATTGGAGGAAACCCGTAGAGTGGAAGAATCAGCGTGCGGTGACCCGGGAAGTCTGCTCTGGTGGTGAGCTTCTGTGGAGGAGGTCGTGCTGCTTGCATTTGTATGTGGAGTCTGTGCCAGGAGTAGAGGGTGAGATAGATGAGGATGGGGCCCAAAGGCGCCTCCCCACGGTATGTGTCCGATGCTGGTGTGGGCACTGCTGGCAGCTTCTCTCTGGGAAGCATAGTTGTTGAGATGGGAAACCAGTCGTACCCGGAGGGGGTCAGCATTGTCCAAGCCTTCAATGATACTCAGATACCGGGCAACCTCTGCAAGACATTCTCGGAAACCCAGGCTGCGATAGTCCATGGCAAGGGCGTGGGCATCAAAGTAACCTAAAAAAAATAAAAAATAAATAAAACACAGTCATGTTAAGGTTTTTACTAACTATGTATGGGCTTCCTTCATTATCTACTATACCTATAAAAAAAAAATGTAGCAGGGCTTAGTCCGTCAGTTTACATAAGGCTGTGTTCACACACAATAGTTTGGTCCAGATTAGGTCATTTTGATCCAAAAAACAGAAGTGGAACCATCATGGAAAGATTTGCAACTTTTTCTGTGTTTTGGACCCACTCATTCTTTTATGTGTAAAACTATATAGGGAAATGCACTCTTACTCATATAGTTAATACAAATGCAGCACCAATGACAAATGCAGCTCTGCTGCATCTATATATGCACCACACTAAAAACCAGTTCCATCATCTAAGCCAGTGTTTCCCAACCAGCTCTTGCAAAACTACAACACCCAGCATGCCCGCACAGCCATTGCAGCTCTAATGACAAATAAAGCTCTGCGGCATCTATATAAGATTATATTTATCATTCTTAAAACCAGTCCTATCATCTTAGCCAGTGCGCCTCCAGCCCGGACATGCTGGGAGTTGTAGTTTTGCAACAGCTGGAGGCACTCTGGCTGGGAAAAACTGATCTAAGCAGTTAAGCAGCAAAGTCCTGTACAGCAGTCCTGTATAGCAGTGGTCTCCAACCTGCGGACCTCCAGATGTTGCAAAACTACAACTTCCAGCATGCCCGGACAGCCTTTGGCTGTCCGGGCATGCTGGGAATTGTAGTTTTGCAACATCTGGAGGTCCGCAGGTTGGAGACCATTGCTGTATAGGATAAAGACTGACTAGAAACCCCATCAGGGCACCATATAACACAGCTGTACCCAGTCCAATAGTGTATTATATGCAAGATAAGAATCTGGATTGATGCGGACAATATATAGTTATTGTGTCAGACATACATATATATATATATATATATATATATATATATATATTTATTTATTAATAATAATTTTATTTATATAGCGCCTACAGATTCTGCAGCGCTATATATATATATATATATATATATATATATATATATATATATATATATATAACTCCAAAAAAGGAAAGCGGCACTCCAATGGCAGAAAAAAGGTGTATTTATTCACCCATCAAGTCAAAAGCATTTGACTTGATGGGTGAATAAATACACCTTTTTTCTGCCATTGGAGTGCCGCTTTCCTTTTTTGGAGTTGTTTAAGAAGGGTTTGGAGTTTGAACCTGCGAAGGCTGAGCACCCGATCTGGACTTTAAGTCCCATTGTACAGTGCCGGTTCCCTCAATTTTTCTTTATATATATATATATATATATATATATATATATATATATATATATATTTAATTTTTTTAAATTAATTAATTTATTTTTTTATGTCTATTTTCCTTACCTTTCCCCCCTGCGGTATGCAGCATCTTGAGATGATCAACAGTCATCTGAAGAATCTCGGCTTTTTCCAACTTTGCTGAACCCTGCAAGAAATGAAGAGAAGAGTGAGATGCCGCAGATCAGGTATCTATAGAATAATCTACAACACATGGATGTTAGATCTGTTAGCCATTACAATATAAGAAATATATCCAAGGTACTGGCACAGCACCAAAGAGTTCAATAACAGATTCAGCTCTGCTGCATCTGTCTAAAACTATCATCACTGTAAAAAAAAAAAAAAAAAAAAAAAAAAAAAAAAAATGGTTGGCGACACCGACACGTTTCATGTTTCCTAACTACCGGCGTCAAGAGCCCATACGGTATAATTACCTGTTTCTCAAAGGCGCTGGGCACTAGTCTCCGCAGCTCAGACAGGCTGTTATTAATCCTGTCCCGCCGGCGCTTCTCGATGATCTGGAGAAGGAACACAAGAGAGTTTGTTTTAGTGACAAAAAGTCAAATGACAACACATCCTGCAGAGCACAGAGGTAGCAGGCCAGCACTCACCCCTCTGCGCCTCTTTCTCGCTAAAATCTGGGACGTCGTCGAAGGAGACATAGAACCGGGAGGGGAACTCAGATTCCTGCAATAAAAAAAAAAAAAAAAGGATAATAGGAAATGTAAATATTTTAGAAATTAATTTATAAACAGACAAGTAAAGTTTGCAGGATTTCTATTATGTAAATATAACCAACAAAACGGCAGCAAAGATAGAGAAGCAGAGCTGAGTAGGTTATTGAAAAAACAACTCCGCTCTGCTACACTCTGATCACTAGTCCTGTAGATATGTAGACATAAGGGACAACCAGTGTTCCCCAACCTGAAGCTGTTGGAAAACTACAATTCCCATCATGCCCGGACGGCTGAAGCTGAATAGGTTATTGAAATTGTGCCCAACAAGTAACTCAGCTCTGCTACATTAGCAAACACAGCCCTGCTACTGTTGATTCGTCGCTTCTGGAGACATGTAGACATGGGACAACTCAGTGTTACCCAATCTGTGACTTTCGACAGCTGTTGCAAAACTACAACTCCCATCATGCCCAGACAGCCTTCGGCTGTCTGGGCATGATGGGAATTGTAGTTTTGCAACAGCTGGGGAGAGCCACAGGTTT
This sequence comes from Hyla sarda, assembly GCF_029499605.1. Classification (NCBI taxonomy): domain Eukaryota; kingdom Metazoa; phylum Chordata; class Amphibia; order Anura; family Hylidae; genus Hyla; species Hyla sarda. The sequence continues at coordinate 315,505,491 of NC_079193.1, forward strand.
AGAGAACACTGATCTTCACTCTTCTATTATAAAAGGCATGTTCACACAGGAATAAAAAGCTGCAGAGTTCATGCCTTTTTCATTGCGAACTTGCTGCAGACTTGTTGCATATTTGCAAAACTACAACTCCCATCATGCCAGGACAGTATATGGGAATTGTGGTTTTGCAGCTAGAGAGCTACAGGCTGGGGAATCACTGATCTACACTTGGTATTATAAGGACATGATCACACAGGACTGAAATTATTTTTATTTGTTGCCTCTTTATTTCATATTTGTTGTAAAATTATATATATTTATTTATTTATTTTTTTCTGCATAGCTGTATAATATTTGCTGTATTTTTGTTGTATAAAATTTGATATATATATATATAATATAATACAACAAATACTTAACAATTATGCAGAAAAAAATATATATATATACACACACACAATATTTATTTTTCTGCATAATTGTTCAGTATTTGTTGCATAATAAATATATTTTATACAACAAATCTACAGCAATTATTTAACAGCTATGGAGAATATATATATATATATATATATATATATATATATATACCTATACTGAAGATTTTGATTTCCAATTTAAGTTTTTGGGAAAAATCCGCAAATAAAATCTGTGCATCCTTTCAGTCCTGTGTGAACAGCCCCATAGAGGTGATTCCCCCCCTAATATCTAGTCGTGGTCCCCTCAGTGCAGTGCCATGCCCCTCTCACCCATTCTCGTCGGCACTCTCCTTCTCCACCTCGATGTTCTCGTCCAGTTCGCTGTCGGACGAGCTGTAGTCGTGCGTCCTCTTCATGGCTGCTGTGAGGAGAAGTGGCGCTGCTGTCACCCGGGCTCCTCTGGCTGTCTCTTTCCCACGGTTCGCCTCTTACATGATGTGTGGGAGAGGGAGGGGGAGGCCGCGCACTGGCGCCTGCTCCTGGAACACAATTATCTTCTTGTAGCCAATAATCCTTCTCCGGCGCCCCGCCCCCTCCTCCTCCACGTGACGTCACGTTCTGGGATATAAAAAAAAATAAAAAATAACCGTCTTGGAACCTTCTTCATTCTAAAAATGAATGTTGAGTGACAGGCGAGCGGTGTGACTCGGCCCCGCCCACGGAGCGCTGATTGGCCGGGCGCTGCGCCAAGCCCGGAGTCTGCAGGACGGCGTGTTAGCACGCGTAGGGCGTGGGAAAGTGGCCTGCCCGGGCGATGGGAGCCTGCGGCCGGGAGCCGGGAGTGACCCGCCACCGGCGTCCTCCTCTGTAATGTAATCTCGGCTCCGGGGAGGGAGACGGCGCTGTGTGCACAGACCAAGGGCAGCGCCTGACTGTCCTGACAGAACCCCCCCCCCGGCAGGGAACAGGTTAACCACGACTGGCACCGTGTGTGGTTGCCACTATTTAAAGGAGACATGTCCCTAAATAGTTCTGTGGTCACGTACAGCGACTACCTGTGGCTCTCCAGCTGTTGCAGAACTACAACTCCCAGTATGCCCGGACAGCATTTGACTGGAAGGACCCATCATATGGGGGAGACCTATCTTCAGTGCAGATTTACTTCACAATGCCAAAACAGCTGCAGACGTGTGTGGTTTTTCCCTGTTGCGCAAAATTTATTATGGGATACTCCGCTGCCCTGCTTCGGAAGCTCCGCTCCCCAGCGTCCGGGAGTTTCTTGTTCCGAATGCTGCGCGCGGGCTTCCGTGTCCAGGGCCACCCCTCGTGCTGTCGCACCCCCTTCCCATAGACTTTCGTTGAGGGGGCGGGCGTGACGTCACGAGGGGTGGCCCTGAACACGGAAGCCCGCACGCAGTGTTCGGAACAAGAAACTCCCGGACACTGGGGAGCAGAGCTTCCGAAGCAGGGCAGCAGAGTAACCCTTTAATAAAATAGTGGGCATGACGGAAAGTGTCCTTGCGGAAATTCAGAATTGTGAAAGGGAGTGCGGAATCCCATAGAAGTCTATGGGCTTTAATGTGAGGAAGAATTCCGCAAGCAGAAATTCGGCCACGTGAAAAGACCCTTAGGCTATGTTAAAAATGCAAAATGTCTGTGTGGAATTCCGCATGAATATACCATACGGACATTCTGCATCATCGTCCAATGGGATTCTGCTCCGTTCACATGGCAGAATTTCCGTGCAAATCCTGATTTAAGCATCCCCCAAAAATGGAACCTTTTCAATGTTTGTTTTGCGGATTCTGCACGTAAATGCATTGCCGTCTATTAGATAGCACATTTTCAAGTGGTCCTAAGCTGTCTGTGGAGTGTCCGCGCACAAATTTTCCGTCAGGGAGGCATTCCTCCGTGTGAACATAGTCTTAGTGGGACATTTATCAATGTTGGTGTAGGTAGACATCTTTTTTAGATCATTTTGGTTGGTCTAAATTTGGTGTAATTGCACCAAATTTACCATACTTATGCTAGCCACATGATAAATTTTGTGCAAAGTTCTAAATTTACACACAGTTCTATTTGTACACCTGGGGGGGGGGGATTCATCGAAGCCTGTGCAGAGGAAAAGTCGCCCAGCTGCCCATAGCAACCAATCAGCTCGCTACTTTCATTTTGTTAAAAATGAAAGTAGCCATCTGATTGGTTGCTATGGACAACTGGGCGACTTTTCCTCTGCACAGGCTTCGATGAATCTCCCCCCTGATCTACAACTCACAGGAAAAGTGGACACAGAGATTTTGCTCTATTGCTTTGAGGCTCGGATTCAATTTTTTTTTGTCCACCAGCAAAAAACGCCATAAAAACTGTCACAGCTTTTTCTTGCGTCTTTTCTTGCATTTTTGCTGGTGTGCGGAAACAATCATGTTTTTTACCCTGTGGCGATTTTTTTTCACTGCCTTCAGGTACCGCTCTGAGTCAGATGCAGAGCGCCCGGTCCTCAGAGTGTAAGAAGGTGAGGAGTGATGTATAGCATATACATATACAGGGTGCAGAGCATCACTACTTGCCTCCACTGGCTGTATAGTATACAGGGTTGCATTGTGTACCCATGTATACTATACAGGAGCCCAGCAAGGAAATCGTTAACCCACGTTGCTGTTGAGCAGTTCTGGGTTAAGTCTTTGTGCGCTATCCTGTATATACACCCATCTATAGATAACTATATATACAGGATACAGTAGGAAGACGTCAACAATTGGGGGCTCCCTGTTACACTGCAGTATGGGCGCACAACCCAGGGGAGAGCGACAAAAATTTAATAACCTTTTTTCTTTCTTTTCTTCTCATTTCAGATATGTGAATGTGGTGGACTACGTCAGATTCGGTGGATTGCGACAATGACCAGTGTTTTTTTTTATGTCAATAAAAGGGTTAATGAGGGCTGTGGGGGAGTGTTTTTCAAATAAAAATTTATTTTTCAATGTGTCGTGTTTTTTGTAATTGAATTTTCAGGCTTAGTAGTGGAAGCTGTCTTGTAGACAGAATACATTGCTAAGCCGGGGGCTTAGCCCCAAACCAGCTAGTGCTAACCCCCAATTATTACCCTGGTACCCACCGCCCCAGGGGTGCCGGGAAGAGCCAGAGCCAACAGGCCCGGTGCATCAAAAATGGCGCTCCTGGGCCTAGGCAGTAACAGGCTGGTGTTATTTACTGAAAATATGGGGAACCTTATGCGTTTTTTTTTATTTATTTATTTATAAAAAAAAAAAAAACACAGGGTTCCCCGTATTTTCATTCTCAGCCAGATACCAACCAAGCAGCAACAGCCTGACATTACCAGGGTGGGCGAGGACCATTGTTACTGGCCCTCCCAGCCTAAATAATGCCAGACTGTTTCCACAAAGGCCCAGGAGCGCCATTTTAGACGCTCCGGGTCTGTTAGTACCAGCTCTTCCTTGCACCCCCTGTGGCGGTGGGTACCAGGATAATAATTGGAGGTTAGCGTTAGCTGTTTTTGGTGCTAATGCTAAGCCTCAGCTTAGTAAGGGATTCCGTCTACAAGATGGCTTCCACTACTAAGCCTGAAAATTCAATTATAAAAAACATGACACATTGAAAAAGACACTCCCCCCACAGCCCTTGTTAACCATTTTATTGACATAAAAAAAAACGCTGGTCATCGTCGCAATCCACCAAATCTGACGTAGTCTTCCGCATTCACGTATCTGAAATGAGAAAAAAAAGAAAAACACAAAAAATGGGTTAGTATTTTTTTTTGCGCTCTCCCCAGGGGAGAGCGCACATAATGCAGTGTGTTCCTAAACAGGGAGCCTCCAATTGTTGCTAAACTACAACTCCCATCATGGGGGCTGTAGTTAAACAACAGTTGGAGTCTCTCTGTTTGGGAACACACTGCCAGAAAGGCTCTGTTCCCATTATGCAAAACAAATAATGAGAACAGAGCCAAACTTACCACCCTGGCTTCAAGCCTGGACTGTGTAGCTCTGCCCCCTAATTATGTCATCACTAGGGGGCGGAGTAGTAAAGGTCGCAGGGGGTCTCAGGAATGAGACCCAGTGCGATCTGTACCTCTGCCGATCTGTCCCTTGGACTACTACTCCCATCATGGGACATTGGGGGATATTTATCAAAGTTGTCTATGTTCCGCATCAATATAGACCAAACTACAGAGGGTTAGGCCGGTCTATTGTGCATCTAATTTATCAAAAGTCACACGGCTCTTGATAAATTCTGCGCACAGACTTCGGGATCTATGCTTTAGTCTGTATTTAAACCTGCTCCAGTATGGTCTGACATTTCGGCATACTTTCAGCCGATGCGACTTGTTGCAGAAAAGTCGCTTTTGATAAATTCAGCACCAATGCATTTTCCAATGCATTTCTGTCTAAAATAGACTAGAATGCATCATGTTCTAAAAATCCTCTAGAGCAAAAGTCACAGAAAAGTCGCACATAATTAGACTGCGACTTTCTGTGCGACAAATTTTGACAGGAAAAAACAGTCTAAATCCTTTGATAAATATCCCCCATTGTGTCCCATGATGGGAGTAGTTGTAGTACCGCAGTGCTGAGGGACGGCTCTTGCACATCCCCCGGCTGCGGGACTCTATTGGGACTGTCAGGACTACTACTCCCATCAGGGACATACTCTGCTCATGATGGGAGTTGTAGTCCTGGGGCTGAGGTGCAGATCGCAGCAGGTCATTCTGCAGAGACCCATTGCGATCCGCAATTATTAATTTAAAAAGCCAGCAGCACATGCGGCTTCACTGCGCTGCCGTCGACTCCTGTATACACTGTCATAATTCATCCCCGCCGCCAGAACACGGGAGCGCTGATTGGTCAATAGCTATCCACCAATCAGAGCTCCCGTGTTCCAGTGGGGATTATGAATTATGAGAGCATATACAGAAGCCAGCAGCACGTGAGGCTTCACATAGTCATAATTCATAATCCCTGCCGAAACACGGGGGCTCTGATTGGTGAATAGTTATTAACCAATCAGAGCTCCTGTATCCCGGCGGCGGGGATTATGAATTATGACAGTGTATACAGGAGCCGGCAGCAGCGCAGTGAAGCCGCATGTGCCGCCGGCTTTTTAAGTTAATAAATGCGGATCGCTGCGGGTCTTTGCAGATTGACCTGCTGCGATCTGCACCTCAGCCCCAGGACTACAACTCCCATCATGGACGGAGTCTGTCCATGATGGGAGTAGTAGTCCTAACAGTCCCAATAGAGTCCCGCAGACGGGGGATGTGCAGGAGCCAGCCCTCCGCACTGCGGTACTACAACTACTCCCATCATGGGACAGATTCTGTCCCATGATGGGAGTAGTTGCAGTATTGCAGTGCTGAGGGCTGGCTCCTGCATCGTCCGGTTGTGCTTATATGACACCCCTTTTAAATCATTTTCCAGGTGGCAAGGGGAGAGAATGTAGAAATACTGCTAGATGTGTGTTACTTACCAATAATGGAGGCCACAGCCGTAGGAGCCCGCTTGCCAAGTTTTAAGTGAAAGCTTATTTTAGTCATTAGGCTGGGGCTTTGTTTCCATCCACACGTGATCCGCCGAGCGGCGTCCTGTACTATTGAGTTAATTTGTACGTCTCATTTAATAGTAGATGTTATAGAACGAGGGCTCGTCCCTCAGCGAGGAACACATTTACAGCGGTTTCTATCTGGAGCGGCCATTGTACGTTCACTTCATTATTCTTGTTTCCTTTGTGAGAGACATCCTGTTTTGTATTGTATATTTTTCTGCGCGAGATAATGGAAATACACACTAGATTGGTGACAGATCAGTTTTCTTTGTTGTGACCTGTATTTAATGGCTGGGAAAGAAATGGACATATGTGAACTACTGGAGCAAACCATTCCTGTGCCCACATTACTGGTGGAGACAGCCGGAGTGGAAGTGCCCTGCCTAATGAAAGCCATGATGATGAAAGAAAGTCATAACATTATCCGGGTGGGTAGCCAAGTGACAAGACAGTAGTGAGATCCGTCCTGGTTTCCTAATTGACACCCATAGCTGAATATACTACCCGACCCGTAGCCAAATTATTTCAGAAACATAAGGGGATACGTGGCTGTGTATTATAGTGACAACTGCTTATCTCTGGAGACCAGGGCTCAAGTCCTGTAGGTATGCATGGGAACTGAGTTCCTGCACTTAATCCACAGCGGGAACACCTTCCCATTAGCAGAAGTCCTGCAGGACCAACCCTTATGTAGAAGAGTTCCCACTCTTTTTTTCCAGGACTTGACCCCTGCTGGAGACCAACATTCGATAGGGAAAAATGCAACATGTCCTACGTACACTACTTTTGTAAGCAGCCCCCTGCTGAAAATCTCTCAGTGTTTCCCAACCAGGGTGCCTCCTGCTGTTGCAAAACTACAACTCCCAGCATGCCCGGACAGCCTTTGGCTGTCCGGGCATGCTGGGAGTTGTAGTTTTGCAACAGCAGGAGGCACCCTGGTTGGGAAACACTTCTATAGACATTAGACTAAAGGGGTACTCTAGAGAACTGGTGCCAGAACATTATACAAATTTGTAAATTAAAGAAGAGATACTGACGCTCAAAGTTAGAAATAGATATATGTACACAGTAAATAAGATTAAAATTTACTTTACTGAGGAACATCCTTTTGGAAGGACCGAAACGGGTCTAAAGAGAGATATTTTATCCCTTATTACCAAGGCTGTGGAGTCGGAGTCGGACTAAATTTGGGGTACTTGGAGTCGGAGTCGGCAAACAATGCACAATGCAAAGTTATAATAAAGAATAATAAGTTATAATAAAGAATAAAGACCAATGCATGCAGTGCCTCACGTAACCTCAAAACGAACACGTTAAGTGACCGTGAAGAAGCAGGCTTTTCATGTGCTTCACTATATGGCACACAACGCACAATTAGGAGCGGCAATACTTATACTTTCCATAGTGTTGTGTTCTGCTTTTACAGACTAGAGACACTTGTATAAAAACCATTGGAAAAACTGCTGCCATTCAGCTAAGGCTAAAAAAACTTGTAAACTCTGATTGTTAGCTTAAAGGGGTACTCTGCCCCTAGACATCTTATCCCCTATCCAAAGGATAGGGGATAAGATGTCAGATCGCCGGGGTCCCGCTGTTTTTTGGACCCCCGCGCTATCATTACTGCACAGAGCGAGTTCGCTCTGCACGTAATGACGGGCAATACAAGGGCCGGAGCATCGTTACATCATGGCTCCGCCCCTCGTGATGTCACGGCCTGCCCCCTCAATACAAGTCTATGGGAGGGGGCGTGGCAGTCGTCACACCCCCTGCCATAGACTTGCATTAAGGGGCTGCTCCGTCCCCTGTATCGCCCGTCATGCAGTAATGATAGCGGGGTGCCGCAGCGGCGATCCCGGGGGTCCCCAGCAGCGGGCCCCGGCAATCTGACATCTTATCCCCTATCCTTTGGATAGGAGATAAGATGTCTAGGGGCGGAGTATCCCTTTAAGCTTTAAACATGACTATTGGAATCTACTAGGGAAATCATGTTTTATAATAAATGCCTCTTCCTGGATCCTCCCACTGCCCTATCTTCAGCAGCAGATCAGCACACAAAAAGGAGAAGGCAGCAGCTTCTACCCAACTACCTCTCTGCTAGAAGAGCTTAGAAGAACTTGGTGGAACAGCTTCTTGGATTCAACTGTGTTTATAAACACATTTGCATATTAATACAGAGGAGTCGGGCAGTCGGAGTCGGCGTACAGAAAACTGAGGAGTCGGAGTCGGAACATTTATCTTCCGACTCCACAGCCCTCCTTATTACAGAATGTTTTAATATACCGATATCTGAGATCGGCTTCTGCGGTTTCTTCTACTTTTTTGCCTGTAAAGTGCTAAGCGGCGCTTGGCGCGCAATCCTTCTACAAGGTCGTCGGCAGTACAACTCTAATCCACCAGTGGCATACTGCTTCAACCTGTCTCGGACTATACCATCTTCCAGCGAGAATTCTTCTTCTTACCCAGTAATCAGGTCTGCACACGTGAACGGCTCACGGGACCCCTGCTCGTAGTTGCGCCTGGTGCATGAACCAGAAGATTCACGTGCAGAAAGGGTGAGCATTACGCTGTACCACAGCTTTATTTGCCGGATAGCAAACCTCTTCTACTCTGTGCAGTTCCCGAGACAAGCAGAGATGTCAGCAGAGAGCACTGTTGCCAGACAGAAAAGAACAACTCAAATTCAGCAGCTGATAATTATTGGAAGGATTAAGATTTTTTTTAATAGAAGTCATTTACAAATCTGTTTAACTTTCTGGAGCCAGTTGATATAAAAAAAAAAGTTTTTTCCTGGAATACCCCTTTAAAAATGTGACACAGTACCTTATATGGATTTATCTTGACAATTTGAGGACTACGCTGCTTTGCATACTTTGAGCTTGTGATCTTTTGTTAAATTTTTTATTCCACGGCCGCTTAGTCTACAGTGCCAGTTATTCTACACATTATTTAATAAAATGTGGTGATTATACTTTACTCTATTTTTTAACTATTATTATCTTTTGGTCACCCACACGACTAATAAATGTTTTTTAATCTTAATTTATTGTGTACATACAGTATATCCATTTTTAACTTTGAGCACCAGTACCTCTTTATTGCATATTTCCCCCACCTCAGCACCACGGGTATAGGTGCATCCTCTGGCTAACTCGGTTATTAGCAATTGCAGGTGGTTAATTTAATTTCAGCCTGGTCTTTTCTGAATTTGTAAATGACTTCTATTTAAAAAATTTTAATCCTTCCAGTACTTATCAGGTGCTGTATGCCTCAGAGAAAGTTGTTTAGTTATTTCCAATTTGACCACAGTCCTCTCTGGTGACACCTCTGTCCATGTCAGGAACTGTCCAGAGTAGGAGCAAATACCCATAGCAAACCTCTCCTGCTCTTGATAGTTCCAGATAATTTTTTTCTCCAGAGTACCCCTTTAATTGAGGATAGCAATAATGGAATTAAAAGAAAGGATCTACTTTGTTATCCATAAACGGCACCACTATCGTCCATTTGCTTTGTCTGTTACTGCAGTGGAGCCCCATCCTGTAGAACACTATTCTTCATTCTGTGTCCTTCCAGCAGTTGCGAAACTACAACTCCCAGCATAGGTAGTTTCACAACAGCTGGAGAGTCACCTGTTGGAGATGACTCCTGTAAGATAAGACACAGCTCGTGGACAAGAATGGCACTGTTTTTGGAATTTCACACAACCATTTATTGCTATTCACCATCACTCTAAAGTCTGTAGGGCAGTGTTTTCCAAGCAGGGTGCTTCCAGCTGTTGCAAAACTACAACTCTCAGCATGCTCAGAAAGGCAAAGGCTGTTTGGGCATGCTGGGAGCTGTAGTTTTCCAACAGCTGGAGGCAGACTGGTTAGGAGACGCTGCTATAGGGTATAGGAGATTCATAGAAAAGAGCTGCTACTGGGATGAACAGGTTGCATTTTTTGCTTTTATTATTTATTTTTATTTTTTTCCCCAGAGATAAGCAGCTGCCGGTGTAATTGGGAACTGCTTATCACTTCCTGCTTTTAGCTCTGAGTTTCAATGCTTTCAGGCAGTCCGAGGTGTACAGTACATAACTGGTGTACAGTACATAACTGATGAAATGAGGCCTTGCTTTGAATGTACAAATATGATCCTTCTATCCAACAGAGCAAAGAACAAGGTAAAGTATGGTGGCATATTGCAGTGAATGGGAGGACATTCCATCCTCCCAGCAGATGACACTGTCACAAACAGGTGTACACACAGAGCCACCCAGGCTCGCTCCATAGGTGGCTGCATACCTCACTTGTGGACAGCAACATTCTTTACGTAATAACAGCATTCCTCACACACTAGGGTACATGCATATTTCGAAAAATGTACAGAAACAATATTATTCTTCATTTCCCGAGGCCTATAAGTCCATCCCTATATTATGCATGGTGGCCCAGTATGGGATGGTGTGTTCCCGTACTTCTCCTGCCCTGTCAGGCAGAGTTTCTCCATGTCCCCAGGGCCCCCTTTATGTGTTATCCCCTATGTACATAAGTTGTATAATAAAATGTACTGTTACTTTAATAGCTGTTACCATGTGATTGTTACCCAGGAGGCACTAGTGACCAGGTAACCCCCTTAAGTGACCTATGGGCTCCTTGCACGTCCCCCCTAAAAAAACAAGGGAGAGGCTGGAATCTTTCTCTTGGAGCTCATAGCTCTTGTTCCTGAGGTCCAGTTCAGTCAATACATCTCAGAGTGTTACCAGAGCATTGGAGGCCTCAAGCCTAAAGTCTGCAGCCACAAAGTCAGCTCAAGTAAGCTCAAAGTCATCTTCATGTCAATTGTCAAGTCAGTCAAGTCAAGTCTCCTATAGAGTCACCGTGGCCTGCACTAAAGTGTCTCTACATACTGCAAGTTCCAGCAAGCCTGCGAGGTCCCCCTGTGTCACTGGGTTATTGGCTGTACTACAAAGACTAAGTCACCTGTCTACCCTCAGTAAAGCTACCGTTGTCCGTAACTTGGCGTGGGTGTCTTCATTGCCCCCGTGCCTAGCCAAGGACCAACGGTATTACCTTTGGGTGGTTAAGGCTAAACCATGCCCTGGCATCATAACAAGAAGGGTTACAACATCTGCCAGCCATTGCACCTCGCTATACCACATATGCATCTATTTTGTTTGTATTACACAGCCCAACAATGTTTAAATTAATTAAAGGAAACCTGTCACATTAAATTAGAAGATCACTTTATAAAGCAGGAGGAGCTGAGCAGATCGATATATAGATTTGTGGGAAAACTTTCAGGATAATGTGTCATTTATTTATGTACCTTTCTGCTCATTCTGGGCTTAATAGTCAAGTAGCAGTCCTACAGCGATTGACAGCTATCTGTATATAAATGTGTATTAAGGGGGAGCTCCAGTGGAAAACTTTTTTTTAAATCAATTGGTGACAGATGCGAATCACGGCCCGGCCAGGGGAGCGGGGCGGTGAGCGCTCATGGCCGATCCGTAGTGCACACCGTAACATCGCCCCCCCCCCTTGGTCTCACATTCTTTGGTCTCCCCCTCTTTTTGGAGGACAAGAATTTCTGAATGAGGTCACGGTCCAAAATGTTGTCCTGCGGCTTCCAAGACCTCTCCTCAAGCCCAAATCCTTCCCAATCCACAAGGAAAAGCGTTTTCCTCTGATAAACTTGGAGTCCAAAATCTCTTTAACATCAGAGGTACCAGAGATCGGAGTAGGTGAGATGTCTTCTTTAGAAAAGCGGTTGTGGATGACAGGTTTCAAGAGGGAGATATGGAAGGAATTCGGGATCCGGAGAGAGGACGGCAGATGGAGAGAATAGGCCACAGGATTTAGACGTTCCTTAATCTTATAAAGACCCAGATAGCGCCCAGTTCATAACTGCGTATCCTGAAGCGGATATACTTGGACGACAACCAGACTCACCAAGAGAGAACTAGGGAGGAGGACGCCTTTCTGCTTGAGACATCATACGAGACGTGGCATTCAATAGAGAGCAACGTGTCGTCTGCCAAATGGTGGAAAAATTCTGCACTTGCTCATCAACCGCAGGAACTCCACAGGAAGAAGACAAGGGAAGAGGAGGACGAGGATGAAGTCCATATACCACAAAAAAAGGCGAAGTCCTAGTGGATTTAGAATCCCTATGGTTGTATGTATTTTGCCCAAGGAAGTAAATTGGCCCAGTCGTCTTGACAAGGAGAGATGAAATGACGAAGATAGTCTCCTAAAACCTGATTCACCATCTCGACCTGTCCATTGGATTGAGGGTGATAGGCTGAGGAAAAATCCAGCTTAACTTGGAGACGTGAGCAGAGGGCCCGCCAGATCTTTGAGACGAACTGGACTCCACGGTCGGATACTATAAGAGAAGGCAATCCATGTAAGCAGAAGATGTGGCAAAGCAAAAGCTTAGCAAGCTGCTGTGCAGATGGAAGTCCAGGCAGCGGTACAAAATGAGCCATTTTAGAAAATCGGTCCACTACCACCCAGATGACCGTATTGCCACCGGAAGACGGAAGGTCAGTAATGAAGTCCATAGCAATATCGGTCAAGGGGAGCTCTGGGACTGGAAAAGGCTGTAGAGGACCTGCAGGTTTAGAACGAGGGGTCTTGTCCCGTGCACAGACCAAATAGGAACGGACAAAATCAACGACATCCTGTTTTAAACAAGGCCACCAATCCTGTCTGGAGATGAGCTGCAAGGACTTATGAATTCCGGAATGACCGGCGAGGAAAGAGGAATGGCCACACTTCAAGACTCAAAGTCTAAAATAAATGTAAGTCTTTCCAGGGGGCAGGTGCTGAAGACTTGCTGGCGCTACAGAGATGAGACGCTCAGGAGGAATAACATACTGAGGAAGAGATTTCTGGTCATGAACATCAGAAGACCTGGAAAGAGTGTCTGCCCGTAGATTCTTCCCTGCTGGACGGAAGTGAATGTAGAAGTCAAATCTGGAGAAGAACCGAGACCATCAGGCCTGGCGTGGGTTGAGAGGATGGGCTGTCTGAAGATAAAGCAGGTTCTTGTGGTCAGAATATATAGTAACCGGATGTACAGAGCCCTCCAAGAGATGACGCCATTCTTCCAAAGCCAGCTTTATTGCCAAGAGTTTGCGGTCTCCAATAGTATAGTTTTTCTCCGCAGGAGAGAGAGTTTTATAGAAAAAAACGCAGGTTACAATTCTTCCCTTAGAAGACTTTTGCGTTAAGACAGCACCAGCTCCGACTGAAGAAACATCCACCTCCAAAAGAAATGGCTTGCCTGGGTCAGGTCTTGACAAAACCGGAGCTGAAGAGAAGGCAGACTTTAACTGTTCGAAAGCCTATTCAGCCTCTGGAGTCCAGACCTTGGGATTAGAAGTCTTCCTGGTGAGAGAAACAATGGGTGGAGTAATGAGGAATAAATTGCCTATAGTGATTGGCAAAACCAAGAAAGCGCTGAATAGCTCTTAACCTGGAAGGTTGAGGCCAGTCCAGTACAGCGGAGAACTTGTTAGGGTCCATCATTCGAAGACCTTGACTAGTAACGATATAACCCAGAAAAGGAAGACAGTTATTTTTGAAAATACACTTCTCAAGTTTAGCATAGAGAGGATTGTCTTGGAGACGTTGTAAGACCTGGCAGATGTGTGATCGATGAGTCTGAAAATTGGGCGAGTAGATGAGACTATTGTCCAAATAGACCACGACACAGGAGTATAAGAGGTCGTGTAAGATATCATTGACAAACTCCTGTAAGGAGCATAACAGAGTCCGAACATCATCGCAAGATACTCAAAATGTCCATCACGAGTGTTAAATGCAGTCTTTCATTCGTCACCTTCTCATATGCGAATTAAGTTATAGGCACCACGAAGGTCAAGTTAGGAGAAGATCCTCGCTTCACGTAGACGATCAAATAATTCAGAGATCAACAGTATTGTTGCTCGCGAATATTCGCAATGCAAATTTTATTCGCGAATATCGCATATTTGCGAATATAGCACTATATATATTTTTTTTTTCACAGCATCACAGTGATCATCCCTCTATGCTTCCAGCTTGTGTGGTGTAAAGAAGGCTCTAATACTACTGTGTGAGACCGGCGTGCGAATTTTCACATATGCAAATTTTTGTATATGCTAATTTTCACATATGCAAATTTTCGTATATATGCGAATTTTCGCATATGTGAAAATAAAACGTGAATATTACGAATATGCAAATTTAGCGAATATATGACGAATATTCGTCCATATATTCGCGAAATATCGCGAATTCGAATATGGCCTATGCCGCTCAACACTAATCAACAGAAGTGGGTAGCGGTTCTTGACAGTAATTTTATTCAAGCACCGATAGTCAATGCAAGGTCGCAGAGAACAGTCTTTTTTTTCCACAAAGAAGAATCCGGCTCCAGCAGGGGAAGAAGACTTCCTGATAAAGCCTTTTTGAAGATTTTCTTGGATGTATTTTGACATGGCCTGAGTTTCGGGAATAGACAAAAGGTAAATTCTGCCCCGAGGATGTGTGGTCCCAGGCAATAAGTAAATAGGGCAATTGTAGGGACGATGAGGTGGTAAAACTTCAGCTTTTTTCTCACTTAAGACATCAGCAAAGAAGAAACGATGGCAAACCTGGCAGAGGAGTAGAAGGAGACACAAACTTGGACGGAAGTGTTTGAATGCAGTTGTTGTTACAGTAAAGTCCCTTAACGGAGTACTTCACCAGTTTTCCAATCTAGCTGCGGGGCATGGAGTTGCAACTAAGGAAGGCCAATCAGAAGATCGGAGGTACAGTGAGGAAGTACATAGAAGGACAAGTTTTCCTTATGCAAGACTCCGACCTGCATAGATAACGGTTCAGTGTGAAATAGCACAGTACAGTCCAGATTTTCTCCATTGACTGAAGTGATGTACAAAGGCTTCGACAGGCGAGACACCGGCAGACGATACCTATGTACTAAGGGGGCATCAATAAAATTTCCTGCGGAACCAGAGTCCAGGAAGGCAAGAATGGAAATAATCTCTCTGGAGGGTAGAGAAAGCTGGACCATCAAATTCAAGCTTGGAGAGGAGGGATTCACACCTAGGGAAGCCTCTCCCACAAACTCCAGGTGCGAGCGTCTCCCTGTGACTGAGGAAAATCTTTGAGGAAATTATCTGCACTGGCACAGTAAAGGCAAAGATTCTGAGCTCGTCAGCAATTTCTTTTCTGCAGAGTCAGGCAAGACCGATCCACCTGCATAGCTTCCACTGCAGGCAACGTAGAAGGTTGCGGTGGTTGCTGAAAGACTGGTGCCAGTCGAGGAAAGTGCCGAGGTCATGCAGACTCCCTTTCCTGACGTTGTTCCTCATGTCGTTCAGAGAAACGGATATCAATCCAAGAGGCCAGCTGTATGAGATCACTCAGAGTAGAAGGCAATTCCCAGGCAGCAAGGACATCCTTTTGATGTCCTCTTTTGAAAGTGGCGCAAAGAGCTTCATTATTCCAGGATAACTCTGGTGCCAGGGTACGAAAACGGATGGCATACTCGCCCACAGGAGTTGCCCTGCGAAAGACTCAGCAAGGCCGTCTCAGCGGAAGAAGCTCATACAGGTTCTTCAAAGACACCTCGGAATTCTGTCAAGAAAGCCTGAAGACTAGCAGTGAGTGGATCACTGCGATCCCATAACGGGGTTGCCCAGGCCAGGGCCCTTCCAGTTAACAGACTGACGACAAAGGCCACCTTCGCTCGTTCCGTAGGGAACTGTTCCGCCATTAGCTCAATGTGCATGGAGCACTGATTCACAAATCCACGACAAGACTTGGGATCCCCCTCATATTTCTCAGATAGAGACAGATGGAGCTTGGATTCTGAGATGACTGCAGGAGCAAGAGGCAATACTGGAACAGTGTGGCTGCTGCGGTTGTTGCTGGGTAGAAAGCAACTGCTGCATCATGGCGAACAATTGGTTTAACTGTTGTGCCTGCTCAGCCAACTGCTGCAACTGGAGAGCCACGATAGAGGCGAGATCCTGATTCTCGGGCAGAGGTACCCAGCGGGATCCATGGCCAGATCTTACTGTAGTGGTGCTGGATGTGGATCCTCTGACCTATGTGGCTGATGTCTAGGGCCATATAGGGGAGCAGAGTCTAAGGTGCTGCTGGTCTTCACCAGAGCCCACCACAAGGCAGGATGGACTTGCTGCGGCAGGCGACACCCAGGTCGCTACCCCTGATATGACTCGACCACAAAGGAAGCTTGGCGAGGTACAGAAGGATGAGGCAAAGGTGAGGTCGGACTTAGCAGAAAGGTCAAGGCAGGCGGCAAGGATGTGTAGTCAAAATAACGTAGCGGAAGGGTCAAGAACATTGGCAAGCAAACAGACAAATGGAACGCTTAATCTCAGGCTATGGGGCATTGAAGATCCGGCAGGGAAGAGGGGGCCGAGCTGTCTAAAATAACATGGCAGAAGGACCAGGCACCAATCAGCTGGCCCTTTAAATCTCAGGAAGCCAGCGTGAGCACCCTAGGAGGCGGGGGCACACACGCAGGGAACCAGAGAGCAGAGCAGGAGCAGGTGAGGAACAGGTCGCGATTTGCATGCGGGCTCCTCCCGCGTTGCGAATCACGGCCGGGGGATCCGGGGCGGTGATCGCTACCGGTTGGAGCACTGGAACGGAGCGCACACCGTAACACTGGCCACTGTGCCATAAAACTCATATTGGTGGAGTGCAGTAGTGATGGTGGACCTTCTGGAAGTTTCTCCCTCCTGAACACAGGATCTTTGCAGCTCAATCAGGCTGACTGTTGGGTTCTTTGTCACTTCTCTTACCAAGCCTCTTCTCCCCTAATAACTTGTTTGGGGGAAGGCCAGCTCTAGGTTGTTCCAATCTTCTCCTTTTTATGAATTGTGTAGGCCACTGTGTTCCACGCAATCTTCTTCTGAGCTTTACAGGCAGTTATTACCTCCTTGGCCTGGTTTTTACCCTAATATGCATTGTCAACTGTGATACCCTATGTGGACAGGGCTGTGACTTTCCAAATCATGTCCACTAAACTGAATTTACCACAGGCGACTCCAACCAAGGTGTATAAACATCTCAAAAGGTGATCAAGAGAAATGGGAGGCCCCCAAAGCTTAATTTTTAAATGTCACAGCAAAGGGTCTGAATACTTATATCCATGCAAAATTAAATTTTTTCTCTTTTAATGAATTTGCAAAAAGTTCAAAAAATGTAAAAAAAAAGAATGTAGAAAAAGAAAATAGAAGGAAATCACTGCTTTTCTTGCAAATTAAAATGTCATCTTTTTTTATTCCGTTTAAAAGCATAACAGGTCGAGCAGAGCCAGAGGTAAGGAGCCGTTCAGGTGATGGCCATTGTGCATCTAATCTGATGGCTTCTTAAAGGGGTACTAGACATCTTATCCCCTATCCAAAGGATAGGGGATAAGATGTCTGATCGAGGGGGTCCTGCCACTGGAGACCCCCGCGCACCCCCGTACATCAGCTGCCTGCAGCGATGTTTGCTCCATGGCTGATGACGGGCGATACAGGGGACAGGGTATTCTAATGTCACGGCCCCGTCCCCTCATGACCTCACTCCCTGCCCCCTCAATCCAAGCATATAGGAGGGGGCGTGATGGCCACCACGCCCCCTCCCGAAGGCTTGCATTGAGGGGGCGGGGCCGTAACATCACGATACCCCGTCCCCTGGATCGCCCGTCATCAGCCACGGAGCAAACATAGCTGCAGGCTGCTGATGTACGGGGGTGCTCGGGGGTCTCCAGCGGCAGGACCCCCGCGATCAGACATCTTATCCCCTACACACATGAAATACTGCAGTTTTTTTTAAAAACAATATGTGCAATGACAGACACTTTTTCATAGACTTTAGAATACATTATTAAAGGAAAAAAACTACCGGTGCTTATACCAATTGTTCTGCCTTTTTTCTTTTCATTTTATAATATGTGAACTTAACCAAAGGATAAATAAATCATATTATCGCAAGTTTTAAGAGTTTGTGTGTACTGCATATACATAACAGTATGATGTTATAAATTAGCATTTTCATTATATTCAGCACCATGGATAGTACAAATGCTTTCGAAGACATATGCTTTAGAGTATGTAGACTTTAATGGTTTCTTACTTTGCTAGGTAGAGTCTGTCCCTTGTTATGGCTCAGTCCTTCATTTAAAGGGGCATTCCCATCTCAACTAACATAGTTGTAGGGCATGTCAAGCTAAATATCTTTGCAAATACATTAATTTACCAAACTTGCCTTCTCCAGATATTCCTGCTCCTTTCTCCCCTTGATGACATCTTCTTGTCTAGGTTACCAACCACCACTCCACTCTAGAAGTGATGATCGGACTGGAACACATATGAAATCTCAATGGACCGAAATGTGCTCCTAGTGTCGGAAAGCTTGGTCTCATCACTGCTCATGGGTCCTCTAACAGGATAATGACCCAAAACACAAAGCTAAAAATATCCAAGAATGGGTAAGAATGAACATTTAGACAGATCTGATCCTATTGAACATCTGTGGAAGGAGTTGAACCCTGCAATCTAGAGAAGGCTGGAGCAGGATCTTATGAGGAGTGGACCAAGATACCTTCGGTCTGGAGAATACACCTGAGACAGCTGGAGCAGGATCTTATGAGGAGTGGGCCAAAATACCTACAGTCTGGTGAAGATACCTTCACACCTGAGACAGCTAGAGCAGGATCTTATGAGGAGTGGGCCAAGATACCTGCAGTCTGGAGAAGACACCTTCACACCTGAGACAGCTGGAGCAGTATATTATGAGGAGTGGACCAAGATACCTGCAGTCTGGAGAAGACACCTGAGACAGCTGGAGCAGTATATTATGAGGAGTGGACCAAGATACCTGCAGTCTGGAGAAGACACCTTCACACCTGAGACAGCTGGAGCAGGATCTTATGAGAAGTGGACCAAGATACCTGCAATCTGGAGAAGACACCTTCACCCCTAAGACAGCTGGAGCAGGATCTTATGAGGAGTGGGCCAAAATACCTGCAGTCTGGAGAAGATACCTTCACACCTGAGGCAGCTAGAGCAGGCTCTTAAGAGGAGTGGACCAAGATACCTTCAGTCTGGAGAAGGCACCTTCACACCTGAGACAGCTGGAGCAGTATATCATGAGGAGTGGGACAAAATACCTACAGTATGGAGAAGACACCTTCACACCTGAGACAGCTGGAGCAGTATCTTATGAGAAGTGGACCAAGATACCTGCAGTCTGGAGAAGACACCTTCACACCTGAGACAGCTGGAGCAGTATCTTATGAGGAGTGGGCCAAAATACCTGCAGTCTGGAGAAGATACCTTCACCCCTGAGACAGCTGAAGCAGTATCTTATGAGGAGTGGGCCAAGATACCTGTAGTCTGGAGAATACACCTGAGACAGCTGAAGCAATGATCTTATGAGAAGTGGACCAAGATACCTGCAGTCTGGGGAAGACACCTTCACACCTGAGATAGCTGGAGCAGTATCTTATGAGGAGTGGGCCAGAATACCTGCAGTCTGGAGAAGACATCTTCATACCTGAGACAGCTGGAACAGTATCTTATGAGAAGTGGACCAAGATACCTGCAGTCTGGAGAAGACACCTTTGCACCTGAGACATCTGGAGCAGTATCTTATGAGAAGTGGACCAAGATACCTGAAGTCTGGAGAAGACTGCAGGTATCTTGTCAGTATCTTGTCATTTTTGTTAGTGTTAAGATATTTCAGGGAGAATTGTGTGTTTTTCTGTCTTTAATGGAATGGATACCAACAATTTTGCCCACACCTGTATAAGGATATAGCCTGAAATAGACATAACATTTATATAGGTAAACATTATAGTTACTTAAATTGCCAAAGACTTGGAATTCCTCCAATGTATTGGGGAGTCAATAATGAGCGTTAGAAAAGAATATAAACAGGTTGTCTACACAAATCACAAGGTTACACGAGTAGTCACCAATTTTCACTCCTTGAGTTGTTGGCTCTAACTGTTTTGTGAATAATATTTGACTTGGCAGTCAAGAAAGAGAAACAAATGTTAGATAACAGCACACTAGATGTAGAGCCATTTTAAGAATATGAGAAAACTGCTAGGATTTTGGGCCCTGGCCCGCTCACGTACACTGTTTTAGCAAAAGAAGTATGCAGCTCTCTCCTACCCCTCCTCTGTGGATTACCAAAGAGGAATCACCTCCATTCACTTAATAAGTGAGGATCCTTGTGGTGGGACCCCATGGGCCATTTATGACATATCCTAGGAGTTTCCCTTTAAGCCCTTAAGGACGCAGCCAATAAAATTTTTACGTTTTCATTTTTTCCTCCTCACATTCAAAAAATCATAACTCTTTTATATTTTCATCCACAGACTTGTATGGGGCTTGTTTTTTGCGCAACCAGTTGTCCGTTGTAATGCCATCACTCACTTTACCATAAAATGTATGGTGCAACCAAAAAAATACTATTTGTGTGGTGAAATTAAAAAGAAAACCGCAATTTTGCTAATTTTGGAAGGTTTTGTTTTCACACCATACAATTTACGGTAAAAATGACGTGTTCTTTATTCTTTGGGTCAATACGATTAAAATGATACCCATGATAAAATACTTTTCTATTACTGTTGCGCTTAAAAAAAATCGCAAACTTTTTAACCAAATTAGTACATTTAAAATCCCCCTATTTTGAAGACCTATAACTTTTTCATTTTTCTGTATAAGCGGCGGTGTGAGGGCTCATTTTTTGCACCGTGATCTGTACTTTTTATTGATACCATATTTGCTTATATGGAACTTTTAATCCATTTTTTATAAAAAATGTTGGGAATAAAATGTTATAAAAAAGCATCTATTTTGGACTTTTTTTTTATTTTTACGTTCACGACGTTCACCGTACGGTATCATTAACATTTTATTTTAATAGTTCCGATAGTTACGCACGCGGCGATACCAAATATATATAAAATATTTTTTAACACTTTTTGGGGGTGAAATAGGGAAAATGGGACAATTTACGTTTTTATTGGGGGAGGGTTTTTTTCAATTTTTTTAAACTTTTTTACTTTTTTTACTTTTATTTTTACACTTTAATAGTCCCCATAGGGGACTATTTATAGCAATCACTCGATTGCTAATTCTGTTCAGTGCTATGTATAGGACATAGCACTGATCAGCATTATCGGTCATCTTCTGCTCTAGTCTGCGGGAAGGCAGATCAGAGCAGAAGACGCCGGGAAGGCAGCGGAGCCAGGTGAGGGGACCTCCGTCTGCCGTGCTGGATGATCGGATCGCCGCGGCAGCACTGCGGGCGATCCAATCATTCATTTTAGTGTCCGCAATGCTGCAGATGCCGTGATCTGTATTAATGCTCGCGGTTATGCTTAGGACGTAAATGTATGTCCTGGTGCGTTAAGTACCACCTCACCAGGACGTAAATTTACGGCGCTCGTCGTTAAGGGGTTAAGCCGGAAAGGTCTCTACATTAGGGCTTATAGAACCTTTTTTTTTTACAGATTCCATTATAAGTGTGGTCTGTCACTGGTGGCATCTGAAATGAAATGGAAACTTCTACACAAATGTGAACATAGCCTTACACAGATTAAATAAAATGAGTTCAAATGTTTGCAGTGTTCACAGTGGTTCATGCTATATAAACTTTTGACACAGCTTTAGACACTTTGATCTAACTTTATACTGCCTATTGACTGGCTTTCTTTTTGCCAGAATTTGTGCTTTAGTTTTTGGCACAGTGTTGCATTTCCACTAAGCCACACCCTATTGTCTAAATACTAGGTTGACCATATGTCCCGTTTTGAACAGGACAGTTATGTTTTTACTTTATTGTTAGATTGTCGTGTCTTTTTATTACAATTGTTAAATAAAACAGAACAGAACTATACATTTCTCCTTTTTTTTGTTCTGCAGCAGCACTGGTCACTGTTCTTAAAGTGGCCACAGCCCATGCTGCCTGATCTTGAAATGGCAGCCTGCGGTGTGGCCACTTTAAGTCAGTGAGCAGTGGCTGCCATTGTGTTGTGATGCATCACACCCCTGACTCTGAGGAGCAGGATGTTAGGGGACATCAGGACTGGAGACAATGTGCCTGAACCCTAGCATGGACCCAGGAGGTGTCAGTTCCAGTCATATATATGGGGGCAGCATGGGGGCCTACAACTATATGAGGCAGTATAGGGGCCTAATGTCTGAAACAGCACAATTGTCCACTTTTGTCAGATGTAACTAGCCCAGTCCTTGGCTTAACCTAGTGCAAAAGGGAAAACACTTCGGTCATAAAAACATAATTTTATTGGTATACAATTAAAATATTAGCACACATAAAATAATAAAGAATATCAAACAAAAAGGATACAAAAAGTTATATTTTTTACAATTATTACAGCTGATCCTAGGTACTGATAAGTCACTAGGGTTAGGCTGTACTGGCCCTTCTAGTCCAATAGGACCCCCAACCTGTTACTGCAGGGAGGCCTTCCTAGAGAATGCCTACCTGCAACAGGAATCTCCTAGCTCTCCCTGGTTCTGGAGGGAATGGAAGCATCGGGTGCAGTGTGTACAGCAAGCCACTAGTAATAGACTAGCTGGTTTGTAGAAAACCTCCACAAAATATTCGGTGAGTATACAGTTTGCAATCACATCAAATTTTTGTACAATGCTTGCATACAATATTGGTACAATTCAAGCCACATATTTCCAACGCGTTTCATTGTGGCGCATTTTTAGAGGGGCACAACTCTTCAGGGAAAAGTGCACAGCAGGCAGGAGTGTAGTTTTTCCTGTCACTTATCTCACTGAATACATTAAATAGTTGTGCTACGACAAACAGAGGTGTAGATAATATGTTGGTGTGCTAAGATAAAGAAGCCCAGGTAGGATAGATTAGTTGGTGATGGTACGGGAATAGTGTTCCCTCTTGTGAATAAGTATATGTCGTCCTGTGGGTGAATAGAGATGGTAAATATAGCAAGGTGCTTAGCTATGTACATGTAAGTTTAAGGATAGTTTCCATGACCTACCTCTCACTGATGCGGCAGGTGTGTAAGTGCAGGGCGGTCGGTGCACAAATCACTTGTTTAAGGCTGATTTGGGGCTGATACAGATGAGACTACCAAAAATTAGTTTGTGTATTAGACATACCAATGGTAGGGTGGATATGTATGGGGTTAAAAGGTACATGTATTTACCTTTAGTAAGAGGGCATTCATGTATGGTCACCCACAAGGAGATGATCCTACCAAACAGTTAGGGCAGTACCTGTGGGTGGATAGTAGGGTCTTATTACTGGGACAACATATACAATGTAGGGTATATAAATTGTATGGGAAGGGTTTAAATATAGGTACAGCATATACAGACATATAGGATTAACTTATATAGAATTAGTGCCTACCAGATGGCGTCCAAGTAAGGATGTTGGGAGCCATGGAGATGACATGTCACCTGCCTAAGGAATAAGGTATGGTTTCCTATGTTTCAGAGCCTTAGTGAGGGGGGGGGGGGGGTTACGTTAAGAGCAAGTAAAACAGGGAGGACTTACAGTTAGCTGAGTAGATAGGCAGCATCTGCAGGAAACAAGGATGGCGCGGCATCTGTTAAGTGCCGGCCTCCCTGTGTTTAAATATCCCCAGCGTAGACGTGCAGAGCGCGCGGGGACCAGAAGTGACGTCACTGCCAGCTTGCGCATCACAGTGGAGCACATGAATACATAGCTCGTCTATGTGCGCAAGCCGGATAGGCCTTGCGCTTCACGCTGGAGCGCAAAGGGCCAGTGGGGAGCACATCGCCGTGGGCGCATATAGGACCATAACCTGTGTGTTTAACAGCAGTGAAATGGAGAATGCCAATACTATAAAATGGAGACTCCTAGTGATGCACTGGTTAAACCGTATGTTTATATAGGTATAATTTAAATAAAGCTGGCAAAATGTTACTGTTCATTCAGTCCATTTGGATGTACCGTTCCAAGGGTAAAAATCCATTGTGTTTCTTTCTGTGTAACAATTTGGTCAGTATCTCCTTTCCTGATTCCCATTTTGACTGATTCCAACGCTTTGAAAGAGATGCGGGTCAGATCTCTGTCGTGTTTTTCATTTACATGTCTGGCCACTGGCTTGTCTCTTCAATTGTTGATATCCCCTATATGTTCCAAGATACATACTATAAATTCCCTTATCGTTTTGCCTACGTACCTAGCACCACATGTGCAGATACAAATATAGATCACAAACCTTGTACGGCAGTTGGCAAAGGTCCTGTCGGGAAAAGTCTGATTTAGGTACGTATCTGTGTAGCTCGGGCCTGGGTTTATAAAACGACAGGCTCGACATTTACTACATTTGAACGTGCCCGTTTTTCTTCAATCAAGCCATGTTGATGTAGTGGGCTGTTCATAGTGGCTTTTAACTAGTCAGTCTTTTAGGTTGCGTCCTCTCCTGTATGTAATGGATGGAGTACTGGAGAGTGTGTCAGTTAGATCTGGATCCATTAGGAGAATATTCCAGTGTTGTGACACGATGTTTCTCATTTCTATTGATGCGTCATCAAATGTCCCTATAAGTCTAGTGATTTTGTTATCTGTATCGCAATTTCTTGGCGTAAGTAGAGTACTTCTAGGAGTTTGAAGTGCTGTTTGCATGGCTTCAACCAGACAGTTTTTTGGGTAACCTTGTTCGGAAAATCGATCCAAAAGGGTCATTGCGTCTCTCCGATATTCTTCAACAGACGAGCAATTTCTTCGTAGCCGCAAGAATTGGCCTTTGGGGATCCCCTTTCATAGGGATCTTGGATGTGCACTTTCCCATCTTAAAAGGGTGTTACCTGCTGTCGGTTTCCGATACAGAGACGTCTCTATTCGGTTATCAATGCCTCTTTTGACATTCTAAAGATGAAAGGCTAAGGCCATGTTAACATGATGAAATTTTCATTCAGAAATCTGTATTAGAATTCTGCATGGACATTCCATTGCAGCAGAGTCATGTTGATTTCAATGGGATCCTGCTCTACTGTTTCTGCCACTGAAATCCCGATTCTGGAGTCTGCAGAAAGAATAAACATGTCTATTCTTTCTACGGAGTTTGCACGGAAATGCATTGCTGTCTATGAGATGGCACATTTCCGAGCGGTTCTAGCACTGGCATGTTTATGCTGGCGCTCTGCTGTTGGGTGAATGCCTGCAGGGAAGTTTTCTGTGCCGACATTCACCTGTGTGAACAAAGCCTATTGGTGGCTATACATGTTTAATAATTGTTGGCCAACATTCGTTTAGATGACATTCGTTCAGTTATCTCTCCAAACCTACCCATACACATACGTATGGCGCGGCCAAATGTTCCCTCTATGTGGAGGGGAGGGTAAGCCACAGGCACATAGTTCTGGTGCTGGCTTGTCCCAGCCAAAATAGTAGGGTCAGCCGGTGACAGTCCAACAAACCTGAGCCTTCTCTCAATCTACATCATCTGTCAGAGGAGAGTTTGGAAGCCTCCGTACACTTTAGACAGCCAGTCGAACTCTACTTTGGTCTAAGATGCATAGTTACCATAAAGAAATTGTCCTGGGAGCAGAAAAGGTCTTTCCGAATCTGCTCCCCAATGCTTACTGCTGCACTCTGCACTTTGCAATCGTGGACATCATGTGTGGCCCGGTTTTGCCCACACACAAGCGCAACTGTCCCCCGTCCCCTCTAATCTTGGAAGGTGTACTTCAATGACCTGCAGAGGGCGTAAGTAAGCACCGGGAGCAGAGCAAGTAAGACCTGTTCTGCTCCCCAAACAACCCCTTTAAGTGGATGTCTGACAACCACCTATGTCCCTCCTATTAAAAGGAACAGGCATGCACATCTGAGTTAAAACCAAATACTGTATTTATTGGATAATTTTTTTTTTTTTTACAAGACCAGTTTCAGGGCCTATCCATATGTAAAATTCCTGAGAGAACTTATTACAGGCCCCATGCAAACAGTGGTCCAGTGGGAAATACAATCAGGACCCCAGAAAAATTTGATCCTTCCACTTCCAAGTCAGCGGCTGACATAATAAGAGGAGCTTGTAATTTCTGCTGAAGTGCTGCATCTTTCCAAAGTCTAGTTGACCCCTGCTGCTTTCTTATGTCCAGTTTGGGCCATAATACCTGTTCTGTTATCACTCTGCCTAGGTAGTTAACTTGCTGCACGGAAACATTATACACAATAGTCCTATTATGTTCCTCCAGAAATGCTGACTGGGAAGCTAAGGCTGAAGTCTTTTCACATACGTAATGCCCACCAACCGTTCAACTTGGCAACAGGACAACAAGCTGCAAATGTTACCTAGGAGCCTATCAATCTGACAGCATGGGACATGTGCTTGTAAGCTGTCTCAGGCAGGATATTTCATTACCCCTTCTCTTTTTTACTCCCTTGTCTCGTCAACAAAAGTTAAATGACCTCCCCAATGACCTGGCAAGTGCTGAGATTCCTAAAACACGTTCTCCCCATCTTAGCCCCCTCTTTGCTGTTAAGTCTCTGCCTGCCTATACACTCAGGTCCCGGAAAGAAGGGGCTTCAGAGACACTTGATTGTGAGGATAAAAGGAACTGCTTGTGCTTGGCTGAAATGTGAAGGCTGCGTTCCACCACAAACTCGTTTCTCATGCTGCCAGTCTGCCTTTGAATGCTATTGTTATTTATTTGTTTATTTTTTTTTTTAGAAGAGAGTTTTTTGTAATTGCAGTTTACACTAGTTTCCCACGCCACCATTGTTTGCTACAGTGTTTCCTATTCACATCACGTGTGCAAATTAGTTAGAGCTGCTGGCTGGCTGGGAGGCGTGTGTCTGCACTGAGACTGTCTATCTATCTCATATCTATCTCACATCCATCTATCTATCTATCTATCTATCTAATTATCTATCTATCTATCTCACATCTATCTATCTCATATCTATCTTCTATCTCATATCTATCTCATATCTACCTATCTCATATCTATCTATATCTCATATCTATCTATCTGTCTAATATTCATCTATCTATCTATCTCATATCTATCTATCATCTATCTATCTCATATCTATCTATCTATCATCTATCTATCATCTATCTATCTCATATCTATCTATCATCTATCTATCTCATATCTATCTCATATCTATCTTCTATCTCATATCTATCTCATATCTACCTATCTCATATCTATCTATATCTCATATCTATCTATCTAATATTCATCTATCTATCTATCTCATATCTATCTATCTCATATCTATCTCATATCTATCTATCTATCTCATATCTATCTATCATCTATCTATCGCATATCTATCTATCATCTATCTATCTCATATCTATCTCATATCTATCTATCTCATATCTATCTATCTATCTATTATATATCTATCTCATATCTATCTCTATCTATCTCATATCTATCTCTATCTATCTCATATCTATCTTCTATCTCATATCTATCTCATATCTACCTATCTCATATCTATCTATATCTCATATCTATCTATCTAATATTCATCTATCTATCTATCTCATATCTATCTATCTCATATCTATCTCATATCTATCTATCTATCTATCTCATATCTATCTATCATCTATCTATCGCATATCTATCTATCATCTATCTATCTCATATCTATCTCATATCTATCTATCTCATATCTATCTATCATCTATCTATCTATTATATATCTATCTCATATCTATCTCTATCTATCTCTATCTATCTATCTGTCTATCTGTAAGGTGTTGGAGATGATGAGATACGTTCCCCCAGCTTCCTTCCCGGCTTCTGGGAAGAGATACGGATCTGGATCTCTACTGCTCATAGGGTTGCCACCTGGCCAGTATTTTACTGGCACAGCCAGTATTTTGGCCTCCTTGCAGTATTTTTATATAAAAAATCCTGGCCATGCAATGGCCGTTATTTTTCCAACCAATCCTTCAATTCCTGGAATGTTGCACCATATACTATACCAGTGTTTCCAACAAGCGCGCCTCAAGCTGTTGCAAAACTAAAACTCCCAGCATGCATGGCTTTGTAGTTTTTCAACAGCTGGAGGCACCCCTGGTTGGGAAACATTGACCTATACTATATACTACTAAATAGTCCAACATGCTGGAAGTTGCAGTTTTGATTCAGCTGGAGGCACCCTTGGTGGGGAAACATTGACCTATACTATATACTACAATATAGTCCAACATGCTGGGAGTTGTCGTTTTCATTTTGGGGCAGCTGCTGAGTAAAAGGCTGTATCAGGGCATGCTGGGAGTTGTAGTTAGTAACTAACTACAACTCCAAATTTAATTTAAAAAAAGCAATAAAAAAAATCATACCAAAACAAAAATGGTACTGCTAAAAACTACAGATCATGGCACAAAAAATGATCCCTCATACAGGCCCGTATAAGGAGAAATAAAAAAGTTATAGGGGTCAGAATTGGACTAAATGTCCCCCCGCATGTGTATCCTGTGATGTTACGAATAAATAATTAATTATGCAAATGAGCATGGCCGGTATTTTTTGCAACAAAGGTGGCAACCCTAGCTGCTCACCGTATTGATTAGAACCATGGTTCTGTCTTTTTGGGGAGAAGAAAAGGCCAGGCCCCACGAAGATGTTAGCAGTGATGGGGCCTGTGTTCTCAGAAAAAGTGCTAATTCCTTCTGTCATGTGAGCAGTGATGCAACTAGCATGTTACTCACAGTGTAGGAAAAGGAGGGGGCCATAGAAAAGTGCTGTTGGGCACCATTACAGTAGAGTGGCATGAGCCGCTGGAATGCAGGCATCTCCTACTATTAGGCACTGCTGCAATGGCTGCTACAGCAGGAGAGAAGAAAGCAGCCTGCATTGTGAGAAACAAGCTGAAATGGGCAATGGCTGTGGACCTGCTGTGCCACCCCACAGTAGTGGTTTGAGCCACACTCAAGGGCATTGTTTAGATAGCCCCCTGGTTTTCACACTTTAACTCTCTCCCAGGAGGATCTGGTCTTCACTGCAGGGGAGTAACAGGTTGGGCAACTCCGGGAGCATTCCCGATGCGGTGACATGTGGCCCAGGCAGAAGTCTAGGGTAGCATATCAGCCTAATCAGAGACTGGTAGACAGGTTGGGCATGTGGTAGTCCGAAGTTAAAAGGCTCAGATCATACACTGAAAAGCCATAGGTGTACAAAAGGCTAGGTTCACATTGCCATTTGCATCTTTTTCGCCATTTGCATCTTTTTTGAGCCGATCGGACCTTGAAATGGGTTGGATGCAAACGGCTACTTCTGAGTCTCAACAGACCCAATTCACTTGCATGGGGCCCGACGTTGATTCAGTAATTTTACAGGAATTTAGCAGAGAAAAAAAATTGTGCTTGCACAATTTTTTTCTCCGCTTAACTTGACAGAATTGCCGACGTAGCTGCACCTATGGAACCCGACGGCAGTGTGAACGAGGCCTAAGAAAGGAGGACAGAGATAAAACACTTTAACCTAACACATACACTGCTCAAAAAAATAAAGGGAACACTTAAACAACACAATATAACTCCAAGTCAATCACACGTCTGTGAAATCACACTGTCCACTCAGGAAGCAACACTGATTGACAATCAATTTCACATGCTGTTGTGCAAATGGAAGAGACAACAGGTGGAAATTATAGGCAATTAGCAAGACACCCCCAATAAAGGAGTGGTTCTTCAGGTGATGACCACAAACCACTTCTCAGTTCCTATGCTTCCTGTCTGATGTTTTGGTCACTTTTGAATGCTGGCGGTGCTTTCACTCTAGTGGTAGCATGAGACGGAGTCTACAACCCACACAAGTGGCTCAGGTAGTGCAGTTCATCCAGGATGGCACATCAATGCGAGCTGTAGCAGGAAGATTTGCTATGTCTGTCAGCGTAGTGTCCAGAGCATGGAGGCGCTACCAGGAGACTGGCCAGTACACCAGGAGACGTGTAGGAGGCCGTAGGAGAGCAAAAACCCAGCAACAGGACCGCGACCTCCGCCTTTGTGCAAGGAGGAGCACTGCCAGAGCCCTGCAAAAGGAACTCCAGGAGGCCACAAATGTGCATGTGTCCACTCAAGTGGTCAGAAACAGACTCCATGAGGGTGGTATGAGGGCCCGACGTCCACAGGTGGGGGTTGTGCTTACAGCCCAACACCGTGCAGGAGGTTTCATCTGTGAAGAGCACTGGCGCCCTGTGCTCTTGACAGATGAATGTAGGTTCACACTGAGCATATGTGTAATGTCCCAGTACAGGACATGGTCCTGCACTACACTTAGGCCCTGTCAGGTTTAGTCTCTAAATGACCTGGGGGCTCTCCTGCAGTGTCTTCCTTGCTGTTACTTTAATGTTATTTATTGTACTATGTGAATAGTCAGTATACTAATGTATAGACAGTATAAAGGACCTTTGGAGGACTAATGTGATTGTCTAAAGGACCTGTGAGATGTTACATTATATGTTCACATGATGTTATCACATGTTACCCAGAGAGCACCAGCTTGGCACATGACCTGCAGCTTGACCTATGGGCTTCTGGCTCAGCCTCTCTTTATAAGAGAGGGAGCCATATCAATCTCTCTTTTTCTGCTGAGGACAGCAAAGCACAGACACCTTAGATCCAGCATCAAGTACACCTGGAGGCCACCAGCCTGCATATGTCAGTAAGTCCAGCCATACATGTCTACTGTCTCTGCCTACAACTCAGTCAAGTACCATTCAAGTCGATCATAGTTAGCGTGGCTGCATTGAAGTCTGATCCAAAAGTATTGCAATCCCAAGCAAGCTGCAGGGCCCTTTCCGTGCTACTGGCTTACTCTCTGGGATCCTTGCTTAGCTGTAAATACTATAACAACTGTCTGACCTTAGTAAAGCCTCCATTAAACCATAACCTGGTCATGCACTCTCATTTCACTGCTTAGCCATTGGGATAGCGGAGATATCGTTTGGGTGGTTCCTGACACCCAAAAACCACTCTGGCGTCACGAACTTTAGGGGTTAATAACACCTTGCCCCTGGGGTTGATACCATCTCCCCAACCACCTACACCGCTACACCCCGTGGTCCCGCTATTCACCGTGGCTCACCACACATGTGACAGACGTGACAGAGCCTGGAGACGCTGTGGAGAAAGTTCTGCTGCCTGCAACATCCTCCAGCATGACCGGTTTGCCGGTGGGTCAGTAATGGTGTGGGGTGGCATTTCTTTGGGGGCCGCACCGCTCCATGTGCTTGCCAGAGGTAGCCTGACTGCTATTAGGTACCGAGATCAGATCCCCAGACCCCTTGTGAGACCATATGCTGGTGCGGTTGGCCCTGGGTTCCTCCTAATGCAAGACAATGCTAGACCTCATGTGGCTGGAGTGTGTCAACAGTTCCAGAAAGAGGAAGGCATTGATGCTATGGACTGGCCCGCCCATTCCCCAGACCTGAATCTGATTGAGCACATCTGGGACATCATGTCTCGCTTCATCCACCAACACCACGTTGCACCACAGACTGTCCAGGAGTTGGCGGATGCTTTAGTCCAGGTCTGGGAGATCCCTCAGGAAACCATCCGCCACCTCATCAGGAGCATGCCCAGGTGTTGTAGGGAGGTCATACAGGCACGTGGAGGCCACACACACTACTGAGCCTCATTTTGACTTGTTTTAAGACATAACATCAAAGTTGGATCGGCCTGTAGTGTGGTTTTCCACTTTGATTTTGAGTGTGACTCCATATCCAGACCTCCATGGGTTGATAAATTTTATTTCCATTGATAATTTTTGTGTGGTTTTGTTGTCAGCACATATATGTAAAGATGAAAGTATTAATGTTCCCTTTGTTTTTATTTTTTTTTGTTTTTTTTTTGAGCAGTGTATAACACCTAGGGAACCCAGTAAGGTGAAGCTGCCTGATATAGGTGGTGCTTAGGAGGGATTGGCTGAGGACTTGGTTTTGGGTGCCTGCAGCGACCTTTTAAGATGCATATGCCCCATAGACTGCACTGAATAATGCAGAAATGGCAGTAGTAACATAGAGGGAGAAGGAGTCCCAGCCTGTACCACACATAAGACAGGTAAGCGTGGTGGGAAGTGACTGTCCAGAGCATTAGAGAAGAGAGATTCTTTCTCCTGTGTGAGAGTCCCCTGTGTGGAGCAAGAGGACCTGAATAAAGAGAGGGAAACTCCCAGGGTGTCTCTATCCTGCTGGTAAGCCATGGAGAAGAGCACTAGTGGGAAAGGCTACTACAAATGCAATGGCTGTTGTGAGGATTTACAGTGAAGCTGACTGCACAGAAGGTCCCATTCAGGACAGTAGATAGTAAAGTTCAAGTAAGGATGGACTGTTCATATGTTAATTTTGTGGCTAGCGGACCTGTTAGGACTGTAACTTTCATGTAGAAGTGCCATCCAGAGAAGAGACTCTGTGATAAAATTAGATGTGTGTGGTACCAACGAGGAGGATAGGAGTAGTCTAGGGCAGCTGAGGGTAATTGCCTCTTGGGCATAGTAAATAGTTATGTCACAGATAGAATGGTGATTTTGCTCATCTTCTAAGTGAGCCCATGCAACTTTTGTATATGGGGATCTTGCACAATTTAGCTAGTCCTTAACCCCAGGGTATACTTTTCCAGGTGTCTAAGGGGTGTACCTGTGATGGTGTGTGTAGTAGTAATATTGCAGACACAAATGTAACTTGCAAACAAGGTTTAGCTTTACTGAAGTCCTCTATCGAGAATCCAAACAAAATGTCTCCTCATAGCACAGGGTAGCAAGTCACAGTACTCCAGGACAGATGCATGGAAATGGGCGACAGTTCTCTTTAGGTTGCTTTGTATGCAGTTACACTGACTGAGTGTCTCTAGATATGCTTTGATGTTGCTAATGAAGATATGTGTTCAGTTCAATTAGGTGTTTCTCTAATGTAGAAGGCCTACACAGTTTGGTTTACTGTGGTGTCGATACAATGCATTAGTAAAGTCTTTAGATCCTTAAAAAAAAAATTTTTTTACACTTTGTTATGTTGAGGTCTTATGCTAAAATACAACAAATCAAGTTTGTAAATAGAAAATGTGTCATCTGCAGCATGTGCTTTCTCTAAGAGCCTTGGCCCCATTCTGGAGATCACAAGGGAGGGGGGGGGGGGTTCCAAGTGGTCGGACCCCCACAATCGGCCACTTATCCTGTGGATAGGAAATTATTTTTCACTTTCACTTTAAAGGGTACCTCTCATCAAATAAACTTTTGATATATTTTAGATTAATGAATGTTGAATAACTTTCCAATAGCATGTTAATGAAAAATATGCTTCTTTCTATTGTATTTTTCCCGATCAGTCCTGTCAGCAAGCATTTCTGACTCATGCTGGAGTCCTAAACACTCAGAGCTGCCAGCTTGCTTTGTTCACAGCCAAACAGGCTGTGGACAAAGCAGGCTGGCAGTTCTGAGTGTTCTCCTTTGTGAACAAAGCAGACTGGCAGCTCGTAGTGTTTAGGACTCCAGCATGAGTCTGAAATGCTTGCTGCCAGGACTGGTAGGGAGACCCCTAGTGGTCATTTCTTCAAAGTGGAAAATTAAATAGAAAGAAGCATATTTTTTAATAACATGCAATTGTAAAGTTATTCTACATACATTAATCTATAATATATCAAAAGTTTTTTTTGGATCAGAGGTACCCTTTAACTCTGGGGACCTCCAATCTCGCTTGATCATCTCTGAGATGTTTCTACACCTTGGTTGGAGTCACCTGTGGTAAATTCAGCTGATCGGACATGATGTGGAAAGACACAGCCCAGTCTATATATCAGATTTTACAGCTGACAAAGCAAGAGCAAAAACCAAGCCATAATTGTCTGTAGGCCTCAGGGACAGGATTGTGTGGAGGCACAGATCTCTAGAAGAGTACAGAAAAATATTCTGCTAAACAGAAAATTTCAAGAGCACAGGGGCCTCCATAATTCTTAAATTGAAGAAGTCTGAAACAACAAGGACTCTTCCTAGAGCATGCTGTCCCACCAAAGTAATCAGGGAAGAAATGCCTCGGTAAGAGAGGTGACCAAAAACCCAATGGTCCCTCTGGCTGATCTCCAAAGATGCTGCATGCACAAGAGATAAACGTTCACAAGGTCAAATTTTACTGGGCTTTATGGCATGGTGACCAGAAAGAAGCCTTTCCTCAGTACATAACATAAGAAAGCCTCCCTGGAGTTTGTAAAAAAAGCACCTAAAACACTCTTAGACAAGAGTATCTGGTCTAATAAAACCAATATTTAACTTTTTGGCATCTATTCTACTCATCATGTCCAGAGGAAACCAGGCACTGATCAGTACCTACCCAATTTCTTCCCTACAGTGATACATGGTGATTGCAGAATCATTATGTGGAGTTTTTTTCAGTGGATGGGACAGGGAGACTGGTTGGGATTGAGGAAAATCTGAATTAAACAGGGAAAATCATAGCAAAAACACAGAAAAATAACTCAATGTGTGAACACATAAGTTATAACTACATTATAACTAATATATATCCTGATCCCATAGAGATAGCAGAGGGGTGTGAGAGGTAGAAGGAGGGTATCTATTAGGCAATGCCATCCTGTAGTCCACAGAAAGTCAGAACCCAAGACTGACATCCTGTCCTGACACGTTAAGGGGTACTCTGGGATATGAAAACGTATCCCCTATCCTAAGGATAGGGGATAAGTTTCAGATCACGGGGGGTCCGACCGCTGGGACTCTCCGCGATCTCCCATTTGAGGCCCCGGCAGTCCACAGGAAGGGGACGTGTTTGACCACTGCACAAACTAGCGGCTGACACGCCTCCGCAATACAACTCTATGGGAGAGCCGGAGTGCTGCATTCGGCAATCTCCAGCTCTGCCATAGAGCTGCATTGAGGGGGCGTGGTGGCCGCTGCTTTGTGCGGTGGTTGACACATGCA
Organism: Hyla sarda; assembly: GCF_029499605.1. Classification (NCBI taxonomy): domain Eukaryota; kingdom Metazoa; phylum Chordata; class Amphibia; order Anura; family Hylidae; genus Hyla; species Hyla sarda. The sequence continues at coordinate 315,540,369 of NC_079193.1, forward strand.
ATTTGGTCGGAGAGCTGGGGCCCCGTACAGGAGATTGCGGGGGTCCCAGCGGTCTTACCCCCTGCAAGGATAAGTTTTCATATCCAGGAGTACTCCTTTAAGCACTGGAAGGTTTGGAGTCAGACTGGTGATCACATGACCAAGTTATAGTTATAGATACACATAGATGCAGGTGTACTGGAATAAAACGAATGGCGGTGTACGACTATTGATGGTAAAAAGTATTTAGGCAGATAGAAATGCATGTAAAAATGGATCTTTCATACAATGAACTATAAATGTTAGAGACATTTATGATTTGACCATCCAAAAAGCTATGAGGTATGATATGTGTACTGTCAAATGCTTCTATTGCTCCAATCCCAAAGTGTCATCTCTTTGGCAGGATCCATGGGTGACGCCATAAGCATGCCGTGGTATATGTAGGTATACCTTTTGGATAGTATTCTGACATAAAATACCTGTGATGTACAGACAAAACTGTATGTAAGTGTCCCCTTAACCATTTGGACTGCCATAGTGAGTATATTGGAACGTGAGAACAAATCTCTAAGGTGAGAAGATGTCTAGTGCCCAGTTACTTCACAGTTATTTTTGTATTCCTAAAAACCCTTCTCTGTTAAACAGAACACAGTCTGGTCATGGTTTTTCGTACATTACACCTCAAGCACAGGTGAGACATATGGATCTATACCCTTCTGTTAATGTACAACAGGACATATAAGGAGAATTCACATCTGGCTTTATGGTGAAGGATATAAGGTGAAAAGTAAAAACTTTCTATAAAGCCTGATAAATCTGGGACATCTGTTACTTTCCTAATTCAACCAGCGTTTCTCTAATAGCTCTCCTCTTATATTCTTACTTTCCTCCCCCAATCCGCTGAAGCCGTTCTCATCTTTCATGTCCTTTTCTTAATGTGTTGCCCCATTCCGGCCTGTCTGAGAACTCGTTTCGATTTGTGTGGTCTAATAAGAGGTCCCATTGGGCTCTACAAGGAGGACCAGAGTTTACAGGAAATAAACTATGGAAATCAGTGCATCTCAGCTGGTGTCTGAGGAACAAAGGAACCGGGTCCTCCGGGGCACAGACCAGAAGCAACACGTCTAATTGTTTCCATGTCCTCCTATATAACTACTGCTTCAGACATATTTAATTCGAACAACATGCTTCTCCTATCCAGGAGAACACATCGCACAGACGTAAAGTACTATAGATTACTGCCAATATCTAAATTTATACATAAACTTATTTGATAAAAAATGATATAACTGCTACAATTTCTGATATTATTGATTCAATGTTAATATGTGTATATGATATATTTACATTTTTATTATCACATTGTTGCTGTTATTACAACTAGTATTTTGGTGAACAGTACACCTCACTCCATTCAGATACGTAATGCAGTGTTTTTACCAAACGGGGTGTTTCCAGCTGTTGCAAAACTACAACTTCCAGCATGCCCAGACAGCCAAATGCTCGAGCTGACAACCGGCCGCAGCAGGAAGCTCGCTCTGCAGTCTGCAGCATTAAATAAGTGTGTGACCCTGCCCTAATGGAGTACTCCGCTGCCCCAGTGTTTGGAACCTTTGGATAGGGGATAAGATGTTTAGGGGCGGAGTACCCCTTTAAGTCTTTTATGTTCTGTTGGAGCATAGCCCCTTGGTCACTCCAAATATTTACATCCATTGTAGACAAGAAGCCAACAAAGCTCTTCAATGCATTGGTCTTTATTCTTGTCTTAAAGAGGTACTCCAGTGGAAAAATGTTTCATCAACTGGTGCCAGAAAGTTAAACAGATTTGTAAATTATATTTATAAATATAAATCTTTATCCTTCCAGTATTTATTAGCGGCTGTATATTACAGAGAAAGTTCTTTTGTTTTTGGATTTCATTTTTTTTTTATGACCACAGTGCTCTCTGCTGACTCCTCTGTCTGTATCAGAAACTGTCCAGAGCAGAATAGATTTGTTATGGGGATTTGCTCTTGTTCTGGACAGTTCCTGATACGGACAGAGGTGTCAGCAGAGAGCACAGTGGACAGAGAAAAAAAAAAAAGAAATCCAAATAGAAAAGAACTTTTCTGTAGTATATAACGGCTAATAAGCACTAGAAGGATAAAGATTTTTTAATAGAAGTAATTAAAAAATCTGTTTAAAATTTCTGACACCAGTTGATTAAAAAAAATGTTTTCCACCGGAGTACCCCTTTAACCCCTTAACGACCACAGACGTAAATGTACGTCCTGGTTTGGCGGGACTTCCCGCACCAGGACGTACATTTACGTCCTGTCTATAACCGCTAGCATCGGAAGGGTGCTCACGTCATACACGGCAGGTTCCGCTGGCTAGCAGCAGCCGGGGACCCGCCCGTAATGACTGACATCCGCGATCGCACGGATGTCCGCCATTAACCCCTCCGATGCCTTGATCAATACAGATCACGGCATCTGCGGCATTGCGGCACTTTGATTGGATGATCGGATCGCCCGCAGCGCTGCCGCGGGGATCCGATCATCCAGCATGACAGCCGGAGGTCCCCTCACCTTGCTCCGGCTGTCTCCCGGGGTCTTCTGCTCTTGTCCGCGATCGAGCAGACCAGAGCAGATGATCACCAATAATACTGAGCAGTGCTGTGTCCTATGCATAGCACTGCACAGTATTAGCAATCAAACGATTGCTATAGATAGTCCCCTATGGGGACATAAAAAGTGTTAAAAAAAAATTTGAAAAATGTAAAAATAAAAAGTAAAAAAAAAGTGAAAAATCCCCTCCCCCAATAAAAATGAAAATTGTCAGTTTTTCCCATTTTACCCCCAAAAAACGTAATTTTTTTTAAAAATAAACATATTTGGTATCGCCGCATGCATAAATGTCCGAACTATCAAAATATAATGTTAATGATCCCCTACGGTGAATGTTGTAAACGTAAAAAAATAAAAAAAAGTCCAAAAATGCTGCTTTTTATCACATTTTATTCAAAAAAATTTATAAAAAATAATCTAAAACTTTTATATATGCAAATGTGGTATCTAAAAAAAGTACAGATGACGGCGCAAAAAATGAGCCCTCATACCGCCTATATACGGAAAAATGGAAAAGTTATAGGTGGTCAAAATGGAGCGATTTTAGATTACTGATTTTGTACAAAAAGTTTTAGATTTTTTTTAAGCGGTACAAAAATATTAAAGTATCTAGCCATGGGTATCATTTTAATAGTATTGACCCACAGAATAAAGAACACATGTCATTTTTACCGTAAAGTGTACATTGTGAAAACAAAACCCTCCAAAATGTGCAAAATTTTGGTTTTCATTTAAATTTCCTTCCTAAAAAATTTTTTGGGGGTTCGCTGTACATTTTATGGTAAAATGAGAGGTTTCATTACAAAGTACAATTGGTCATGCAAAAAACAAGCCCTTATATGGGTCTGTACATGGAAATATAAAGGAGTTATGGATTTTAGAAGGCGAGGAGGAAAAAACGAAAACGCAAAAATAAAATTGGCCTGGTCCTTGAGGTGAAAATGGGCTTGGTCATTAAGGGGTTAAAAAGCCTATTTTATTATACCCTTTTAGGCAATTATGAGTTAAAAGAGAAGGTTTCCTTGCTCAGGATACTCAAGGCTAGGCCTACCATGGGTTCCACTGGATCCATTGGACCCAGGCAGCAACTTGGCAGGGGGTGGCACCCAACCGCCTCATTGACACAGGCGCTCGCTCACTCATGGGGAATCCAGGACGTTTTCCCAGCCCAGCAGGAGGACACTTTGTTATCAGCTTATTTTCAAGGAACACCACTCACAAAAAGGGATTGTGAAATGTGGGCAACCCCTTTGTACATGGTCCCAGTAGTTGGACTCCACAATAGGTGAGTGGATAGTTCATAAATGCTTCTGGGTATAATATCCCTTTAGGGAAATAAAGGTTCCTTCCAGGGGTCCCTGTCTATAATCTACATATTGCATGAAATGATACATGTAGACAACTCCTCTACAAACATAAAGGTTGAACATTGAAATCCATAACATAGATTAGACTTACCGTATCATCCTTTGATGGCATATGTAGTTGCTGTGGGTTACAGCACAATATTACAGCTTGTCTCAAGCCTTTTATACTCCGAAGGAATGGAACTCCTCAGCCAAATCACTGCAGATACCTTCAATGGAAAGAGTGAAGGCTGCTCGGGAGCCGCAGGACTAATGATAGGTGCCCTGACATTTTCAGGAGCTCTTCTTTGTAGTGTATGATTTCCCTTTAATTAGGAAAAAGAATGCACAGAAGAAATTCACACCGGTAGAAACTTGAGTCATTTTCATGGAAAATATGAAAAATGTCATTTGTGTACTATCCACTGTGAAAATAAGAACATGCACACAATGGGGCCTCTACAATCCCTGTTAAATTTGATGGAATAATTATTAGCATGGAACAGTGAGGTGTGAAATATAACAATACAAGGTACGGTGTACATTAACATCCACATCATTACAGTCACCCCGATTTATAAGGAAAATGTAATTGTTAGAAATACATAATAATATAATAGTTTCCTATCCCTGTCATTTGCATAGTGTGAGCCAAACTGTTCCCTCACGTCTAGAAGAATGAACCTTTTCAGTGCCGTGATCAGAAAGTGCTGTGGGAAGTGAGTCGACATTATACTTTTTGTACTTTACATATATATATATATATAAATATATATATATATATATATATATATATATATACATACACAGTGGGGCAAAAAAGTATTTAGTCTGCCACGAATTGTGCAAGTTCTCCCACTAAAAAAGATGAGAGAGGCCTGTAATTTTCATCATAGGTATACCTCAACTATGAGGGACATAATGAGAAAAAAAAATCCATAAAATCACATTATCTGATTTTTTAATTATGGAGGAAAATAAGTATTTGGTCACCTACAAACAAGCAAGATTTCTGGCTATCACAGACCTGTAACTTCTTCTTTAAGAGTCTCCTCTGTTCTTGTTACGTGTATTAATGACACCTGTTTGAACTTGTTATCAGTATAATAGACACCTGTCCACAACCTCTAACAGTCACACTCCAAACTCTGCTATGGCCAAGACCAAACAGCTGTCGAAGGACACCAGAAACAAAATTGTAGACCTACACCAGGCTGGGAAGACTGAATCTGCAATAAGCAAGCAGCTTGCTGTGAAGAAATCAACTGTGGGACTAATTATTAGAAAATGGAAGACATATAAAACCACTGATAATCTCCCTCGATCTGGGGCTCCATGCAACATCTTACCCCGAGGTGTCAAAACCACACGGGGGGACCTAGTGAATGACCTGCAGAGAGTTGGGACCAAAGTAACAAAGGCTACCAGTAACACACTACGACGCCAGGGACTCAAATCATGCAATGCCAGACGTGTCCCCCTACTTAAGCCAGTACATGTCCGGGCCCTTCTGAAGTTTGCTAGAGATCATTTGAATTATCCAGAAGAGGAATGGAAGAATGTTATATGGTCAGATGAAACCAAAGTGTTTTTTTTTTTTGTAAATGATGCTGTGTTGCATCTAAAGAACACCATTCCTACTGTGAAGCATGGGGAGGAAACATAATGCTTTGGGGCTGTTTTTCTGCTAAGGGACAAGGATGACTGATCCATGTAAAGGAAAGAATGAATGGGGCCATGTATCGTAAGATTTTGAGTGAACACCTCCTTCCATCAGCAAGGGCATTGAAGATGAAACGTGGCTGGGTTTTTCAGCATGACAATGATGCCAAACACACCACCCGGGCAATGAAGGAGTGGCTTTGTAAGGAGCAGTTCAAGGTCCTGGAGTCGCATAGCCAGTCTCCAGATCTCAACCCCATAGAAAACCTTTGGAGGGAGTTGAAAGTCACTGCTCTAGAGGACAACTGCATGGATGAATGGGCCGAAATACCAGCCTCAGTGTGTGAAAACCTTGGGAAGACTTACAGAAAATGTTTGACCTCCGTCATTGCCAACAAAGGGTATATAACAAAGTATTGAGATTAAATTTTGTTGTTGACCAAATACTTATTTTCCATCATAATTTGCAAATAAATTCTATAAAAATCAGACAATGTGATTTTATGGATTTTTTTTCTCATTCTGTCTCTCATAGTTGAGGTATACATATGATGAAAATTACAGGCCTCTCATCTTTTTAAGTGGGAGAAATTGCACAGTTGGTGGCTGACTAAATACTTTTTTGCCCCACTGTATATATATTACAAAAAGTAGAATGTCGACTCACTTCCCACAGCACTTTCTGGTCACGGCACTGAAAAGGTTCATTTTTCTAGACGTGAGGGAACAGTTTGGCTCACACTATGCAAATGACAGGGAAAGGAAAATATTATATTATTATGTATTTCTAACAATTACATTTTTCTTATAAATTGGGGTGACTGTAATGATGTGGATGTTAATGTACACCGTATCTTTTATTGTTATTCTTCACACCTACTTATCTAGTCTAATGCACCCAAAACCCGATCACGGTCCTTGTAGATAACCATAAAACAATGGCACAGCACTCAGGTATCCAATAAAATGTACAAATGTGTTCACATATATCACAGCAATGGCACAACATGTCAGCTTCTCCATTAAGCCTTTATCAATATATAATATATATGTTACACGTAGCGCCGCTGGCCATGGGCAAACTCTCTGCCCTACCCCCACACAGACCGCAATGCGCTTCACATGATACGATGCAATAGCACTCGGTCCGCCGGTTCTCACCTACCCCCCCATCTTCCTGCTTCCTCTGTCCTCCCTAAGGCACGCGCTTGCCGGTTCTCAGAGATTTAAAGGGCCAGCGCACCACTGATTGGTGTTTCCCTGGAACTGACCCTAGTTTACCCCGCGCTTCAAGGTGCCTGCAAGGTGCCAAGGTCTTCTCCAAACGTGATCTGCGAGGAGCATACAACCTCATCAGAATACAGGAAGTAGATGAATGGAAGACGGCCTTTAAAATCTGTGGCGGGCACTTCGAGTAACTTGTGATGCCATTTGGTCTCTGTAACTTCCCGCCATTTTTCAAGAATTCGTCAATGACATCTTCCGTGATCTTCTCTACACTTGTGTCGTGGTGTATTTGGATGATATCCCGATCTTCTCTCCCAAGTTGGAGTACATCGCTAACATGTGCGTCAGGTCCTACGATGCCTACGGCATAATCGCCTTTACGCCAAACTTGAGAAATGCCTCTTCGAGAAGACAAGTCTTCCATTTCTTGGATATATTGTCTCCAACCAAGGCCTCCAGATGGACCCTGACATGCTGTCTTCGGTTCTTAACTGGCCTCGACCTTCTGGCCTGCGGGCTATACAATGCTTTCTGGGGTTCGCCAATGATTATTGACAGTTTATACCACACTTCTCCTTGTTGGTTGCACTGATTGTGGCTCTCAATAAGAAGAATGGTAACCTCAAATTCTGGCCTCCTGAGTCCGAAGAAGCGTTTTCCCGACTGAAATCGGCATTTGCCTCTGGACCAATTTTGACGAGACCCAATCCAGAAAAAACCTTCTTCCTCGAAGTAGATGCCTCTTCTGTAGGAGCCGGAGCAATATTGACTCAAAAGACTTCTGGGGGTAAAACCGTGACTTGTGGGTTTTTCTTCAAGAACTTTTCGCCTGTCGAGAGGAATTATTAAATTGGAGACTGTGAACTTTTGGCCATTAAGCTCGTCCTGGAAGAATGGCATCATCTACTGGAAGGATCTTCTCATCCAGTCAGTATCTACACAGATCATAATAATCTTTTGTATCTTCAGTCTGCTTAGCGTCTGAATCCCTGGCAGGCCAGGTGGTCTATTTTCTTCTCCAGATTCAATTTTCTTATTCATTGTCAGCCCACAGATAAGAACATTAAGGCCAATGCTCTCTCCACTGCTTCTGATGTGGTGGGTCTGGACTCCTACCCTCGTCACATCGTGCCTCCTGAATGTTTGATCTCAGTCGCTCCTCTTGACCTACAGCAAGTTCCACCGTGAAGCTTTTGTGCCATCTCGCCTTAGAATTAAGGTATTAAGGTATTGAATTGGGGACACTCTTCGTTACTGGGCTGGCATCCGGGAATACGAAAGTCCACTCAGCTCATCTTCCGACATTATTGGTGGCCGAATTTGGAGTGAGATGTTTCAAGTTTTTCTCCGTTCCCGTGTTAACTGTGCCCGGGACAAGACGCCTCGACTTAGACCTGCGGGTCTACTACAACCTCTGCCCATTCCGGAGTGTACTTGGGTACACATTGCCATAGACTTCATCACTGATCTACCATCCTCCTCTAAAAACACGGTCATCTGGGTTGTCACAGATCATTTCTCCAAAATGTCCCATTTTGTTCCTTTGCCTGGACTTCCCTCTGCTCCACAGCTGGCAGATGAATTCTTTTGCTGTATTTTCCATTTACATGGTTTACCGAGGGGTCCAGTTTATCTACAAGTTCTGGCAGGCCCTCTGTTCTCATCTCAAAGTCAAGTTGGACTTTTCTTCTGCATACCACCCGCAGACCAATGGCCAGGTAAAGAGAGTGAACCAAATTTTGGGAAACTGTCTCCGACACTTTTTTTCTGCACAACAGAACAATTGGGCCAACCTACTTCCTTGGGCGGAGTTTTCTTATAATCACCATGATTCTGAGGCTACTAAAAAATCACCATTCTTTATAGTCTATGGCCACCATCCTCGCCCTCCTCTTCCTCTACCAGCTTCTTCTGGCTGTGAATGTTGAGGTCCAGGACTTCATGGCTATTTTACCTCGACCCTCATGAAGTCACAGGCCGATAAAAGAAGAAGACCAACCCTGATCTTTTCTCCTGAAGATAAAGTCTGGCTGTCTGCCAAATATGCTTGTTTAAAGATTCCCAGTTACAAACTAGGTCCTCGGTTCCTTGGTCCCCAAGACTGTCAGAGGGAGATGGTTTTTTCTGGTTGATTGGAAGGGCTTCGAGCCGGAAGAGAGATCTTGGGAACCCGATGAAAACATCCTGGACCGGGATCTTGTGCGTAGGTTCCTGTAGCCTAAAAAAAGGGGGAGATCTAAGAAGGGGGTACTGATATGTGTAGCGCCACTGGCTGTGGGCGCACTCTCTGCCCTATTCCCCACACGGACCACAATGCGCTTCGCATGATGCCATGCGATAGTGCTCGGTCTGCTGGTTCTCACCTGCCCCGCCATCTTCCTGCTTCCTCCTGTCCTTCCTCGTGGCCGGCGCATGTATACCCGCCGACTAGGGCGTCCACATGCCGGTTCTCAGAGATTTAAAGGGCCAGTGCACCACTGATTGGTGTTTCCCTGGAACTGACTCTATTTAACCCCGCACTTCCTCCCATCCCCTACCGGATCTTTGTGCCCTGTTGTCTAAGAGAAGTATTCCCTGTGTTCTCTGCTATTCTGTGCACCTGTTCTCTTGGTACGTTTCCTGACCACAGTTCCTTGCCGCCAGCCATGACCTACCTGTATGTCCCCGACTCTGAGTACATCTCTTCCTTCTGTGCCACGCATCACCTCAGCTGCCTTTGTGGACGAGTCATGCCAGGGGTAGCGACCTGGCAGCCGCCTGCCGCAGCAAGTCCATCCCACCACCAAACCAATGGCTCCTTAGACTCCGTTCCTTGGTGTGGCTCATGTCATCATCCACAGATACAGCGGATCCACACCACCAGCCGTTACAATATATATATTAATAGATAATTGTATAATACAATAGGTACTGGATCAAAATATGTACATCTCCTAGGGGTCCCTCTAGATCAGTGTTTTCCTGTACACATAAATAATTAAAGATTTTTTTTAATTAATTGACATGTAATGCTTACACTTCTGTTTTAGATGGAGACTTGTTGCATATGTTGGGTTTTCCTATTAAAGTTAACTGGGAAAATATTCAGCAAATCGGCAGCATGTGAATGTACCCTTAAAAGGTGTTATACAAAATCAGTTGACTTTAGTAATTAAGTGTCATACAGTAATGGACATGCTTACCAAGGATCTGTGCTTGTGTTGGTGGTAAATGGTTCTGTACTGTGTCCTTCATCATGCTGCTGGTTTGTTTTTGGGAACTGGCTAATTCCTGTTTCTGTGGCCTTTTTCAGACTACAATCCCCAGGATCCTTTGCTTGCATACACATGTGCGCCGGTAACTTCATCAGGGAACTGGCTTACACACAACAGACAAAGCAGTCAAGCCCCCTTTCAGCACTTGACTTGTGATGTATTGCCTCGGGCCGCACAGCAAGCTGGGAAATGTCCAAGACAACAGTCATATTTTAGGCTACAGAAAATGAACTTCAAGGGAAAAGAAAGATAAAGAAATTCCATACCAGCCACCATACACAGGTAAGTAAAGTATATTAGTAACTAAACTAACTTTGCTGCCGCTGTCCCACATTCAAAGAACCAAAAATCCCGGAATACTTCTTTAAAGAGGTTATCCAGCTTTGTCGGTAGGCGTGCTGGGCTTATCTTGAGGATATGCAATCATTTTAAGAGTCTGCATAATCCATTCCATAATACTGAAAAAAAAATGAAACAAAGGCCCAGCACAGAACACACAGTTTCAAAATGTTAAAGGACAACTGTAGTGCAAGGCTTTTATATATTCCTGTGCTCGGGCCTCAAAAATAAACAAAATAAACACCAAACCTTCCTACATGCCCCCATTGATCCGGCACAGGCCTTGTGGTCCAGCGGTGCTAACCTCATTCAACTTCCTGGGGACGGGGACGTCGCTGAGCTGTCGGCGTTTCTGAGCCCACTGTCATGTAAGGAGCGCTTGCCAGCTTCTTACATGACAGTGGGCTCGGCCTATCACCGGCCGGGGCGGGACATCGCTGCGGCCGGTGATACGCCGACGGCTCTGCGGCATCCCCAGAAAGTTGAATGAGGTTAGCACCGCTGCACCGTGAGGCCTGTGCAGGACCAACGGGGGCACATAGGAAGGTCAGTTAAAGTTTATTTTGTTTATTTTTGAGGCCCGGGCACAGGAATATATAAAAGTCTTGCACGACAGTTATCCTTTAATATGGTAAGATTAAACATCAGGAAAATGGAAGTAGTGAGTAGCTCAACTCAGACTAGAAAACAGAAATATATGTATCCGAGGTAAACTGGTGGTGCTTCACCCAAAAAAAGGCCATATAGTCAAAATAAATCAAAAAATGAAATTGATTCAGCAATCAATTCATAAAACCAGTCCTCAAAGATACATATGGAAAAAGGTGAAGAAGGATCTAATAAAATGTATAGAATTTATTCAAATAATTCAAATATAATAAAATAGTAATAATTGTAATATTATTCTGTTGAAATTAATAAGTCTTCCGCTTCCCTAGCAGGGCCCGTGCATCGGGCGAAGGAGCTTAAATAAATTGTACAACCAGTAAGATACAATGTGAGAGTAAATAGCCACAAATTTAACAATATGTATACCAAATGGATTATGTATCCAACCTAAATGCCGGCTAGATTTCTGCTAATAATTAGTTCAGTAAATTGGTGCATTGGTGGTACAGTAGTTCAATAATAAAGGTGCAATGTTCATTCCAGCAGTAAATGCAATAGAGGACAGTTCCACAGTTATGCAATATGCAAGGATTAATGCAGAGTTAGAACAATGTGTGTGCATCACACAGTTGGTGCACGGCACCACTCACCGACCGTAGATATGTTGTAGACATAGACAGTACAGGCTGGCACGTAGGCGTCTGACACTATAGGTAGTGCCCGTCTGTGATGCGGTGTCTCGTGGTCTGCGGCTGGCATGGACAGGGCATCCGGCCTGGATGATGGAAGAGTTGCCGAGGTGGATAACGTGGAGACAGCACTAGGTTGAAATGGTACGGGAGTGGATGCCGACGTACGCATGTCTGTGATGCGCTGGATGCGGGCGAATGAAGGTGGTCCCGAAATAGGGGGCATCCAGCTGTGGCAAATGGCAAATGTAGGCTGAGGGTTGGTATTAAGTTGGTATACAGAATATATGAATAAGCTAGACGCGTTTCAAGGCCTCGGGCCTTTTCTTCAGCAGCAGTATAATAGTGTTAAAGGTATGGATAACATGTTATATATAGTCTTAGTTTAATGATGTATTGAGTAATACAAAAAATATGGAATGGAACGATGGAATGGTGTATATCAGAGTTATAACATTGGATCCAAATATAGTAAAAGAATTAAGAAAGAAGAGATAGAGTTGTTGAAATAAGATAGAATAGAATAATATAATGACGAACATAAATAAATAAAAATATGTAGGAATTTTACATAAAAATATATATATATATTTTTTTCTTCCATGAAAAAATTCTCTATAGAGAAAAAAAATTTGATGGTATGAAATACATTACGCAAATAATAGTGTAAAAATTTGGCATGATGAGATTCTGACTTCGTAGAGAATAATTAGTAGATGTACCACTGATGAACTTATTCTAGCACCAATTTACTGAACTAATTATTAGCAGAAATCTAGCCGGCATTTAGGTTGGATACATTATCCATTTGGTATATATATTGTAAAATTTGTGGCTATTTACTCTCACATTGTATCTTACTGGTTGTACAATTTATTTAAGCTCCTTCGCCCGATGCACAGGCCCTGCTAGGGTGGCGGGAGACTTCTTAATTTCACCAGAATAATATCACAATTATTACTATTTTCTTATATTTTAATTATTGAATAAATTCTATATATTTTATTGGATCCTTCTTCAAGATTAAACATCAGACATCAGGCATGGTTAAAGGAAGTCGTATGACACGTTTCAGGTGTTCATCACCCTTACTCATATGATGTGTGATTAAGGTTGATGAACACCTGAAACACGTCACATGACTTCCTTTTACAATGCCTGATGTTTCATCTTACCATAATAACATTTTGGAACTGCACCTTTTTTCCTGTTTCTTATCTGTATTGTGTGCTGTCAAACACCGTCCAGGACCCCGAGAGGCTAAGGAGAGTGAAGCTGGACACACAACATGTTTGTATTCCATCATAATGTAATGAAACCTAGCAACATCTTTATTTTTACAGTAAATTCTCACAATCTTAAGTAGAACATGTCTTCAGTAACATTTGGCATGCGTATTAACAACACATTTGTCATCTGAATAATTACAAACTCTTCTTTCTGTCTTGTGCCCGACCTTAAATTGTTGTCTTATTTTACCCTGCACAACCCCAGACCAGGTGGTAGATCAGACGGCCGACGTTGTGACCACACAATGGAATGTGTGCAGGAAGTTCTGTTCAATTACTGTCTTGACAAGTATTAATTCATTCATTTCTCAGGACCAGCCAACCCCTTCTTTATCAAAGCATTGCAGCGTCTACCTCGGCGCTGTCCACATTATATTGTGTTTTAGTAGTTAGCTCAGGTTTCTTTTCTGGCTCAATCTGCAACCTGAAGCAATTAAAGGCTTCACTTTTTGGGGTTTTTAAAGAATCCCTTTCAATGGTTTCTACATTATTAAATCTTGAGTACACAAGGATGGCAACAAAACAAAAATCCCAGATTCAAATACGTTCATATTGACTGGAAAATCACAGCACTCCAGTTATATTCATTCTACGGGTATGTTCACATGGCGGAATTCTGCAGACAGAGGGCAAACATTCAAACAGGGGGATATTCTGTAGACAGCGTGCACCAGCAGAACATGTCGGCGCTAGGACCACTCGGAACTGTGCCATTTCCATTGACAGCAATGCATTTCCGACCATATTTCGCCAAAGAATCAACAGTGGCGGAAATCGGAATTTCCGTCGCAGATGTTTGCGTGCTGTGTGCACGTTGCAGCAAAATCTACTCAGCTGCAACGGAATTTCCGAGCTGAATTTTTCTTCCGGATTCGGCTCAGAAATTCCACTGTGTGAGCGAGACTTAAGAGTAAATTCTGTACCACACACATCCAATGGACGTACCAAAACAAAACCAATTGGGCTCAATGTAACATATGTTTTTGTTTGTGGTTTACATTTGTATACATTTTAAATGTATACTTTTTTGTTAATACTTTAAACTATGTAAGGTTATATTCACACTGCCAGTTGTCTCCGGCAGTGTGAAGCCTATTATTTTAGGATCGAGAAAAGCCGGAGAAAAAATAGTGCTTGCACTGTCTTTTTCTCCCGCTATTCTCTCCGAAAATAACAGCCCCCGACTGACCCCATTGACTATAATGGGGTCCATCGGGACCCGTTATGGATCCGTCAAAATTACGTCCGTCAGACTGCAAAAACTCTTTTTGCGCCCGAGGCAAGTTCAGAACATTGCGCCTCCCCCCCACTTTTTGACAACTATCCCCTATTCTTTGGATAGGGGATACATTTTTCTAACCTGGTATAGTGAATCATATAGTGACAGGATAATACTGCCATACTATTACTGAATAAAACCGCTATAAGGCTAAGTCTCCACTTGTTTTTTTGCACTGCGTTTTTAGGGATTAAAAAAACGCCTGAAAAATCACCAGTGCAAGTGACGTCATCATGCGTTTTTTTTCTTGCGTTTTTTTCTGGCGTATTTTTCCGGCGTTTTTTTTTTCATTTGTGTGGAAATTGCACCTTGGCTTTTTTTTTTTTTTTTGGTACCCAAAATTTCTTTGGTACCCAAAAAAAAAAAAGGATGCAGCAGTGATGGAAAAATTTTTATTAAACGCAATGTATATATTTTATAATCCAATTTTTATAATTTTTTAATAAAGTGTGTGTTTCACTTTTTTTTTTTTTTTTTTATAAATTTTTAACATGTTTTATGTAGTACTACTACTCCCAGCATGGAACAGACTGTTCCATGCTGGAAGTGATAGTACCTGTACTATAGACATATATCGTCCATAATATAGCAGAGAAGCGAGCGGGTCTATACATCGCTCGCCTCTCTGCACTATACTCCGGCCACTGATGTCAACAGAAATTCATATTTCCCACCCAGAGCTGTGATTGGCCGGATGGTTGCAGCCAATCACAGCTCTGAGGAAAAGATGAATGAATGAGTGGCCGGCCCAGAGTATAGTGCAGAGCAGGGATGTGAGCGATGTATACAGCCGCTCCATCTCTGCTATAGACAGGACGATCACAGAGGGTGTCAGTAGGGACATCCACTATGATGTGTCCTTAAGCAGGTACTCCTACCCCCAACTTGGAGTACACTCTGCTCCATTCTGGGAGCTGTAGTACCTGTATTAATAAACAGATCGCAGCGAGTGTAACTTCTGACACCCGCTTCGATCTGTCTATTAATGCAGGTACTACAGCTCCCAGCATGAGGCAGAGTGTACTCCATGTTGGGAGTAGTATTACCTGCAGTTATGGAAAGATCACTGTGGGTATCACTCCTGACGCCCACTGTGATGCTCCTGTATAATGTATAGATGCAGCGGCCGCTCTCCTATGGTCCCCTGCATGGCTGTATATATACACATATTCCTATTTCTCACAGAGAGCTGTGATTGGTTGGAACCATCTGGCCAATCACAGCCTTGCGGGAAATATGAATAAGTGTAAATATACGTCAGTGCAGGGGACCATAGAAGAGCAGCCGCCGCATCTATATATTATACAGAAAGATTGCAGCGGGCGATCTGTCTATTAGTACAGGTAGTACTACTCCCATCATGGAACAGTGTGTTCCATGATGGGAGTAGTAGTACTAACAAAAAAAAATTAAAAAATAAAGCAAAAAAGTGAAAAACACACACACAATACATTTTTATAATTGTCGGCTACGTTTTTATTTCCCCGCACACATAAATTGATCCCTGTTTAAAAAGTAATGTTTTTTTTTTTTTTTTTTTTTAATAATATACATTTCGTTAGATACAATTTTTTCCTTCACCACTGTATATTTTTGAAAAAATTTTTTTAATGGTACCCTACGAAATGTTATTATAAACAGCTATCTACATCACTTTTTTGGATCGCTAAACTCCAAAAAAGATTAAAAACCGCCTGCAAAAACGCCAAAGTTAAAATCCACATAGCGTTTTTATTGGCGTTTTCTCACTCCCATAGACTTCTATTGGAGCAAAACACCACGATTTTGACAAAAAAACGGTTTGAGGGAACTACAGCGTTTTTTTCAAAACGCCAAAGAGCGGAAAAAAATGCAGAAAAAGTGAAAAAACGCCAAAAGGATAAAAAAAAACGCCAAAGTGAAAAAACGCTAAGTGGAATTCGAAATTAGCGATTTCTCATTGACTTACAGCTAACATCTGGCCGCAGCATTTTTTGACCAAAAAAACGCCATGCGGCAGAATTGGCGTTTTTCAAAAAAAAAAAAAAAAACAAGTGGAGACTTAGCCTCACACAGACCAATAACTATACATTAGTTCTAAACAGATACTTTGCAGCCATTACTAGTAGATAGTCATAGTATTAGAGATCCTACATCTGTTTACACCCTACAAAACAATAGGTCACTCTATATAATAACTTTTGTACCAAGAAAGTCTATAGAGGCAAAATGATCATTTAGAATAAAATTACAATCTTTATTTAGAAAACATCTATAAAATCATTTGCAAATATCACAAGTCATGTAAAAAGTTGGTGTTTGGTGAGAGAATCCACAACACTGGATAAAATGCACACAGGAGAAAGGTGCTTATGCGGTATAACTCATATATTTGTGTGTGGGAATGAGCTATGCTATGACTGTCCAGCTATGGCTATTTCCTAGCTCTATAGGGGTAGCATTAACTACTCCCCAATCTGGGCAGGTGCAAGTGAAAATATTGTCTAAACCAGCTCTATTATCCCACAGCACTTCATAAATACAACCCAGAGGGGTGCAATGTCATTATTGGTATGGGTAGGAATTATTTATGAAGTGCTGTGGGATAATAGAGCTGGTTTAGACAATTTTTTGCACTTGCACCTGCCCAGATTGGGGAGTAGTTAATGCTACCCCTATAGAGCTAGGAAATAGCCATAGCTGGACAGTCATAGCATAGCTCATTCCCACACACAAATATATGAGTTATACCGCATAAGCACCTTTCTCCTGTGTGCACTTTATCCAGTGTTGTGGATTCTCTCACCAAACACCAACTTTTTATATGATTTGTGATATTTGCAAATAATTTTATAGATGTTTTCTAAATAAAGATTGTAATTTTATTCTAAAAGGTCAATTTGCCTCTATAGTCTTTCTTGGTACAAAGATATAACAAAGACCACTATCATGAATAACACCACTGTACACAGACCAGTATGACCATTATCACCACTGTACACAGACCAATATGACCATTAATACCACTGTACACAGACCAGTAGGACTATTAACACCACTGTACACAGACCAATATCACCATTACCACCACTGTACACAGACCAGTCTGACCATTAATACCACTGTACACAGACCAGTATGACTATTAATACCACCGTACACAGACCGATATGACCATTAATACCACTGTACACAGACCAGTATGACCATTAACACCACTGCACACAGACCAGTATGACCATTAACACCACTATACACAGACCAGTATGACCGTGAACACCACTATACACAGACCAATATCACCATTACCACCACTGTACACAGACCAGTATGACCATTAACACCACTGTACACAGACCAGTATGACCATTAACACCACTATACACAGACCATAATGCTTATTAACACCACTGTACACAGACCAGTATGACCATTAACACCACTGTACACAGACCAATATCACCATTACCACCACTTTACACACAACCAGAATGTCCATTAACACCACTGTACACAGACCAGTATGACCATGAACAACACTGTACACAGACCAGTATCACCATTACCACCACTGTACACAGACCAGTATGACCATTAACACCACTGTACACAGACCAGTAGGACCATGAACACTACTGTAGACCGAGCAATATCACCATTAACACCACTGTACACAGACCAATATGACCATTAATGCCACTGTACACGGACCAATATCACCATTAACACCACTGTACACCCACTGTACACGGACCAATATCACCATTAACACCACTGTACACAGACCAGTATGACCATTAACACCACTGTACACAGAACAATATTACCATTACCACCACTGTACACAGATCAGTATGACCATTAACACCACTGTACACAGACCAGTATGAAATAATTTAAAAAAAGCGCAAAAGGAGTCATTTAATTAAAGTCTAAAATATATGTAATTTTATTGATAAATATTAAAAACATGCAATTCATAAAAGATAGGGGGGGGGAAACTACAACCACTGGGGGAGGTTGAACAAAAAGGGGCGACACTACCTGCTTGTGTATCAATTCATAACAATAAATAATGTGTATGACAGGTAAACAAATTTAAAGTGCATAATAGGGGCTTGCAACAGCTTCCATAAGGTGCATTGACATGAATAAATACCAGCATACATACCAAAGTACAGATGTAAAAGTGTAATAGCAAAACCAAGCAGGAGTGACGCCACCCCAACGATCGTTTCGGTGATACCTTCGTCACCCCCAGGACCGAATAGATAAGTGCCTGTAGGTAGGTCCCCATGTAGATACCTCTTGGTATTTACTCCCTGTAGGCAGTAGCAGCCTCCTGTAAGTAGGGGTTACTCCCTGTTGGTAGGTCCCATTGTAGGTGGTAGCCCCCTTTATTAAATTGAAGTCCCAGTACTGATGATTGCAGCCCCCATATATAGTAGTAGAAAGCCTCCCACATATAATAGTAGCAGCCCCCATTTAGGTAGCAGTAGCCCCTCTAGGTAGTAGTCATGGAAGAAGCCCACTTTAGCTAATAGTAGTAGCAGCTCCCTTTAGGTAGTAGCAGCCCACTTTAGGTAGGTAGGTACACAAAGCTATCATACACACATACATACAAACATCACACATACATACATCATACATATCCACACATCATACCTACACAAACATACATACATCAGTCTAACTGTGAAGCTAGATGTCTAGAGTCTAGCTTCACATCCATCATACATAGGCACATCTATCATACATACACACATCATACAGATACATGCATAATACATACACATCATACATACATACATACAGTTTACGCAAAGCTATCATACATAAACACATCATACATGCATTACATACATACACACATCATACATACATGCAGACATCATACATACACACATATCATGCATACATATATCATGCATACACCCGCCACTGCCCCCACATCCTACATTACCTTACATACACACATCACACCTACACATACATCTATACAAACACACATCATACATATACACACATCATGCATACACCCGCTGCTGCCTACCCCACATCATACGAGACATGCATACACACATCACACATCATACATACACACATCATGCATACACCTGCTGCTGCCCCCCACATCTTACATTACATACACACATCACACATACATATATACAAACACACATCATACATACACTTGCTGCTGCCTACCTCACATCATACGTTGCATACATACACACATCACACATATCCATGCATCATATACACACACACATCATGCATACACCTGCCGATGCCCCCCACATCATACATTACATACATCTATACTCAAGATGACAAGAACACAAAAAATGCAGAATATCTATTTTTTTCAGTGTTGAATACAAACTATTGTTTTCTGTAGCCATCTACACAGGTTGTTCAGCTAATGTGTTCTTCAACTGGACTAATGACAGGTAGTCTCAATAGCAAACTCAAAGGTTTAGTATCAGTCAACATATGAAGTGTTTGGTTGACATCGCCACCATTATAATGACAAAGCTCAATGTTTGTGCATGTGCCATACTATGAATTCCCATCTGCTCTTATATCTTTCCAGTTTTTGGAAAAAAAGAGGAAATCCAGAAGGGAATTTGCACCCTAATTATAGGTACAATACAATAATATTCCACATAAAATGTAAGAGTGTACTGACCAGCCGAAACATTATAACCATCTACCATAAATTAAGTGGTTTTCCTACAGCAAGGCATGGACTCTGCATGATTCCCCTGAAGGTGTCCTGTGGTATCTGGCATTAGCAGGTGTTAGCAGCAGATCCTTCAAGTTCTTTAACCCCTTAAGGACTCAGCCCATTTTGGCCTTAAGGACTCAGACAATTTAATTTTTACGTTTTCATTTTTTCCTCCTCGCCTTCTAAAAATCATAACTCTTTTATATTTTCATCCACAGACTAGTATGAGGGCTTGTTTTTTGCGCGACCAGTTGTCCTTTGTAATGACATAACTCATTATATCATAAAATATATGGCGCAACCAAAAAACACTATTTTTGTGGGGAAATTAAAACGAAAAACGCAATTTTGCTAATTTTGGAAGGTTTCGTTTTCACGCCGTACAATTTATGGTAAAAATGACATGTGTTCTTTATTCTGAGGGTCAATACGATTAAAATGATACCCATTATTACCTACTTTTCTATTATTGTTGCGCTTAAAAAAAATCACAAACTTTTTAACCAAATTAGTATGTTTATAATCCCTTTATTTTGATGACCTCTAACTTTTTTATTTTTCCGTATAAGCGGCGGTATGGGGGCTAATTTTTTGCGCCATGATCTGTCCTTTTTTTTGATACCACATTTGCATATAAAAAACTTTTAATACATTTTTTATAATTTTTTTTAATAAAATGTATTTAAAAAGTTGGAATTTTGGACTTTTTTATTTTTTTCGTTCACGCCGTTCACCGTACGGGATTAATAACATTTTATTTTAATAGTTCGGACATTTACGCACGCGGCGATACCAAATATGTCTATAAAAAAAAATGTTACGCTTTTTGGTGGTAAAATAGGAAAAAACGGATGTTTTACTTTTTTATTGGGGGAGGGGATTTTTCACTTTTTTTTTACTTTTACTTTTACATTTTTTAACATTTTTTTTTACACTTGAATAGTCCCCATAGGGGACTATTCATAGCAATACCATGATTGCTAATACTGATCTGTTCTATGTATAGGACATAGAACAGATCAGTGTTTTCGGTGATCTTCTGCTCTGGTCTGCTCGATCTCAGACCAGAGCAGGAGACGCCGGGAGCCGGACGGAGGCAGGAGAGGGGACCTCCGTGCGGCGTTCTGAATGATCGGATCCCCGCAGCAGCGCTGCGGGCGATCCGATCATTCATTCAAATCGCGCACTGCCGCAGATGCCGGGATCTGTATTGATCCCGGCACCTGAGGGGTTAATGGCTGCGGGTCCCTGACTGCGATCAGCAGCCGGGATCAGCCGCGCATGACACGGGCATCGCTCCGATGCCCGCGTTATGCACAGGACCTAAATGTACGTCCTGGTGCGTTAAGTACCACCGCACCAGGACGTACATTTACGTCCTGCATCCTTAAGGGGTTAAGTTGTGAAGTTTGTTTTTTTTTTACTTATTTTTTCACTGATGGTCTTCTGGATGAGGATCTGGGGAATATGAAGGCCAAGTCAACACCTTGACTCTTTGCCATGTTCCTCAAACTATTCTTTAAAAATGTTTACAGTGTGGCAGCAGGGAGTATTATCCTTCTGAAAGAAACCACTGCCATTAGGGAATACCACTACCATGAAGGGTTGCCATGTCCGGACGAAGCGCTTAGTGCCCGAAATCACCGGTAATCGCCTTTCTGAACGCTATGCACCGTCGACCTCCCGGATTCCACGGCATCTCTATGTAGGAGCAGTCGGTCACATACCTTGCGGTGTGTGCGGATATCTATCTTTGTTTCTGCTTACCCCATATATATATATTTGTGTTATTATTTTTAATGAAATAGTAACATGCAGCACATTAACTGATGCAATGTAAGAAGTAGTACTGTGTGTCATATTACATATACAAAAGGCAAATTTGTAAGACTAAAAGATAATTTGTAAAGCTACATTAAACTTTATTTTTAGGAAGTGCTGATAAATCAAATGTGTCATAACCATGTGATCAATAGGGGTCTGGCTCCTGGGATCCTATCCATCCTGAAGACAAGACGGTCCTGTTGTTCTATGGTAGAAATTGGCCATGCATGTGTGGTCACTCTCCATTGAAGTGAGTTGGAGTTACGGGAACCTCTCAATGCTCTTACACAGTTTTCCTAAACTCCTATTCATTTCAGTGAGGAATGTCCATGCATGCGTGGCCACCTCTTCACTGAGATTGGGACACTCTCTCACTAACATGTCATAAAAATGCCTCCCAGGACAATGTAACTCCAGGCCGGCTGTTGTAGTAACATTTTCTTACTTGGCATTCTGCCAGCTGGAGCCTAAGTCTCAAGAAAAGAAACATTCTTCTATATCATTACTTTTTTGGAGTTAAAAGTTGACTCTTTTTTTTAAAGGAAAACTTGACAACTATATAGACATCTTCCCTGGTAATGGTTAATGGAGTTATCTGATGTTTACACCGTTTTAGATATCCTAATAGGGATTCTATTCAGGACCCACCCACAAGGACCCTATTAGCCAAAATAGAGACCGGCTACAAGGAATGCTTCCTGCTAGGAGACTTAGCACATCTGTCTATCAACGTTCTGTTCCTATAAATCTAGTATCCATAACCTGTAATGTTATTACTATCCAGAAACACAACACAAATAGAGAAACACGGCCGCACATCCACCATTTGTATTTTCATCTATTTGCTTCTCAGCAGAATTAAAAAAAACGAACAGGTTATTATACATTTTGATCAAAAAGTACAAGCCACCTAGTCAGAGTGGGTCCCTAACCTAACACTGCCGTAGCACCATGTGGCGACCACCGCCTCCGACACACCATGCCCACAGGGAGAAAGACCCATTGGCCAGGCAGCCCCATCGCTGCCCGACCAAAATACAAATGGTGGATGGGCTATCCAGGAACACGTTGAGGCCCCTTTAATTAAGTTCCCCATGACCACTTCCTCTGGAAGAAAGTTCCATAGTCTCACTGCTCTTAAAGTAAAGAACCCCCGTCTGTGTTGGTGTAGAAACCTTTTTCCTCTAGGACCATGAACTATAGCTATCTCTATGTTCAAGCAGTGAAATTTCTGTGCGGAATTCCACATGGAGATTCCGCAGCAGAGTCCTATTGATTTCAATGGGACTCTGCTACGCTGTGCACATAGCAGAATTTCCATGCCAGAAACATCTGGCGCGGAAATTCAAATTCTGGTGTCCACGGAAAGAATAGACATGCTTATTCTTTCTGCGGAGTCCTCACGGAATTACATTGCCGTCTATGAGACGGCGCATTTCCGGGCAGTCCTAGCGCCAGCATTTTCTGCCGGCGCTCCACTTTCGGGGAATGTCTGGGCAAACATTTTACCTTGTGTGAACATAGCTTTAGTGTCCAGTGGGGGTCCCGTCAACTTTTTTTTATTTTCCCTTAGTAAACTAGGCTGAGCAGTGTATAGGCCAGTGTTGCTAAACTACAATTCCCAGCAAGCCCGGACAGCCAAAGGCTGTCCGGGCTAGCTGGGAATTGTAGTTTAGCAACAGCTGAAGGCACCTTGGTTGGGAAACACTGGTACAGGCTAAAGCACTTCTAAGGGTACGTTCACACAAGTGGATTTTCGCTGCATATTTTGCTGCGGATCCGCTGGTGAAGGCCCGCTCTATGTTGTCTTTACATGTGCCTGCTCGTAGCAGCAATACGCAGCTACGAGCAGACACACTGCGATGTGCGAGTCTTAGTATACTCGCACATTGTGAGAGCTCTCTGCCTAGCTCAGAGCAGGGAGAGTGGCCGCGATGTGCGAGTACGCCGCGCACATCGCTGCAGTGTGTCTGCTCATCGCGGCGTATTGCCGCTACGAGCAGGCACATGTAAAGCCAGCATAGAGCGTGCCTTCACCAGCGGATCCGCAGCGGAAAATACGCTGTAAATCTGCTCGTATGAACGTACCCTAAGAGCCTGTACACTTTTCTGCTCAGCTCTCCCAGGGAAGGTTAAAAAAATGTGCATTTTCGGGACCCGGACCCCAACTGATTAAAAATTCCCTTTGACATGTCAAAAGCTTTCAAATAAAGGACATTCTGTGGGTTAAGGGGTAAATGGAGGAAGAACAACAAAGGAAAAAGTATATAAATAAATAGTTTAAAGAAAAAAATATACATAGATATACTGTAAACACACACACACACACATATATATATATATATATATATATATATATATATATATATATAGTATAACAGGCTTGACAATGGCAGCGTGAGGGTGCCGAAACGTAGCTCACTATGGAGTGAATAAAGACACCACTTTTTCACCTACTTGGAGTTTCACTGCTTCTACTTTGCTAGTATAACATAGATATATATATATATATATATATATATATATAGTATTACATATTTATTTATATATATATATATATATATATATATATATATATATATATTATGTATAGTAGTTAGGAGTAGTCGTAGTAGGCTGGGTTCACATATGTGCGGCGTCCAGCACAGTTTCCCTCTGGTGTGCACCGGAGGGAAACTGATGCTACAACTGATCCCATTCACAGATGCTGGAACAGTCCACAATCATCCAGCTTCTCAATTTTGATGCCAGATGGTTGGACACGCCGGAGGGCACCGGACAGCGTTCCCCTGTCTGTTGCCCAGAAACAATGGACGCCGGATGCTATACAACTGATGACAAGTTGTCATCAGTTGTGGCATCAGTTGCGTCTAGATTTAGGCTGAGTTCACCTATGCTGGATGCTGGACATATGTGAACCCAACCTTAGTCCAGTGATGCAAATGCAAAATCATAGGATGTTGCAGGATCTTGTAATACCTTTTTAATTGGACTAACAGTATTTTGTAAAGACAAGTTTTTGGGATTCCTCCCTTTATCAAGTCAAATGCAGAAATGCTTGTCTTTACAAAATACTGTTAGACATATAAAAATGTATTACAAGATTCTGCAACATCTTATGCTTTTGCATAAATATATATATATATATATATATATATTATAACAAATATTTCAATATCTTAAGGGGTTAACTGTACAGGTGTAATGTCAGACCCACGGTTTCCTACCTGGGGGGCAGTAAAGAAGTTCAGTAAAGAAGTTCATACCAGCCCCTGAAGCTGTGAGGATTAATCATGAGCCTATTAAGCAAACACAGCCCGAAAGCAGACAGCCTGAAAAAGTTGAACATTTTATGACATGTTGAAGCATGGACACATAAGAAAAGGGAATCAGTTTTGACATTCCCCTCTGTATCGAGAGCAGGTAATTGTTACAATACATGTTCCTTAGGGAAATAGAAAAAAAATACATAGAATGACAGAATAAGGACCAGAGCCTATTCCCCTGAGAATGTCAGCGGAGACCTGACAGCTTCCTGATGTGGGGTTGTCCTTGTCTAAGACCTGTCTGCCCTTAACCTATACTTACTTATTTTCACACTCCACGGGCTTATTATTCCTGAGGGACTGTGATGAATAGAAGATGGTAATAGCCCATTTAGACAGGTCGTATTACACATAAGCATCAAAGCCTGAGCACATCAATGCTGGGGCAAATTGCAGCCTCACAAGGTTAATGCTGTGGCCCCCGCCATCAAGCTTCAAATTCTGTTTATTTTCCATAGACAGGTTTATGCTGCCGCTATGCTCTGTGGGTTATGGATCAAAAGTTTGCTGGTGCAAAATTAGAGGAAACAATGTGAAAATATTTACGGGTCCATTGTAGCGTGTGTTAAATCTGGAATCTGAGAATTTAAGATGGTGTTTTATGTACAGTTTTTATATTCTACTACAGTAGGATTACATGCAAATAAAGCACATACCCTTTAGGCCCATTCCCGACTATTATACAGTAGTAGGCAAAAGTTTACTGCTTTAGTGTTTTTAGGACTTTTCCACAGATGTTTCTATAATAACAGTGGAACTCCAAGGTGTGGACAGAATACAAGGGTGCTCGACAACCAGGTAGCAGGATAAAATGTTTAATCACCCACAATGCAACGCGTTTCACAGCACAGCTGCTTCATCAGGCATGATGCCTGATGAAGCAGCTGTGCTGTGAAACGCGTTGCATTGTGGGTGATTAAACATTTTATACTGCTACCTGGTTGTCGAACGCCCTTGTATCCTGTCCACACCTTGGAGTTGCACTGTTATTTTAGTTATTTCTGAAGAGACGAGGAGTGGCTGCTGACACCGTACTTATTCATTTTCCATACCTTGTTCCATTGTTGCACTTGGTGTAACTTACTGTGGTAAGAGCAATATCCACCTTTACTTATTTCTCTGTGCAAGAAACAGTATCACACTATGGAGCGCTGTCTGCCTTTTGTCTTACAGATGTTTCTATGGTAGACTTTTATTAGGCAAGAATATTGGCCTGTTACTTATTTTGTGTATTTTTATATCAACCTGGAGCCACAGAAAACATGTGTGGACATTTGACTAATCCGATGGGTGCTAGGACCTCTCGGAAATGCACCATCATATATACAGCAATACATTTTCTTGTGGAATCTGCAAAAGGAATAGAAATAGAAATTATGCCATGTAAACAGTGCAGCAGAATCCCATTGGAATCAATGGGACTCTGCTGCAGCTGAATGTCCATGGGGAATATTCTGTGCGGACATTCTGCACAAATTCCCCTGTGTGAACATAGCCTAACACACCTGTGACCCTTTGTATGCAGTAATCTGAATGACCAAACTGTGGTATACAGGGCACTCACCAGTGTTGCCTTGCTTGTCGTTACTTTATTGAATGATTAGAAACACATATCATTGTGCAGCAAGTAAGAGACGGAGCAGTGTATGGGATGGGGGGGGGCATTACCTGGGCGATGGACCTTTTAGGATATGTTGTGCTGATGGGACAAGAAATTAAAGGGGTATTGCGGGCAAAAACATTTTATCCCCTATCCAAAGGATAGGGGATAAGATGTCTGATCGCGGGGAGCCCACTGCTGAGACCCCTCGCGATCTCCCTGCAGCACCCGCATTCTATGCATAGAATGCGGGTGCTGCAGGGAGATCGCGGGGATCCCAGTGGCAGGCTCCCCGCGATCAGACATCTTATCCCCTATCCTTTGGATAGGGGATAAAATGTTTTTGCCCGCAATACCCCTTTAATTTATTTACATGGTACCTACCCATCATCTTTAAAAACTTTTGACATCTCATTAGTTTGGATTGTTGGGGTTCAGATACTGAGACCCCACCTTTCAGTAAACAAAGGGGCAGGAGCACTCAGCTAAGCAATGTGCTCCTTCCCTTCTAATCAGCTCTCCTTTGAAAGCTGAGCATTTGATGTTAAATTCGTAGAAAGTCAATAGAATTCAGCTGAGCGCTTTCACCCTTCATTTTAGCCCAGTCACCCACTGATCAAATATTATGATATGCCCAAAGTTTTCAGAAACTACAGGTATTCTTTTTTTAAAAAGGTTGTCCATATCTTAAATACTGATGACCTATTCCTAGGATGTTTGATTACTGGGGGTCTTACCTCCAGGACCCTAATGATCAACACAATTATGGGGCCAATCAGAATTAAGTATCCCGTTCATTGTATACATGTGGCTTGTCCATCCATATGGATAGATGTGGTTACCACTGGTGTTTCTATCATTCTAGATACTGGGACAAGTTGAAGCTGCAGGCACTTGTGCAGATGAGCCGCTGTGCCTGTGTAAACAATTACTAGTGCTGTGGCCCCTTCATTGTGTTGATCTGCGGGGGTCTCAAAGGACAGACGCACCATTGTTCAAACACTGATTGTCAATCCAAATGATAGGTCTCAATGTTAAACTCTGGAAGGACCCATTTAGTGTAACGTATCTATAGGCACTCTCTATATACATGGCACTATCCCATCTGTACAGGGCTGTTTATAGACCTACAACTCATTGATCAAAGATAGGGACAATAAGGTCTCATGCACGGACTTGTGTTGTTTGGATTAATAATATTAGCCATAGACTGCTATAGACTCAAAATGTCCCTCTGCTTGCTTATGTTTTCATATAATAGAACAGAGGGCCAAGAGAAGCAATACAAAGACACCAACAAGTCCAGCATGTGTGTCCTAAAGAGGACCTGTCAGCTATCCTAACATGTCTATTGAAGGAAATACTTTCCAAAAATAACAATTCTGTCAAAGCTTTTCTTAGACCTCCTTCTTGTGCTGTTCATGTGCTGTGCAAGGCAGCGTTCTAGACTTTTCGTCCATCCAGCAAATCCATCCTATTCATGCCATAGGCAGTGAAAGGGTCTGATTTGAGTGACAACTGGGGAGTGTTGTCACGCACTTCACCTGGCTGTAACTCACAATCGCAATGGCTCTCAGGACTGAGACCCGGTGCGATCTCAACTTTTGTCACGTCTGAACAACATGTGAAAAGTTGTTATAAATGACAGTGATGCTTTAAATGGGCACTGTCAGATCCAAAAACATTTTATATGTTGTTTCTAATGAAAATTAAAGACCTTTTGTACTTTGGTTGTTAATTTTTTTAAAAATATTTAGTAAAGAAAAAAGGCCCTTAAAATCCCACCACTAGGGGTCCCCATACTTACTGGGACACTAACCAGTCCTGCAGCAGCAATCACCTCCCACCACCACAAGGGAGGAACACGCCCCACCAATCCACCACACACCAATCACCTCCCACCACCACCAGGGAGGGACACGCCCCCTTCCACCACACACCAATCACCTCCCACCACCACTAGGGAGGGACACGCCCCCTTTCCCTGAGAGGATTTCTAACACTGTGAGCTAATGAAAAGAGGGATTTTTATATTAAATATAGGTGATGGAGGCATAAAAAATAGATGTACATGGTCTGGATTAGGGACTGAGTATTTTTTTTTTTTGATCTGACAGGTACGCTTTAAGGCTGGGTACAAATACAATATTTTAGTCAGTTAGCAGTTAGCATTATGGTTCAGTACTTAACTTATATGTGTTTTAGTTTAGTCTTACTTTTTCTCTATCTGTACCACTTTTATCATGCTAAAGTCACTTGTATAAAATTGTATAAATTTTTAGGTAAAATTTAACAAACCTTGTGCAAAGGATAAGTGGAGCAGATGGCTAAACTACATTGGACTTGGTGTAGCTGTGGATGTTGTGAATTTGGACTTTTCCATAGCATTTACTACCATGCCACACAAAAAGGTTAGTACATAAAATGGGGATGCTGGGACTAGGGGAGGATATATGTAACAAGATTAGCAACTGGCTCAGTGATAGGAAGCAGAGGGGCGGGGGGTATCAATGGAACTTACTTTGGTTGGCTGATAAGTGGAGTCCCGCAGGGGTCAGTATTGGGTCCACTTCTTTTCAATATCTTTATTAATGACCTTGCAGAGGGATGAGGGAGCGGAGGAATGTGAGTTAAAGTTTTTGTTGTTTTATTTGGCAGAATGATGACAATAGTAAAACAATAAATACAGTATCTCAGGATAACCCCTTTAATGTGAATAAATATAAGGTAATGCATTTGGGCCAAGGCAAGGAAATGTACAATTATGTGCTAAATGATAGAACACTGGATAAAACTGGTACCGAAAAGGACTTGGGGGTACTGGTGGACAGTAGGCTCAACTTTAGTGACCAGTGCCAGGCAGCGTCTGCCAAGGCTCATAAAGTTATGGGATGCATCAAAAGAGGCACAGAGGCATGGGACAAGGACATGCAGTAGTTTTGTCTCGGTATAAATCATTACACCACATATGAAATATTATGTCCAGTTTTGGGTACCTTTATATAAGAAGGACATGGCTGGACTGGAGAGGGTGCAGAGGAGGGCAACAAAGATAATTGATGGTATGGGAGGATTATAGGACTAAGACAGGTTATCAAGCTTGGGGTTATTCGAATAAAGGGGAATCTTATTGCAATATATAAATACAGTGATCCCTCAACATACGATGGTAATCCGTTCCAAATGGACCATCGTTTGTTGAAACCATCGTATGTTGAGGGATCCGTGCAATATAAAGTATAGGACAGTGGTCTCCAACCTGCGGACCTCCACATGTTGCAAAACTACAACTCCCAGCATGCTGGGAGTTGTAGTTTTGCAACATCTGGAGGTCCGCAGGTTGAAGACCACTGGTATTGGAGGTTATAGTCACGTGTCCCCGCCGCTCCGGACCGTCACCGCTTGTCACTGCTGCCCTGGATGTTGCCTTCCATTGCTGTCTCCGCATCCCCGGGGTGTCCCCGACCCTCCGGGAAGGTCTCTGCTGCCTGGGAGCGTCGCTCTCCGTCACCGCCATCACGTCGCTACGCACGCTGCTCCTATTGGATGACGGGACGGCGTTCGCGGCGACGTGATGACGACGAAGGAGAGCGACAGCGATGCAGGGGATCCCGAGGAGTACGCTACAGAGTCGAGGTGAGTGATCATCACCGGAGGTCACGGGGCACCGTAAACGGCTATCCGGTGGCAGCTGAAGCAGTCTGCACTGCCGGATAGCCGTTTATGCGATGGCCCCGACATACAAAAGCATCGTATGTTGATGCTGCCTTCAACCTGCGATGGCCTCTGAGAGGCCATCGTATGTTGAAATGAACGTATGTCGGGGCCATCGTAGGTCGGGGGGTCACTGTATATGAATGGACAGTACAGAGATCTATAGTGATCTTTTTATACCTAGGCCGATAATCAAGCATCCTCTACGTCTAGAGGAAAGAAGGTTTCACCATCATCACAGACA
Source organism: Hyla sarda (assembly GCF_029499605.1). Lineage (NCBI taxonomy): Eukaryota > Metazoa > Chordata > Amphibia > Anura > Hylidae > Hyla > Hyla sarda. The sequence continues at coordinate 315,571,072 of NC_079193.1, forward strand.
GAGATTCTTTACTGTAAGAGCAGTGAGACTATGGAAATCTTTGCCACATGATACTGTGATTATGATAGTTGCTTCATGAAACAAGTTCAAGGCAGACTGGATGCCTTTTCTGAAAAGATTGCAAATCGTTGATCCAGTGATTTATTCTGATGCTATACTTGGAGTCAGGAAGGACAATTTCCTCTGTCATGGAGCAATTGGCATCAGACTTACAATGGTTTTTGGGTTTTTGGGCTGGTGTAGATTTATGACAAACTGAGGGCTTTGGGTCAAATTGTGTGATTTGTCAAACATGATAAATTAATGACCACTGCAAAAAATTTACCAGACTATAGCATTGCTGCGCAATTTTAGAAAAAGCATCCAAAGCAAAAGTCACAATAAAAAGTCTCTAAACATTAACCACAACAAATCATGTGACAAATCAACTCTACAAAAACAGGGTAAAAACTATGATAAATTCTCCCAAAACCAGAAAAATGCCACAAAAAAGGCAGCATTTGTTCTAAAAATTCTTTGTGTGAAACCACCCTGAAGTTCAGTCTAATCTCCTCGAATGAACCATCTATGAAACATGTTCTACTCCCACCAGAAGACAGTGGAGTCTATGTCTTGTTTGTCCAAATTTTGTAGGCAGTCTACTATGGAACCTAATCTCACAGAGCAGTCTATATCTCATTATAATATGTACATCATTTACATTCTTCACGCCCCACTTTTTTGTGCAGCCTGATCCCTTTGCCCCCTGATCCATGGTAATGAGCAATTCTGGTATGCACCAGTGACTCCTTATTGAGTTTAATAGTGTAGGAAGGTGCAGAAGGTCAGCGAGCATTGTTGTTAGCCATTATAATATATGTGAGCGCTTCTATGACAGAATCCTGAGACAATTTCTGATTATATGCACCAGTGCTGATAAAACCCATGTGTACTCACCACCAAAATAGCTAGGCCTACTTATTGACACCTACATATTGTTTTATAGGCATATATACGGAGAATAAAGAGAGATTTATCCTGTGTATGATTAGCCTGGAATGTCCATTGAAAATAAAACAGTATTTAAAAAAAAAGACTTTTGGCCGTAAAATTTGATAAAACGTTAGAAATGATACAGATGTATGGAGTCTTATAGTTTTTATTCTAAAAGAGAGAAAATGTATGACAAGTTACTAGATTTCCATTAAAGGGGTACTCCACTGCCCAGCATTCGGAAGTAAATGTTCCCAGTGCTGTTTTCGCACTGCAGAGGCCGGCCACGCCCCTCGTGACATCACGGCCACACCTCTCAATGCAAGTCTATGGGAGGGGGCACGATGGCCGCCACGCCCCCTCCCATAGACTTGCATTGAGGGTGTGTGGCCGTATGCCATAAGGGGCATGGCCGGCCTCTGCAGCACTGGGAACATTTACTTCCGAACGCTGGCCAGTGGAGTACCCCTTTAAGGTAAGTGTGTGTGTGTGTGTGTGTGTGTGTTAGGAAGAATTTTACAAAATAAATAGATAGAGCATATATCAATACTGAAGATGTAATGCTGCATTTAAGTTGTGTTTTGCAGTATTTGTTTGCCATATGTGCTGAAAAGGTTGCTGGCAAATTCATGAAACGTATCTGTAGCCTCTCATACGCCTAACAGAGGCCAAAAAGAGACCTTTTGGCCCTCATCAGGCAAGTATACCTTGTTGTACTGGGTTGAACTCCCTTTTGCCTTCATTCTTGGTCCATATGAATATGTGACATTACACAGTTGCTGCAGATTTGTCGGATCTATTGGATGAAATCTGGTGACTGTGGAGGCCATTGGAGTCCAATGACCTCATCGTCATGTATGAGATGATGTGAGCTTGGTGACATGGGGCATTATATTGCTGAAAGTAAAGAAAATGCCCCACACACCATTATACCACCAGCACCATGAACCATTGATACAATGCAGGATGGGTCTATGCTTTTATGTTGTTTATGCCAAATACTGACCCTGCCATTTGAATATAGCAGCTGGATTAGAGACTCATCAGACCAGGGAATCTTCAGACTTCCATTGTCCAATTTTGCTGTAGTCCATCTGCTTCATGGTTCGATGTGTTGTGCATATTGTGGTATTCTTCATACCTTGGTTGTAAGGAGTGGTTATTTAAGTTACTGTTGCCTTTCTGTCATCTCAAACTAGTCTGCCCATTCTCCTATGACATCAACAAAGCCTTTTCGCTCACACAACTGCCACTTACTGGATATTATTATTATTATTTTTTGGATGTGCAGGAAAGTACACGTAGATCAGCAGATTAAAAAAAAATTTAGACCAGTCTACGGCCATGCCATGTTCAAAGTTATTTTTTTAAAATATATAATTGTTTTTTTTAAACATTTTTCCAAGAAAAGATGATACATGAAGAAAATACATGAAATAATTCCATTAACAAATAGAAAATAAGCAAAAACATAGGATCAAGAAACCTGAAAAAAAAAAGTAGGTGACAGTTCTCATAGATTCCCATTTTTACGTATCCATCTGAAACAGAATATCAATACAGTATTTCCGAGACATGTATATAAGTTCAAAGTTATTTAAAGGAGTACTCCGGGCCTAGACATCTTATCCCCTATACAAAGGATAGGGGATATGATGTCTAATTGGCTGCAACACCCCAGACATCCAATGCACGGCGCGAACTTCGCTTTGTGCCGGATGACTGGCGATGCCAAGCGGAGGCTCGTGACGTCACGGTCATCCCCCCTCAATGCAAGTCTATGAGAGGGGGCATGACGCCACCACACCCCCTCCCATAGACTTGGATTGAGGGGGCGTGGCCATGATGTCACAAGCGGGACACGGCCATGATATCACAAGCCTTCGGTGCTGCACCTGATGCTCTAAAGAAATGCCGGGTGCAACAGGGAGATCACGGGGGTCCCTAGCGGCAGGACCATGGCAATCAGACATCTTATCCCATATCCTTTGGATAAGGGATAATATGTCTAGGGGCAGAGTACCCCTTTAGGTCTCCTTACTTCCTCATTCTGATGCCCAGTTTGAACTTCAGCAAGTTGTTTTGACTGTGTCTACATGCCTAAATGCATTGCGTTTCTGCCATGTGATTTGCTGATTAGTTATTTGTGTTAAGAAGCAATGAAACCGGTGTTCCCAGTAAAGAGGCCAGGGAGTGTATATGCAGCTTGGTATAGAGCAGGAGTTGCTATTTGTATAACTAGTGATTTATTCATCTAAACCTCTGCTCATTTTGGGCTTCGGAGTCCAGGGTTGGTCCTAATAAGTAATTCACTAGTAGTGCAAACCACTGGACTCCTGAGCTCAGAATGAGCAAATCATTTACTGTGACCAGTGCTGGAATTCTGGTGATGGGAGGCAGATCTGACATTGGACATGCACATCTTTCTGTATATTGCCAATGATTGCACATAACAACATAATACAATTGGCTTTCTTCGACTTTCATTGTCTAATGTATGGCCAGCTTAAAGGGGTACTCTGCCCCTAGACATCTTATTCCCTATCCAAAGGATAGGGATAAGATGTTTGATCACAGCTGCGGCACCCCAGACATCCGGTGCACGGAGCGGACTTCGCCCTGTGGTGGATGACTGGCAATGTGCAGCGGAGGCTCGTGATGTCACGGTCATGCCCCACTCATGACATCACGGCTATGCCCCCTCAATGCAAGTCTATGGGAGGGGGCGTGACGGCTGTCACGCCCCCTCCCATAGACCTGCATTGAGGGGGCGTGGCCGTGACATCCCAAGCCTCCGGCGCTGCACCCAAAGCTCTAAACAAACCCCAGGTGAGCAGGGAGATTGCGGGCGTTCCAAGTGGCGGGACCCATCGCGATCAAACATCCTGTCCCCTATGCTTTGGATAGGAAATAAGATGTCTAGGGGCGGAGTACCCCTTTAAGGGTCCTTTCACACATGTTTTAAACCACTGTATCCAGACCCCTAGTATAGATGGAATAAAAGCAAAGGTTCACCAAGACTGATATCCAAGCGTCTGTTACGCCTAGCGCTCCGGGTCCCCGCTCCTCCCCGGAGCGCTTACGGCGTCTCTCTCTCCGCAGCGCCCCGGTCGGTCCCGCTGACCGGGAGCGCTGCACTGTCATGGCCGTCGGGGATGCGATTCGCACAGCGGGACGCGCCCGCTCGCGAATCGCATCCCAGGTCACTTACCCGTCCCGGTCCCCTGCTGTCATGTGCTGGCGCGCGCGGCTCCGCTCTCTAGGGCGCGCGCGCGCCAGCTCCCTGAGACTTAAAGGGCCAGTGCACCAGTGATTGGTGCCTGGCCCAATTAGCTTGATTGGCTCCACCTGCTCCCAGACTATATCTGTTCTCTGTCCCTGCACTTCCCTGCCGGATCTTGTTGCCTTAGAGCCTAGTGAAAGCGTTACTGTGTTGTCCTTACTGTGTACTTGACCTCCTGCTATTACCTTACTGACTACGATCCTTGCTGCCTGCCCCGACCTTCTGCTACGTCCGACCTTGCTTTTGTCTACTCCCTTGTACCGTGCCTATCTTCAGCAGTCAGAGAGGTTGAGCCGTTGCTAGTGGATACGACCTGGTCACTACCGCCGCAGCAAGACCATCCCGCTTTGCGGCGGGCTCTGGTGAACACCAGTAGTGACTTAGAACCGGTCCACTAGCACGGTCCACGCCAATCCCTCTCTGGCACAGAGGATCCACCTCCTGCCAGCCGGCATCGTGACAGTAGATCCGGCCATGGATCCCGCTGAGGTTCCCCTGCCTTCTATCTCTGATCTCACCACGGTGGTCGCCCAGCAAGCCCGACAGATCGCCCATCTAACCCACCAGCTGTCGGAAGTGTCCACCATAGTGCAACAACTTCAGTCGCAACTTCTGCTACAGCAGCAACCATCTCCTCCGCCAGCTCCTGCACCCCTTCCGCAGCGAGTGGCCACTCCTAGCCTCCGCTTGTCCCTGCCGGACAAATTTGATGGGGACTCTAAGTTTTGCCGTGGCTTTCTTTCGCAATGTTCCCTGCACTTGGAGATGATGTCGGACCAGTTTCCTACTGAAAGGTCTAAGGTGGCTTTCGTAGTCAGCCTTCTGTCTGGAAAAGCCCTGTCATGGGCCACACCGCTCTGGGACCGCGATGACCCCGTCACTGCCTCTGTACACTCCTTCTTCTCGGAAATTCGAAGTGTCTTTGAGGAACCTGCCCGAGCCTCTTCTGCTGAGACTGCCCTGCTGAACCTGGTCCAGGGTAATTCTTCCGTTGGCGAGTACGCCATACAATTCCGTACTCTTGCTTCTGAACTATCCTGGAATAATGAGGCCCTCTGCGCGACCTTTAAAAAAGGCCTATCCAGCAACATTAAAGATGTTCTGGCCGCACGAGAAATTCCTGCTAACCTGCATGAACTCATTCATCTAGCCACTCGCATTGACATGCGTTTTTCTGAGAGACATCAAGAGCTCCGCCAGGAAAAAGACTTAGATCTCTGGGCACCTCTCCCACAGTCTCCGTTGCAATCTACGCCTAGGCCTCCCGCCGAGGAGGCCATGCAAGTGGATCGGTCTCGCCTGACCCAGGAGGAGAGGAATCGCCGTAGGGAAGCAAATCTTTGTCTGTACTGTGCCAGTACCGAACATTTCTTGGTGGATTGCCCTATCCGTCCTCCACGTCTGGGAAACGCACGCTCGCACCCAGCTCTCGTGGGTGTGGCGTCTCTTGAGTCTAAGTCGGCTTCTCCACGTCTCACGGTGCCCGTGCGGATTTTCCCTTCAGCCAACTCCTCCCTCTCAGCCGTGGCCTGCCTGGTGTCTGGTGCCTCTGGGAATTTTATTCGTGAGTCCTTGGTGAATAAATTCCGCATCCCGGTGACCCGTCTCGTCAAGCCACTCTACATTTCCGCGGTCAACGGAGTCAGGTTGGATTGCACCGTGCGTTACCGCACGGAGCCCCTCCTAATGTGCATCGGACCTCATCACGAAAAAATTTAGTTTTTGGTCCTCTCCAATTGCACTTCCGAAATTCTCCTTGGACTACCCTGGCTTCAACACCATTCCCCAACCCTGGATTGGTCCACAGGGGAGATCAAGAGCTGGGGTTCCTCTTGTTTCAAGGACTGCCTTAAACCGGTTCCCAGTACTCCCTGCCGTGACCCTGTGGTTCCCCCTGTAACCGGTCTGCCGTCCTGCCATAAGAAGTGCCTCTCCCCCCCTCCCAGTCCAGTCAGGCAAGCCTCGGTGCCTCCCCATGGCCCCCGTCCTGGTGTCACACTGCCCCGTGCCAGGCCTCGCCCTCTGCCCTCCCTCCCCATTCCCACTCCTGCTGTACTGCCTGCCGTTGAGGAAACCCTCCATTCTTTCCCGGTCTCCTCATCCCAGGGGAGGCAGTTACCGGACAAAGAGAAGGGGAGACCTAAGGGGGGGGGGTACTGTTACGCCTAGCGCTCCGGGTCCCCGCTCCTCCCCGGAGCACTTACGGCGTCTCTCTCTCCGCAGCGCCCCGGTCGGTCCCGCTGACCGGGAGCGCTGCACTGTCATGGCCGTCGGGGATGCGATTCGCACAGCGGGACGCGCCCGCTCGCGAATCGCATCCCAGGTCACTTACCCGTCCCGGTCCCCTGCTGTCATGTGCTGGCGCGCGCGGCTCCGCTCTCTAGGGCGCGCGCGCGCCAGCTCCCTGAGCCTTAAAGGGCCAGTGCACCAGTGATTGGTGCCTGGCCCAATTAGCTTGATTGGCTCCACCTGCTCCCAGACTATATCTGTTCTCTGTCCCTGCACTTCCCTGCCGGATCTTGTTGCCTTAGAGCCTAGTGAAAGCGTTACTGTGTTGTCCTTACTGTGTACTTGACCTCCTGCTATTACCTTACTGACTACGATCCTTGCTGCCTGCCCCGACCTTCTGCTACGTCCGACCTTGCTTTTGTCTACTCCCTTGTACCGCGCCTATCTTCAGCAGTCAGAGAGGTTGAGCCGTTGCTAGTGGATACGACCTGGTCACTACCGCCGCAGCAAGACAATCCCGCTTTGCGGCGGGCTCTGGTGAACACCAGTAGTGACTTAGAACCGGTCCACTAGCACGGTCCACGCCAATCCCTCTCTGGCACAGAGGATCCACCTCCTGCCAGCCGGCATCGTGACAGCGTCATCTCATCTGATATCCAAGCGTCATCTCATCTGATATCCAAGCGTCATCTTTGTTCTCATGTCACATCCCCAAGTCTGTAGTCGAACTCTCCCATCTGCAAAGAGACTGTATATACAATATGTATTGCAGTAAAACTATAGTAAAGTAATGATTTAAACAATAAATACTGGTAAAATGTATCTATGTATGTGCCCTAAATGATGAACTTGGAAGAAGGATATGGCTTTCAGCTATAGCTATTGATAAGTATCCAGTTAATAATCCAAATTCTATTGTACATTACACAAAATTTTACTAAAAACAAAAACATCTTAGGATTCCTCGTATTTTATACGATTTTTAAAGCTTTACATTGATACAAATGACTATACTAAATGTGGCATTTAACTCGAAAGCACCAGCTAATCATCGATCACCGGTCACAGACATTAGTCACATGGAAAACCTCAGGTCCATGAATGATGTAGAAAATAGGACTCTTTAGAGGTGTTTTGAAATCTTTAAAAGTAATAAAGAAAAGCCATTTGGGGACATATTTGTAGGTGACAGAGTTAATGATGATGTACGGCTGTGTATATACTACTTGCTCATATCTAACATCAATGAAAGAGCTTAAAAGTCGGCTGATGGATGACCCAAACAATTTATTTGAGGTTTTGTCTAGACGCTTTGAGTTCTATTCATCAAAGTCAACCAGATGTAAAGCTAGGGTTAACTCCACTCTCTGCCAATTTTATCATTAAATGGCAGCCAATATTCAGAACAAATTTTTCCAGATATTTCTCTTTTCTTTCAGGATTTGAGAATTTCCAGTATAGGGAGGTTTACAATTTGGTCTTCTACCAAGGAAGAATCAGATTTGAGCTCTGGAAAGTTAGTGGTGGAAAAATTGCAGCTTACTGTGTGCCAAATCTTTACCATATTACCATATTACCATATTACCATACCTCCGAATCAGTCCTAGGTCCTGTCCTCTTCTCTCTCTATACAGTCTCTACTGGACAGATTTGGCTTTCATTGCCGTCTTTACACTACTGACACCCGGCTATGTACTTCTTATGATATCACCCCCCATAATTCTGCAGAATCATATCCTCTCTGTTTTTGAGAAAAAAACTTTCAAAAACGAATCTTTTTGTGTTTCCACCGTCTACTTAACCTGATATTTCAATTTTAGTTTGTACTATTACCATACCTTATAGGCAACTCACTCACTGTCTAGGCATCATAATACACTAAGATCTTTCCTTCACTATACAGTGGTCCCTCAAGTTACAATATTAATTGGTTCCAGGACGACCATTGTATGTTGAGACCATTGTATGTTGAGACCATAACTCTATGGAAACCTGGTAATTGGTTCTGAAGCCCCAAAATGTCATCCAAAAATAGGAAAATGTGAGGATTAAAGAAAAATAAGTAGATAACGAATACAGATAAAGCAAATCCTTACATATAAAAGTAATAAAGAGCTGCTGGAAGCTGTAAATCACTGTCTGTCAGTGTTTCCCAACCAGGGTGTCTCCAGCTGTTGCCAAACGACAACTCCCAGCATGCCCGGACAGCCGAAGGCTGGAGGCACCCTGGTTGGGAAACGCTGGTCTATGTAGAGGACAGGAGCTTCTTCAGGGTTTTGTACAAAATACACAATGTCCTAAAAAGGTAACATGGAGCCGCCCTCACCTGGTGTTCAAAGGAGCAGGTAACCCTGGCACAGGTAAAGAGTAGTACAGAACATGTAATACCTCCCTGTACTGTAGGGGCGCTACCAGCCAGTCAGTGCCTGTACTTCAGGAATATAGGGGTTTTGCCAGTAAAATGTCCATTCTGATTGGTCAGTTCTTCCGGGTATTGACACATTTCACAGATCTGGACTGTCTGTACATTGTATGTTGAGTCTGGTTTCAAGTTACAATGGTCCAGAAAAGACCATTGTATGTTGAAACTATTGTATGTTGAGGCCATTGTAAGTTGAGGGATCACTGTATTCAATTACTTGGACATTCATTTTACCTGCATCACAAAAACATCTCCAGAATCCACCATATGTTACTTTGGAAATGGCCAAAACTCTTATTGTTGCTCTGATTCTTTCTCATGTTGATTGATTACAGTTATTCTTTACTGATCGGTCTTCCCTTCTCCAAACTCTTCCATGTCCAGTCTATCCTGGATGCAGCAGACAGACTCATCTTGTTGTTCAGCAGCAATACTGATGCCTCCACCCTGTGCCAGTCACTGCACTCATTGCCCATTTATTCTGAACCTCCCTACATCCAATTCTTCCTCTCCATCTACTACCCCATCCAGGCTCTATATTCTGCCAATTATCTAAAGCTAACTTCCTCCCTTCCACTCTTGTCTCCAAGACTTATACAATACCCCAACCTTATTAAAGGGGTACTCCGGTGCTCCAGAGTTCTGAACATTTTGTTCTGAACACTCGGAACTGGAGGCCATGATCATGATGTCACGCCCCCCCCCCCCCCTACCCTCCATTCATGTCAATGGGAGGAGGCGTGTCAGCATGACAGCACGAGAGGGCGTGGCTGTGATGTCACGACCACTGCCACAGGAACCTGGTGTTTGTTTAGAACGCCCGCTGGGAGATCGCAGGACCCCCACGATCAGACATCTTATCCCCTATCCTTTCGATAGGGGATAAGATGTCTATCAGCGGAGGCCCCTTTAAGTCCCAATGTTCACAGTTTAGGCATTTCCCCAAAACACACCCTTTATTGAACATTGTCCCCCACCCTCATTGTGCACTATTGCACTTTATATCCTGTGGGAGATTAGCTTCGTAGAACCAGTCATATAGCGGCAAAATAGCTGTAACAGACAGGGACATGAAAGTAATGTTTAAACAGGGCTTCTCCTGTTTTTTTTCCAGTAACAAAACAAATACATCTTTAGGTACAAACAAATACAAAATAAAACCTGTGCTAACCACACTAAATATCTCTCTCTCTCTCTGTATACCGTATTTTTCGCCGTATAAGACGCACTTTTTGTTCCCCAAAACTGGGGGGAAAAAGTTGTTGCGTCTTATACAGCGAATACACCCCTATCGCGGCGGTCCCTGCGGCCATCAACGGCCGGGACCCGCGGCTAATACAGGACTTCACCGATCGCGGTGATGCCCTGTATTAACCCTTCAGATGTGGCGATCAAAGCTGACCGCCGCGTCTGAAGGGAAAGTGACACTAACCCGGCTGCTCAGTCGGGCTGTTCGGGACCGCCGCGATTTCACCACGGCGGTCCCGAACAGCCCGACTGAATAGCCGGGTTAGTGCTTACAGGACACCGGGAGGGACCTTACCTGCCTCCTCTGTGTCTTCTCCGTTCAGGGATCCCCTGTATGGCCGGCGCTCTCCTTCCTCGTCATCACGTCGTCGCGTACGTGCGTTGGCGTGCGTAACGACGTGATGGCGGCCACGGAGAGCGAGGATACCCGGCCGGCAGCAGAGACAGTGATGGAGCGACATCCAGGGCAGCGGTGACAGGTCCGGAGCGGCGGGGACACGTGAGTATTACCTCCTCCTGCAGTGGTCTTCAATCTGCGGACCTCCAGATGTTGCAAAACTACAACTCCCAGCATGCTGGGAGTTGTAGTTTTGCAACATCTGGAGGTCCGCAGGTTGAAGACCACTATTGGGTTCAAAATCTTTATTTTTTTTTATTTTGCCCCTAAAAATTGGGTGCATCTTATACGCCGGTACGTCCTATAGGACGAAAAATACGGTAAGTGGCTTAATATCTCCTACCCATCCAAAACAATATTAATTAGCCTCAACATCTGTGCTGACTTTAAGTTCTGCGTTATTGGCACCGGCTCAGTAGGGTCATAGTAGTGGGTGAGGAACAATTTCTACTTATCGAATTTTTTCTCTATACATTCTTTATTGAGTAAATCAGGTGGGTTATAGTAGGAGTTGTAGGAGAAAACCACTCACACAGTAAACAGGTTTGCGCTACAGTAAGTATAGGGTGGGCAATAGGTGGAAGGTGAGTATAGGAAGTATTTCAGAATTTTCAATGAAAAAATAAAAAAAAAGTGCCTCATGATGACCTAAGTCCCCTGTGTAGAAGCTAACTTTCTTTAGAAGGACAAAAACATGTTGCCAAAAAATAAGACACTATTGGACAGCGCCAGAGACAATGAAGAAGATCCGCGTTGGGACTATTCATTTAGAACATTTTTCTCTTCTGTGTGGGAGGCAAGATGCCCCCAGTGATGGTAAGGATATGAAGTTATATATTGTTAATGAATCAATTACAAATATACATACAATAGTATTATCTACATTATATCAAAAGTTTTTGTTAATGACATGTACACTTTAACTACTTCTTGGATTTCCTATTTCTCACCCAGCTTTCCCTGAATTATTTATTTGCTTCTGGAATCCTGGTATCCACATACGTCAGGCACCGGAAACATAGCTACTGTTCCTGTCACTGTCTCACAATCTGTACATACACAAATATCAATTAGTTGCCAAACCAGATGAATGAACTGAACCCCATTTTTCCTCGTCATGGAAAACACAGATTAAAGTAAAAAAATCCTCTTGTCTTCTGGGATTTACAGTTCTGGGGGCCCAGTCATAGAGAAACGTTTACTTCTTCAAAGGGGTATCCTGGCTTTATACATCTTATCTCCTATCCAAAGGAGACCTATATACGAGCAGGACCATAGAGGAGTTAAAGGGGTATCCAAAGGATAGGGGATAAGATGTATGATCGCAGGGGTCCCGCCGCTTGGGACTCCCGCAATCTCGGTGCAGCCCCCGGCATTCTGTGCTGGGCGCTGCCTCAGAGACAGGGACGTGAATGGAGGGGTGTGGCATGATGTCACTAGGGGGCGTGGCCGTGACATCACATCCCTGTCTCAGAGGCAGCGCCCAGCACAGAATCCCGGGGGCTGCACAGAGATTGCGGGGGTCCCAAGCGGCGGGACCCCTGCGATCATACATCTTATCCCCTATCCTTTGGATAGGAGACAAGATGTATAAAGCCGGAATACCCCTTTAACTCCTATATGGTCCTGCTCGTATATAGGTCTATCCACTGGAAATATACTTTTTAGCTGAAGATGAAAATGTGATGAAATGCAAGGAATAAAGGAGCCAGTGTATAGTGTGGGGTCCCGTAATAGACTAGGAAACAGACTATCGTTCATGGATTTACTCCATCCATTATTTCTTGTTTCTAAAATTGTCTACAGTTCTGCTGAGGAACCGATATTCATACAAATTGTAACTTGCACCCTGTAGATTAGGTATCATACCCCCCGCAGCAGTCAGTACTGTGGTGTATGGAAGGATACATAAAATTCTAGACATGTTCTGGGACCTCCCTGAAATAATGATATTGTTGATCCTTCCTATAAGTTGGAGGGAACATGGCGCCAGACTTTCCTTACAGACATGGCCAGCATTGTCTGTGAGGTATCATACTGGGATATGAAACCTATATGCTCAGTGTAATTGTGAAATATGTCATCTGCAGGAGCGGAATCCCCATGTCTTCCTAGATGACGGTATTCTTTACATGCTGTCATGATATAAAAGCGGCATATCGAATTGTACCTCATACAGGCACAATCTCTAAAGGAGACTTCTGCTTCTGAACAGTATCCCATCCTTAGAATCCGCTTGAAAAAGGAAATAACCCTACAGATAATTCATAAAAAGCTATCACTTCTGGATGGTTTTCTATTACCAAACAGGTGTGCATTGTGGGAGCTTAGAATATAGTAGAGGGGTACTGTCACCTTACACACTTATGAAAGATCCACATATGTGGGGGCCCCGGCTCTCTGCATGTCCAGGAGCTGCAGACGCCATGTCATCCATTCATTTATATGGTAGCGCGGGAGACAGGGGTGGACATAGACAGCTGGGGTGCCCTGTGCAAAGAATGTGCCTCCTCCCCCCCTCCCCCACACGTTAATTGTTCAGGAACCCCCGCCTTCATATGTCACTTACTCAGGTGGATCCCCATATGTCACTTGCTGAGGGGGGCCCCCACCCATATCAGTTGCTCAGGAGGACCCCCCTAATATCAGTTGTTAATTATTTCTTAAGGCCCCCATTATGCTGCAGCTCATTCAGGCCCCCATATCAATGCTCTGAGACAGTGACAGACAGTCCCATCAGACCTCAGATCAGACTAAAAATAAATAAATATACCTTTCCTGCTCCACTGCTCTCTATGTCCGCCGGGGTGTCCCGAAGTGAGCGCCGTGCTGGTCTTCAACAGCCAGAGCTGCACAGTCACGTGACCTGACTCAGCCCGCGCTGCACAGTCACATGACCTGACTGCATACAGCGTCAGGTCATAGTACGCGCTGTATGTAGTCAGTCTGGAGGAGACCAAGGAGGAGGCAGAGGCCAGAGGGGTAAGTAGCGCTTCTCTCCACCACCTCTCTTGCATATTAGTGCTTCCAGAAGTGCTCACTAGTATGAAAAAAAGTATTATGCCATCTATGCCATAAAATTGCACTGCAAATCACATTAATCTGCAGAATTCGGTAGGCAGCAGTTCTCTCACATTAGGTAGCATAGTTTCCCCACATTAGGTGGTAATTACCCCACATTAGGTAGCAGTTACCCCCCATTAGGTAGCAATTACCCCACATTAGGTAGCATAGTTTCCCCACATTAGGTAGCATAGTTTCCCCAAATTAGTTAGCATAGATTCCCCACATGAGGTAGCATAGATTCTCCACATTAGGTAGCAGTTTTCCAACATTGGGTAGCATAGATTCCCCACATTAGGTAGCATAGACCACCCCCCTCCTCCCCAACACACAGACAGACACACACAGGCACACACTCATACACACACTTACCTGGCCTGAACAGTGCTGCTCCTCTCTGGCGGCAGCCTGACGAGTGACGTCACTGACCTCCTCCTGCGTGGGTCTGCGGAGGTACGTCACTTGCGCAATGACCCTCGTCAGACCTGGGTCAGCCGGCTGCAGACTCACTGTCTAAAGTGACCGCTGCGCTATTATGCACCATGGCTGCTTTAGAACAGTGAACAGCGGCTGTACAGCGGCAGGGCTGGCCCTACCATGAACCTACTAGGCACAAAAAAAAAGGGGGGCAGTAAAGTGCCCCTGAAAAGTGCCGCCTGGGACTAATGGTCCCACCGGGTCCCATGGTAGGGCTGGCCCTGGAAAGGGCAGTGGGCCCCCTCACACGCTGGGCCCCTGCAAAGTTGAATCAGCTGCACAGGCGATATGTCCGCCCCTGGCGAGAGATACCCGAGAACAGCACTTCTGTGGATAAGGGATTAGTTTTTTTGGGGCTGGACAACCTATTTAAGCCCTCCATACACATTACTGTAATAGCATGTAGAATGATCATTGGTAACATATGTTTACATACATCAACAACTTCATAGTATATAAACAAAGCTGTACCCAGACCAAAAGTTGTCACCGAGACAAGGATGGGACTATTTATAGATATATACCATCAGGACCTTGACAGTTCTGAGAAGCTTGTACTGATCATCTTACCAGCCTGATGAAGTGTAGAGTTGGAGGCCATTAGCTGCCACTTGAGTCTTCATCCTATAATGTTCTCGAGCAACATCGAGTTTATACTGTCTGGGCATGCATAGTAAAGACTCATCCATGCACAGTAAAGACTGTCTATAGGAACACACTGTAGCTCCATGGGATTTCATTATCCTGGAATAGAAAAGCAGAGTTAAGGGAAATCTGTCACCAGTGTCACCTGCACTAACCTGTCGGTACCAAGAGGTGACACTGATGACAACAGTACTCACCTTGTCCCATTCCGTGGAGGGGATCTTCGGTAATCTCCTCCATTAGCTCCACTTCGAGCACCCTGCTTGGGGCATGGGCGGAGCTTAGTGATGTCACCGCTGCTGCTCCCTGCTGGGTCCCGCTGTGAAAGAACAGCAGCGGTGACATAAGTAAGCTCCACCCGTGCCCCAAGCAGGGTGCCTGGAGAGGAGCCAACGGAGGAGATTGCCGGAGATCCCCGCCACGGAACGGGACAAGGTGAGTACCGTTTTCATCAGTGTCACCTGCACTATCTGTCGGTACCAACAGGTTAGTGCAGGTGACACTGGTGACCTGGTGACCATGCCCATTTTGGCCTTAAAGGGGTACTCCGGTGGAAAACTTTTTTTTTAAATGAACTGATGCCAGAAAGTTAAACAGATTTGTAAATTACTTCTATTAAATTCTTTTCTTTTTGAATTTCTTTTTTGTCTTGTCCACAGTGCTCTCTGCGGACACCTTTGTCCGTGTCAGGAACTGTCCAGAGCAGCATAGGTTTGCTATGGGGATTTTCTCCTCCTCTGGACAGTTCCTGATACGGGCATCAGGTGTCAGCAGAGAGCACTGTGGACAAGACAAAAAAAATTCAAAAAGAAAAGAATTTCCTCTGTAGCATACAGCTGCTAAAAAGTACTGGAAGGGTAAAGTTTTTTTAATAGAAGTAATTTACTAATCTGTTTAACTTTCTGGCACCAGTTGATTTAAAAAAAAAAAAAAAAAAAAAAAAAAAAGAAGGTTTTCCACTCGAGTACCCCTTTAAGGACAAGGCTAATTTTATTTTTGCATTTTTGTTTTTCCCTCCTCGCCTTCTAAAAATCATAACTCTTTTATATTTCCGTCCACAGACCCATATGAGGCTTGTTTTTTATATCACCAATTTTAATTTGTAATTACATCACTTATTTTATCATAAAATGTACGGCGCAACCCAAAAAATATTATTTATGTGGAGAAATTGAAAAGAAAACGGCAAATTTAGCAAATTTTGGAAGGTTTTGTTTTCACGCTGTACACTTTCCGGTAAAAATGACATGTTTTCTTTATTCTGTAGATCAATGCAATTAAAATGATACCCAAATTATATGCTTTTCTATAATTGTACCGCTTTAAAAAAAAATCTCAAACTATTTTAACAAAATTAGTATGTTTGAAATTGCCCTATTTTGACCACCTATAACTTTCAAATTTTTCTGTATACAGGGCAGTAGGAGGGCTCATTTTCTGTGCAGTGATCTGTAGTTTTTATCAGTACCACCAATTTTTATAAATTTTTTGGGGAATAAAAAGTGACAAAAAAGTAGCAAGTTTGGACTTTTTTTTATTTTTTTACGTTTACGTCATTCACCATACGGGATGATTAACAATATATTTTGATAGTTCAGACTTTTACGCACGCGGCGATACCAAATATGTTTATACATTTTTTATGCTTTTTTGGGGGGTAAAATGGGAAAATGGATGATTTACATTTTTAATGGGGGAGGGGATTTTTATAGCAATCACTAGATTGCTAATACTGTTCAGTGCTATGCATAGGGCATAGCACTGATCAGTGTTATCGGCTATCTTCTGCTCTGGTCTGCTCGATCTTAGACCAGAGCAAATAAACCCTGGAGATGGCCGAAGGCAGGGGAGGGGACCTCCGACCGCCATGCCGGATGATCGGATCCCTGCGGCAGTGCTGCGGGCGATCCGTTCATCCATATAAAGAACTGCATTGATCACAGTACTGT
Organism: Hyla sarda; assembly: GCF_029499605.1. Classification (NCBI taxonomy): domain Eukaryota; kingdom Metazoa; phylum Chordata; class Amphibia; order Anura; family Hylidae; genus Hyla; species Hyla sarda. The sequence goes on from NC_079193.1 coordinate 315,587,757, forward strand.
ATTGATCACAGCATATGAGGGGTTAATGGCAGACATCCGCGCGATCCTGCTGATAGCAGCTGGGACCTGCCGCGCATGTAAGTACCAAGGCACCATGACGTACATTTACCTCAATTGTCGTTAAGGGGTTAACCCCTTAAGGACTGAGCCCTTTTTCACCTCAAGGACTCGGCCATTTTTTGCAATTCTGACCACTGTCACTTTAAACATTAATAACTCTGTAATGCTTTTAGTTATCATTCTGATTCCGAGATTGTTTTTTTCGGGACATATTCTACTTTAACATAGTGGTAAAATTTTGTGGTAACTTGCATCATTTCTTGGTGAAAAATCCCAAAAATTTATGAAAATTTTGAAAATTTTTAATTTTTCTAACTTTGAAGCTCTCTGCTTGTAAGGAAAATGAATATTCCAAATAATTATTTTTTTTTATTCACATATACAATATGTCTACTTTATGTTTGCATCATAAAATTGACAAGTTTTTACTTTTGGAAGACACCAGAAGGCTTCAAAGTTCAGCAGCAATTTTCCAATTTTTCAGGTTTGAAGTGGATTTGAAGGGTCTTCATATTAGAAATACCCCACAAATTACCCTATTATAAAAACTACACCCTCCAAAGTATTCAAAATGACATTCAGTCAGCGTTTTAACCCTTTAGGTGTTTCACAGGAATAGCAGCAAAGTGAAGGAGAAAATTCACAATCTTCATTTTTTACACTCTCATGTTCTAGAAGAAATAAAGAAAAGCCTCTTCTCTCCCTATGTATTGCTAAGAACTCAATCATCAGGGACTGGATTATGTGGAGACAAGTACGCCAAAGTCTGGTGCCTTCATATTAGACATTTTCAGCAGTCGACAGAATTAAGCTAAAACATGTCGACCCTCTTTAATATAATACGTCTTCTCTTAAGCTCTTGGGGGATATAAATAGTCGTGTCATACGCAGAATCCTTCCCTCTTATCTCATACACAAAGATTGTTGTCACTTTCCTTGGGAAAATAGATATCACTCGTTCCTTGCAATTCGTAACTGGTGGGAACTGGTTGGCATTCGGCAGCACCAAACAGGTGGTGGTTCTAGCGTAACGCTCGCAGGCAGCCAACAATTCAGTAAGAGCGGGACATCACAGTCCAGGCTTTCCACACATTCTTTGTGCATTGAGGTTTAGGCCCTCGCCACACAAGCAGTAGACTCGGTCAATATTTGTTAAAGATGTTGAGTTTGATAAACTGTGTCTTTTTTAACCCCACATTTCCTCAAAGAGGCACATGGATATGTGATCCGCTACAGACGGAGCAGCTGTGGGACGCTCATTGCTCCTTGATGTCATCGACCTGTCAGAATTGACAGACAGACTGCACAAGCTCCTGCTTGCTCCATCGACCAAACAAAAACCACAGGCCGGCTCCATTTCACATGGATCTTTTTCTGCTGGCTAAGGGTCTAGGAAGCTGCCTTGTTTATAACATTAGGAGCTACATATACTTAGGAGACATGGACGCCGGGTGATAAGTTTACTACAATAACAGGGAAGCCAAGGACCATCAATCAGAGGGTGACTGGTGTAAAGTGGGTGACCATTTATTAAATCCTTGATAGTCGGCTGGCTACTTTCTGGCTCTTTAAGGCCATTGTAAGGCTCGTGTCTTCATATTTCATAAACAGATGTGTGTAATCTAGAAAGTGACGGTTCCAGAATACAGAGACAGATGGGCATAGACATTGGAGTTAGTTGGCCATCTACCAGCCATTTAGATGTGTGGTGAGGGTGTGATGCAGGGCAGATGGAATTATCCTAGGGGCAGATGGCATTAACCCCTTGTGTTCGTGATGCCAGGGCGTGGTTTATCCTCTTCACCACCCGAAGGTATACCGCTACATCCTGGGTTAGGCAGGGGGGCAAATAATGACTCCGACGTCAAGTTACGGAACAACAGCAGCTTTACTGAGTTAGAAAGGTGTAACAGTCTTACAGCTTAGCCAGGCTCAAGGAAGTAACCAGTGACTTCAGAGACCTCAGGGCTTGCTAGGACAATTTGATGCAGGGCCACGCTGACTTGACACAGATTAATCTTGACTGACCTGACTAGACTGACTTCACCCGTTTGTAGCTTACCAGGTTTTTAACATTCACCTGTGGGGCAGTGGACTTGTGGATGCATGGCTGCGGGGTAGGCTTTAGGCCTCCTTAGGACACCTGACACTCTCTCGGGGCTTGACTGTACTGAATCTCAGCAAAGACTCAAAGAGACTGAACTGACAGAGCAAAGACCAAGCCATGAGGGGTAAAGAACTGCCTCTTGAGCTCATATTCTGGGCTTTATGGCAGGGTGGCCAGAAAGAAGTCTCTTGACAGTAAAAGACACATGAAAGCCATGGAGTTTGCAGAAAAAAAGCACCTAAAGTACTCTCAGACTGTGAGAAACAAGATTGTCTGGTCTGATAAAACTAAAGTTAAAATTTTTTGTCTGAGTTCTAAGACTAATATCTGGAGGAAACCAGGAGTCATCACCTGCCTAATGCCATCCCTACAGTTAAGTATGATGATGGCATCATGGTGTGGGGATGTTCTTCAGCAGCTGGAACAGGGAGTCTGGTCGGGGGGTTGAGGGAAAGCTGAAAGAAGAACACCTGATGCAGAGTGCTCTGGAGCTCAGACTGGGATCACTTTCCAACAAGGCAATAACCTTAAAGGGGTACTCCGTCCCTAGACATCTTATCCCCTAGCCAAAGAATAGGAGATAAGATGTCTGAACGCGGGGGTTCCGCTGCTGGGGACCCCCGCGATCTCGGCTGCGGCAGCCCAGACATCCGGTGCACGGAGCGAACTTCGCTCCATGTTGAATGACTGGTAATGCGGGGCGGTGGCTTGTGACATCACGGCCACGCCCCGCTTGTGACGTCACTGCCACACACCCTCAATGCAAGTCTAAGCCTTGCATTGAGGGCGCGTGGCCCCTCAATAGACTTGCATTGAGGGGGCACGGCTGTGACATCATGAGCGGGGCATGGCTGTGATGTTACGAGCCTCCCGCTGCACTGGATGCTCTAAACAAACACCGGGTGCAGCAGGGAGATTGTGGGGGTCTCCAGCGGCAGAACCCTCATGATCAGACATCTTATCCCCTTTCCTTTGGATAGGGGATAAGATGTCTAGGGGCGGAGTACCTCTTTATGCTGACAAGAAAAATGCCCATCAGTACACACATGAAATACTGCAGTTTTTTTTCCCTTTAAGCATATATTCAAGACAACACAGGGGTGGTTTAGGGACAACTCTGTGAATGTCCTTGAGTGGCCCAGCTAGTGCCCTGGCTTGAACATCACTGGGGAGACCTGAAAATGGTTGTCCATCCAACCTGAGAGGATCTGCACATAATAATCACAGATAATCTCCAAATCCAGGTGTGTAAACCTTATGGCATCATATCCAAGAGGATTAGAGGCTGTAATCACTGCCAAAGGTGCTTAAGCGAAGTATTGAGTAAAGGGTCTGAATACTTATGTCAATGAAAATTTTAGTTTTACCTTTTCCATAAATTAGCAAAAATGCCTAACATTCTATTTTCACATCCACATTATGGGGTATTGAGTGCAGTATGATGGGTGAAACAATCTGGGAAAAAATGAAAGGTTCTGAAGACTTTTCAAATGCATTGTATATGTGTCAATTTTTTTTACATGTGTTCATGAAGAAATACAAACAGAGTCACATGGAAAAGTAGTATGTGTCCACGTAGTGTTCTTCTGCTTTAGCAAAACTAGGGCTCATCCCTTCTGTTTTAGAAAAACTAGGGCTTGCCATGGCAGCATCAATGACTTTAATATATACCCCTATGTGGACCAGTGCATTTAGTCCACCCTTCCTGGTTAATACTACTTGGTCACACGACCAAGATTTAAAGTGTACCTCTATGTCCGAAAATATTTTTGCTGCTTCTGACCCAGTGACTGTCATTGTGGTGTTCCAGCACCAAAGGCTGTCCTGTGGGCTACGGATCTCCTCGGGCATGTCTGCTGCTCCTGTTTTGGGCCCACTGTTCTATTGTTTACTGTGTTTATGCACTTTGCTGTATTGACTGTATTATGTTATTATCTGTGTACTGTACCCTTAAGAAGAGAGATGCAGAGTAATCTGGTGACCCTGTTATCCAATGGGAAACCCTAAATTGCCCTGTATAGTGTAGGGGGGGAGCTGCTCCAGTTTAGTTTCAGTTTCATTGAGTGAGTCTTGGTGCAGCATTCCATGTGAGCTGCAGTGTGGAAAGGAGGTAGAAGAAGTGTGAGGTGATCCCGAGAGAAGCCTAATGAAAATCTCTTGTTAAATCAACCCCGCCATTCTGTATTCTGTTCCCCGTACAGGAGTTGGCGAGTCATATCCTGGAGGTGTCAGAAATTGGACCTTAGCAGAACAACTCTTAATCTCCAAGTCTCAAGACTCCAGTCTATCTAACTCATTTGGGTGAAAAGCACCATAAGTCCTAGTAAGGTAGCAGGGTTCCCAAGGGTTACACTGCATCCCTTCTACCTCAGACCGTGTATAGGCCAACAGTGCCCTGGTGTCACGATAAGGGTTACCCTTTAATCATGAAATGCAAACTCAATTTTGTCATAGTGGATTTCATGTGGCCTAGAGATTGCCATTCATGGCCAGCATTCTTACATGGTCACTGACACCTGTCACTGGGCCTGTTTGTTCAGTGCTAACGTCACTACATCCTGCGTCCTCGCACATTTGTCCCTTATTTATTGTGTTGGTAAAGGTCTTGCCCTTAATGAGGAAGAGGCCAAACGTATTCTGAATCTATTTCCCAGCGCGATGAAAACCCTTTCACCGCATATGAATAAAGACATCTTATATACTTATTAACTCTCCGAAGATCCAAACACAGCAGACCAGTCTGAGGACCGCGCACAACCCCTAGTGACTGCAGTAACCCTGTTGATCTGGGCCTTTAATGCTGATATATGATGAAAGACAAGCTACAAAGCCCTGTGGCCATGCAACAGAGGTCACTTTCACATCCCAGGCAAAATATCTGAGGCAGAGCTGGCGTGACCCAGGAGATTAAGTCATGGTGAAACTAGGGATTGTTCCTTCAGCGGTCTACTGAGAAAGTCACAGCGGCAGCTTCCCTCCTCTCACCCTCCCCAGCTGAGCTTCTAAGAGGAAAAGAAATCTTTTGAAGGCGCCAGGGTGTTATTGCACCACAGAACGCTATATGTAGTGTGCTAAGCTTTGTCACTGCTGCTGCAGGTTTCAGTGCCAAGCAAGCAAACAAATACAAACCCTTCTGTCTCCTGGAACTGGCTTCTACCTCCTGCGGGGAGAATTCGTACACAAGCCAAGTCACTTCCTTAGCTTTCCTATTCTTCATAAGCATGCTGCTTTATTTTATTAATTTAAAAATTCATTCTTCATCCCGTCTAGTTTGCAGATGCGATTGCTGACACTTTGGTCAAGTGCTACAGAGTTTTTGACGTACCTGCTCCTTTTGCTGACTGCTATTCGGTAAATAAAGGAACTTTTCTAAAAGTCTGTATGTCAACTAAAACCAGTGGTCTAAAAGTGTGGCCCTCCAGATGTTGCAAAGCTTCAACTCCCAGCCCGGACAGCTGTCGGCCATTGGATATTAGTAACGCAGTATATTATGAGCAATTAGGAGATTGCTTGTCATAGTCCCCTAATGGGACTACACACACCAATATAGAAAAAAGTGCTGTAGCAGAACTGATGTAGCAAATAATGACAACTTTATTGTTAAAAAGACATAAGTAAAAAACATTGACATTTAATTTTTTTTTATTTTGTTTTTTAATAATGTTTTTTAATTGTGTCTTTTTAACAATAAAGTTGTCATTATTCGCTACATCAGTTTGCTACAGCTCTTTTTTCTATATTGGTGTGTGTAATTTTCCGCTGTTATAGCAGGCATCACATGGTCCACCCATTTATGCCCTGGAAGTACTTAAAGGGGTAATCCTGTGGAAAAGTTTTTTTTTTTACATCAGAAAGTTAAACAGATTTGTAAATTACTTCTATTAAAAAATCTTAATCCTTCCAGTACTTTTTAGGGGCTATATACTACAGAGGAAATGCTTTACATTTTAGATTTCTCTGATATCATGACCACAGTGCTCTCTGCTGACCTCTGCTGTGCATTTTAGGAACTGTTCAGAACAGGAGAAAATCCCCATAGCAAACATATGCTGCTCTGGACAGTTCCTAAAATGGACAGCAGAGGTCAGCAGAGAGCACTGTGGTCATGACATCAAAGAAATCTAAAAAGTAAAGCATTTCCTCTGTAGTATACAGCCCCTAAAAAGTACTGGAAGGATTAAGATTTTTTAATAGAAGTAATTTATAAATCTGTTTAACTTTCTGTCACCAGTTTATTTAAAAAAAAAAAAAGTTTTCCATGGGAGTACCCCTTTAACCCCTTAACCCCTTAAGGACTCAGGGTTTTTCCGTTTTTGCATTTTCGTTTTTTGCTCCTTGCCTTTAAAAAATCATAACTCTTTCAAATTTGCACCTAAAAATCCATATGATGGCTTATTTTTTGCGCCACCAATTCTACTTTGTAATGACGTCAGTCATTTTGCCCAAAAATCTACGGTGAAGCGGGAAAAAAAATCATTGTGCGACAAAATTGAAAAAAAACGCTGTTTTGTAACTTTTGGGGGCTTCCGTTTCTACGTAGTACATTTTTCGGTAAAAATGACACCTTATCTTTATTCTGTAGGTCCATACGATTAAAATGATCCCCTACTTATATAGGTTTGATTTTGTCGGACTTCTGGAAAAAATCATAACTACATGCAGGAAAATTAATATGTTTAAAATTGTCATCTTCTGACCCCTATAACTTTTTTATTTTTCCGTGTATGGGGCGGTATGAGGGCTCATTTTTTGCGCCGTGATCTGAAGTTTTTAACGGTACCATTTTTGCATTGATAGGACTTATTGACTTTTTTGCGCGCACGCCATTGACCGAGCGGTTTAATTAATGATATATTTTTATAATTCGGACATTTCCGCACTCGGTGATACCATATATGTTTATTTTTATTTACACTGTGTTTTTTTTTTTTATTGGAAAAGGGGGGTGATTCAAACTTTTAATAGGGAAGGAGTTAAATGATCTTTATTCACTTTTTTTTTCCCTTTTTTTTTGCAGTGTTATAGGTCCCATAGGGACCTATAACACTGCACACACTGATCTTCTATGTTGATCAACGATTCTGCCGCATGACTGCTCATGCCTGCATCTCAGGCACTGAGCAGTCATTCGGCGATCGGACAGCGAGGAGGCAGGAAGGGGCCCTCCCGCTGTCCTGTCAGCTGTTTGGGATGCCGCGATTAGCCGCGGCTATCCCGAACAGCCCGACTGAGCTAGCCAGGAACTTTCACTTTTAGCCGCGCGGCTCAGCTCTGAGCGCGCGGTTAAAGGGTTAATAGCGCGCGGCGCCGCGATCGGCGCTGCGCGCTATTAGAGGCGGGTCCCGGCTTCACTATGACGCCGGGCCCGCCGTCATATGACGCGGGGTTACTGTGTAACCCCGCGTTATATCAGAAGAGCAGGACCAAGGACGTACCGGTACGTCCTTGGTCCTTAAGGGGTTAAGGACTCAGGGTTTTTCCGTTTTTGCACTTTCGTTTTTTCCTCCTTACCTTTTAAAAATCATAACCCTTTCAATTTTCCACCTAAAAATCCATATTATGGCTTATTTTTTGCGTCGCCAATTCTACTTTGCAGTGACATTAGTCATTTTACCCAAAAATGCACGGCGAAACGGAAAAAAAAATCATTGTGCGACAAAATCAAACAAAAAAACGCCATTTTGTAACTTTTGGGGGCTTCCGTTTCTACGCAGTGCATATTTCGGTAAAAATTACACCTTATCATTATTCTGTAGGTCCATACGGTTAAAATGATACCCTACTTATATAGGTTTGATTTTGTCGCATCATAACTACATGCAGGACAATTTATACGTTTAAAAATGTCATCTTCTGACCCCTATAACTTTTTTATTTTTCCATGTACAGGGCGGTATGAGGACTAATTTTTTGCGCCGTAATCTGAAGTTTTTATCGGTATGATTTTTGTTTTGATCAGACTTTTTGATCACTTTTTATTCATTTTTATTTTCATGGTATAAAAAGTGACCAAAATACGCTTTTTTGGACTTTGGCATTTTTTTGCCCGCGTACGCCATTAACCGTGCGGTTTAATTAATGATATATTTTTATAGTTCGGACTTTTACACACGCAGCGATACCACATATGTTTATTTATTTATTTTTTTTACACTGTTTTATTTTTTTTTATGGGAAAAGGGGGGTGATTCAAACTTTTATTAGGGAAGGGGTTAAATGACCTTTATTAACACTTTTTTTTTACATTTTTTTTGCAGTGTTATAGGTCCCATAGGGACCTATAACACTGCACACATTGATCTTTTACACAGATCACAGGCGTGTATTAACACGCCTGTGATCAGCATTATCGGCGCTTGACTGCTCCTGCCTGGATCTCAGGCACGGAGCAGTCATTCATCGATCGGACACCGAGGAGGCAGGTAAGGGCCCTCCCGGTGTCCGGTCAGCTGTTCGGGATGCCGCGATTTCACCACGGCGGTCCCAAACAGCCCGACTGAGCAGCCGGGTCACTTTCAGTTTCACTTTAGAAGCGGTGGTCAGCATTGACCGCCGCTTCTAAATGGTTAATACCGCACATCGCCGCGATCGGCGATGTGTGGTATTAGCCGCGGGTCCCGGCCGTTGATGAGCGCCGGGACCGACGCGATATGATGCAGGATCGCGGCGCGATCCCACTTCATATCGCGGGAGCCGGCGCAGGACGTAAATATACGTCCTGCGTCGTTAAGGGGTTAAGGGTGTTAGGTTCCCCTCCCTACAGGTAGGGCTTTCTGCTCGTGTTATTGGTATTTATACCCTTATGGGACTAATAGGAAGTATAAAAGTAAAGTTTAATGATATCAAAAAAATGAAATAAAAATCCCCCCCCCCTAAAAAAAAACAAAAATAGCAATTTATGGCTAACATTTTTTATATAAAACAATATAAAAAATTATTATAATACATATAATTAGTATCGCCATCCATAACAACCTAAACTTAAAAGGAGTTTTTCGGGTTAGAGAAATCTAATTCTAAGGATATCCCTTCCATACGTCTCTAAAGCCAGATCACTGTACTCCGGCTCTCCAATAGAGATGCATGTAGGGCGTGCAGGACACCGCTTCGTGCAGTGGTCAACACGGCTCCATTCATGAAGAGAGCCAGGGTGCCGAACGCAAGATTGCGGGGGGGAGAAGGGTCCCAGCAGTCAGCCCCCTGGAAATCAGGCATTTATCCCCATGCTAAGAATAGGTTATTAGTGATGTCCCAAATAGTTCGCCGGCAAATAGTTCCCGGTGAACATAGCTTGTTCGCGTTCGCCGCAGCGGGCGAACATATGTGATGTTCGATCTGCCCCCTATTCATCATCATTGAGTAAACTTTGACCCTGTACCTCACAGTCAGCAGACACATTTCAGCCAATCAGCAGCAGACCCTCCCTCCCAGACCCTCCCACCTCCTGGACAGCATCCATTTTAGATTCATTCGGAAGCTGCATTCTTAGGCTGGGTTCACATCACGTTTTCTCCCATACGGAAGCGCATACGGCAACGGGGAGCTAAAAACATGCGCTCCCATATGCCTTCGTATGCGCTCCCATATGTAATTCATTTCAATGAGCCGGCCGCAGTGAAACGTTCGGTCTGGTCGGCTCATTTTTGCGCTGTATGCGCATCAGAGGATGTAGATAACAGGGATATGTCTCAGTCAGGCAGCATTACACACATGTACGTATGGTGTGATGATGATGATGATGTTGTACCTGCTGCTACTTCCTTTGGTGAGTTGTCAGATACAAGTGAAACGGTTGATGATGAGGATGTGTCCGTGGATGTCACGTCGGTGCCCGTTAGAAGAGAAGAAGAACAGGGGGAAAGTTCAGATGGGGAGACAGAGAGGAGGAGGAGACGAGTTGGAAGCAGGGGGAGGTCGTCGCAGGGAGCTAGTGGCACAGTCAGACAGCATGCATTGGAAACCGGGATCAGCCAGACAGCACACCAATCAACGCATGCTGTTGCCACCACCAGAATGCCGTCATTGCAGAGCTCAGCAGTGTGGCATTTTTTTGTGTGTCTGCCTCTGACAACAGCGATGCCATTTGCAACCTGTGCCAAAAGAAACTCGTGTCGAGTCGTGGGAAGTCCAACACCCAACTAGGTACAACTGCTTTGCGAAGGCACATGATGTCACATCACAAACTCCTATGGGATCAATACGTCATTACAAGCAGCACACAAAGTCAAAGCCGCCATCCTCCTCCTGGTCCAGCATCTTCAGCCACGTCAACCACTGCTGTCCTCCTTGCCCCCTCTCAACCATCCGCCTCTCCGTCTCTCGCCTTGAGCAGTTCCTGCTCATCTGCCCACAGTCAGGTGTCTGTCAAGGACATGTTTGAGCATAAGAAGCCAATGTCACAAAGTCACCCCCTTTCCCGGCATCTGACAGCTGGCTTGTCTGAACTCTTAGCCCGTCAACTTTTACCATACAAGCCGGTGGAGTCTGAGGCGTTCAAAAAATTTGTCCCCTTCCACCGGGACACCGCAGTGGAAGGTACCCAGCAGAAATTTCTTTGCACAAAAGGCAATCCCCAACCTGTACTCGATTGTGCAAAAGGAACTAATGGCATGTCTGGCATACAGTGTTGGGGCAAGGCTCCATCTGACCACTGATACCTGGTCTGCAAAGCATGGTCAGGGCAGGTATATCACCTACACTGCGCATTGGGTAAACCTGCTGACGGCTGCCAAGCATGGAATGCGTGGCTCTGCAGAGGAGTTGGTGACACCACCACAACTTGCAGGCAGGCCTGCTGCCACCTCCTCTACTCCATCCTCTTCCATAACCTCCTCAGCTGAGTCCTCTTCTGCTGCTGCGTCTTGCTCCACATCAACGGCACCCCCCAGCTCCCCAGGTACTATTCCACATCCCAGAAACGTCAGTGTCATGCCGTCTTGGGGTTGACTTGCCTGAAAGCAGAGAGTCACACTGCACCAGCATTCCTGTCCGCCCTGAACGCACAGGTGGATCAGTGGCTGACTCCGCACCAACTGGAGATCGGCAAAGTGGTTTGTGACAAGGGAAGAAATTTGTTGGCGGCATTGAATTTGGGAAAGTTGACACATGTGCCGTGCATGGCACATGTGTGTAATCTGAACGCACAACACTTTGTGCATGAGATCCCAGGCTTACAGGACATCCTGAAGCAGTCCAGGAAGGTGTGTTGACATTTCAGGCGTTCCTACACGGCCATGGCGCACTTTTCAGATATCCAGCGGTGAAACAACATGCCAGTGAGGCGCTTGATTTGCGACAGCCCGACACGTTGGAATTCAACACTCCTAATGTTCGACCGCCTTCTCCAACAAGAAAAAGCCGTTAACGAATATTTGTATGACCGAGGTGCTAGGACAGCCTCTGTAAAGCTTGGAATTTTTTTGCCACGTTCCTGGACGCTCATGCGCTATGCCTGTTGGCTCATGTGTCCTTTTGAGGAGGTGACAAACCTAGTCAGTCACACCGAAGGCACCATAAGCAACATCATACCGTTTGTTTTCTTCCTGGAGCGTGGCCTGCAAAGAGTTCTGGATCAGGCAGTAGATGAGCGTGAAGAGGAAAAGTTGTGTTCACCATCACCACCAGAAACAGCCTTATCAGCATTGCTGGACCTGCGGCAACGCTGGAAGAGGATTGTGAGGAAGAGGAGTCAGAGGAGGAATGTGGCTTTGAGGGGGAGGAGGAAGACCACATTTGCCCCACAGAGCTACGGCAATGTCTGGTCCCCGTATGATCCCATTGGTCGGACCCCGATCAGACACAAAGGGGGAGTTTTATCAAAACCTGTCCAGAGGGAAAGTTGCCCAGTTTCCCATAGCAACCAATCAGATTGCTTCTTTCATTTTGCACAGGCGGTTGCTATGGGAAACTGGGCAACATTTCCTCTGTACAGGTTTTGATGAATCTCCCCCAAAGTGTCTATGGCTGCAGTACTCCTTTAAGTCATTGGAGGTTTTCTGCAATAAAACATTCATACATCAGTGCACATGGATGGCTCTGTTTTTGGAAGAAAGCAGACACTGTTTTCTAAATAGAGCAATTTTTTTTTTCCAAAAACAGCACCAGCGATCCTCAGGTTTTGTGTGGTATTACAAGCCGGCTCTATTCACTTCAATGGAACTAAGCTGCACAACCTCAGGACAGGTGTGGTGCTGTATTTGAACTCAGCTCTGTGTTTCTATTCCTGGATGACCCCTTTAAGTAAAACACCATTAAAGCAGTAGGATTAGAAAAACAATCTGGTTTTTTTTTCTGGAAAGAGTGCCACTTTTATCCATGGATTGTGCCTGGTATTGGAGTTTGCATGCTGAAATTATCTAAACTCTGTTTTATCTATGTAAGCCACTTCTCCTTGATGCCCCGGCAGGCATGTATGAAACACACGCCACTCTGTGACTACAGCAAAACACATTTATATGTATATAGACAGTGGTCCCTCAACATACGATGGTAATCCGTTCCAAATGGACCATCGTTTGTTGAAACCATCGTATGTTGAGGGATCCGTGCAATGTAAAGTATAGGACAGTGGTCTCCAACCCTCGGACCTCCAGATGTTGCAAAACTACAACTCCAAGCATGCCCGGACAGCCAACGGCTGTCCGGGCATGCTGGGAGTTGTAGTTTTGCAACATCTGGAGGTCCGCAGGTTGAAGACCACTGGTAGAGGAAGTTGTACTCACCTGTCCCCGCCGCTCCGGACCATCACCGCTCGCCACCGCTGCCCTGGATGTCGCCTTCCATCACTGTCGCCGCTTCCCCGAGGTGTCCCTGACGCTCCGGCAAGGCCTCTGCTTCCCCAGCATCTTCGCTCTCCGTCGCCGCCATCACATCGTTGCGCACGCCGCTCCCATTGGAAACCGGGACGGCGTGCGCAGCGACGTGATGACGATGATGGAGAGCGCCGACGATGCAGGGGATCCCGAAGAGGACGCGCCGGAGCCCCGAGGACAGGTAAGTGATCGTCAGCGGACCACACGGGGCACCGTAAACGGCTATCCAGTGGCAGCTGAAGCAGTCTGCGCTGCCGGATAGCCGTTTATGCGATGGCCCCGACATACAAAAGCATCGTATGTTGATGCTGCCTCTGAGAGGCCATTGTATGTTGAAATGATCGTATGTCGGGGCCATCGTCGGTTGGGGGTTACTGTGTATATATATATATATATATATATATATATATATATATATAGTTGTAAATAGCATTAGAAATAAAGTTGGCAGAGGCTGTTGGAGGAGCACTCAACACTTTTATTCTTCAAGCATTGAAACTCTTTCATGTGGAAGAATGTATACACATAAGCCTGGTTTTAGCCCCGGGATCATATTCGGAATAGTTGGGGGCTTGTGTACGTTGTGGCATGCATGGCGCAGACTCCTGGCCAGTAATTAAGTTAACTGGTAGCTGGTGACTATTGCAGCGCAGCTGCCCGCGGCCTCTCCCCTGTGTGACTGAGTGTGTCAGTGGATGTGTGTGTGTTTAGGAGGTGCTGTTTCCCACAGCTCTGATCTAATTCAGCTGTAATTCAATCTCCGTGTGACCAATACACAGCCAGCGCTCTCCCAGCCGTCCACAGTCTCCTCTCTCCCAGCCGTCCACAGTCTCCTCTCTCCCAGGCTGTGTGTGATACACATTTACACTGTCACTCTGACAGGCTCCCCTCATACAACCTCTGTGGATAGACTTACAATGTCAATTGCCCAGTGGTTGGGGGCTGTCTGCGGCACTCCTGTGACCCCCTCCTCCCCTGGCCAGCCTGTGCCCTGACTGCATACAGTAGACACCCTATACCTGTCACTCAGACTCTGCAAAGAGACCTTTGTTTGATGGCATTCAGTAAAAGCGGAGGAGGCAGCTGAGCCTTATAATAAAACTGAGGCCCTGGAACAGATGTAAGACACATCAATGAACAGTTTTGAGCTGATTTCAGCCATTTTTCTGAGATTTATTGTGCTTATTAGCTGCTGTTCCATAAACACCACATTACATAGGGCCACGTAGGATGAGCTTATATATGCGTCAGAGCTTCTTTCGGGGGGGCCCTGTCACAGAATCAGTTTAGGATTGGAGAAAATTTTGAAAGTAAGTTCCTCTACAGTAAGGCGCTGGTTACCAGGATTTTAAAAGGTTACTTCTTTATTTGCTACGCGTTTCGATCCCAAACCGGGATCTTCGTCAGTTCAGGATCGAAACGCGTAGCAAATAAAGAAGTAACCTTTTAAAATCCTGGTAACCAGCGCCTTACTGTAGAGGAACTTACTTTCAAAATTTTCTGCAATTCTATTCCACGGTCCGACTGACGTCATATCGGGAAGTTCCTCGTGGCAGCGGTTCCACCTGTCTCTCTCCATCCGGACACCATTGTAGGTGTTGTGCTCTGAGCACAACACCTAGGGGTAAGAACCCATCTTTATTTTACTGTTTCTTTCATGCCAAACGGTTCTCACTAGGTGCGCACCTCCTGCTGCTTTTTCGTTTATATAACAGAATCAGTTTAAATAGAGGGATATGAGCAAAAAGGAAAAAAAAGCTTCAAGCGGTATTTTTTTTTGTCCACTTAAATCCTGCTAAATAAATAGACACCAGACACAAAGCGAACAGACCCCATTAAAAGGGTAGTCCAGGAAAAAGTGTTTTTCTAAAAACATGCCCAGGCTGCCTGCTTTAAAAAAAAAACTGTACTTACCTCCCTGCACTAACCCCCCCCCCCCCTAGAGCGCCCTCTTGATGGGGGCGTCGCTCTGCCAGCTGCAAGAAAGTTAGTAGCCAGCCAGCATCCAAAGCACCTGCCACTCATCTGAAGCACCCTCCCAACCAGCATCACCGTCGCACCCCTCAACCACCCCCCTCCCCGTACCATAATAATCTGCATTCTTTAGCCTGTTGTAGAAGAGCAGTGCCACCTCTCAGGCCAGACAGGCAGGTCAGGTCCGTCCAGCATCCTGACATCGCGCGTGCCACCATTTATCCGTCCCATGAGGAGAAGGTTTGTTACAGTGTGACATCCCAGTAGTAAGGTGGGGCGTGTCAAAGGGCAGAGCCAATGAGCGGGGTCAAAGGGCGTCAAAATTAGCTGGTGGCAAAAATCCTTGCGCCAGCCCTGCCTGTAACCTCTTGCATCACTGCTCCTGGTCTCCGCCACAACACACTTCTTGGTGCTGGGGCCCGATACATGAGAGTGCGCTCAGCCAATCACAGGCAGGACACCGCTGGGGCTAGTTATTGGCTGAGCGGATATGTCTTGCACTCTTCAGGAAACTTCACTTTCTGGTGCAGGGGCCCAACCAATCACTGAACGCAGCGGTGACCCCCCCCACCCCCTCAGCCAACCATTTGATAAGCAGCACTGCCATGGGAGGGCTAACCTCCATACCCCAGGAGCCAATGAACATATAATAATTAAACTCAATGTTAATACTAAGGAATAAAGACACACACCATTTTGGATAAATCAGGCCGCGGTCCTCATTTATTAAGGAAACCAATAACATAACAGAATAATAAACGGTACTAATAAATATTAAAATCAGAATATCAACAATGTGATTCTTACCACCTGTCCGCCCAGCCTAGCTGGGTGACACCCTACTTAACAAAATTGAACCGCGACAATGGAAACAAATAAAAACAGGGGGGGCGGGGGTTCTTCACTCTTGACACGCCGACTTCTGACTGGAATAGATCCCAGACACCTGTATTTATAAATAAGAAGAGCTTCCCGCCATTGTCCAGCGCCCAATCCAGGACCAGCTGAACATCTGTCCAGGAGCAAACATCTGCCTAGATACAGGGTAAGGAACCAATCACATCCAACCACCTATCACTGTTATAAATATATAAGCACACACATATCTCTTTTTTTATTTAACCCTCACTATTCCCAACTGCTCCAGGGGATGGAGGCGCCTCCCATGTGGCCCTACACTGAAGGCTCCGGGCCCCTGGCAGGAACAGCAATACCAAGCCATATGGGGGTTGTTTTTTGTGGGACCAATGGTAGTTGGCGCACTGACACCCTTTGTGTTCTCATAAAATAATAAAATATACTGCCAAAGAGGAAAATACATTATTTTAAGCTGAAATTGAAAATAAAATGCTTTGCAATTTTGTTTTTAGTGCTGTTCACTGTGCAGTAAAATCTATGAAGCTGTATGGGGGCTCATATTTTTTGTGCCATAATCTGTTTTTATCTTTTAGTGCAGCATTTCCCAAACAGTGTGTCTCCAGCTGTTGCAAAACTACCACTTCCAGCATGCCCGGACAGCCGAAGGCTGTCCGGGCATGCTGGGAGTGGTAGTTTTGCAACAGCTGGAGACACACTGTTTGAAAAACACTGGTTTAGTTAACTGAAAATTGTGTGATTCCATTTTATTGTTTTAAATTCATTGTCCTGAAAAAATTAAGCCCCCATAAGACTCTGTCAATGGTAAAATAAAAATATCTTAAAAAGGTAAGAGTGAAAAAAAAATGTGTGAAAAGAAGGGGTTAAAGCCAACCTTTTTCCTTCTTCTGTGCTATGTTTAACATCTCATTTAAAAAAAAAATATATATATATATATTTTTTTTTTCTTTCGGTTTCTTCTGTATTTGTATCTGTCATAATGATCACAGAGGCTTAGTGATTAGCGCTGGAGTCTTGGGTTCAAATTCCACCAAGGACAACATATGCAAGGAGTTTGTATGTTCTCCCCGTGTTTGTGTGGGTTTCCTCCCACACTCTAAAACATACTGATAGGTGAATTTAGATTTTAAGTCCCAATGGGGACAGGTAACCAACTTGAGTGTACAGTGCTGCGGAATCTGTAGGCGCTATGTTATTAAAGAAATAATAGCATGGTGGCTTAGTGGTTAGCACTGTTGCCTTGCAGCACTGGGGTCCCGGGTTCAAGTCCTACCAAGGACCACATATGTATATAGGAATTTTAATGTTTGTTTGGGTTTTGCTCCCACACTCCAAAACATACTGAATTTATATTGTGAGTCCCAATGGGGACAGGTAACCAATTTTAGTGTACAGTGCTGCAGAATCTGTGTGCGCTATATAAATAAAAAAAAACTATTGTTATATATTATGAGCCGCCTGTCTGGATGATGGGGGAGATTTATCAAAACCTGTGTAGAGGAAGAGTGGCGCATACCAGACATGGCCATAAATGTTGGCAACCCTGAAATTTTTCTAGAAAATGAAGTATTTCTCACAGAAAAGGATTGCAGTAACACATGTTTTGCTATACACATGTTTATTCCCTTTGTGTGTATTGGAACTAAATCAAAAAAGGGAGGAAAAAAAGCAAATTGGACATAATGTCACCAAACTCTAAAAATGGGCTGGACAAAATTATTGGCACCCTTTCAACATTGTGGAAAAATAAGATTGTTTCAAGCATGTGATGCTCCTTTAAACTCACCTGGGGCAAGTAACAGGTGTGGGCAATATAAAAATCACACCTGAAAGCAGTTAAAAAAGGAGAGAAGTTCACTTTTGTATTGTGTGTCTGTGTGTGCCACACTAAGCATGGACAACAGAAAGAGGAGAAGAAAACTGGCTGAGGACTTGAGAACCAAAATTGTGGAAAAATATCAAGAATCTCAAGGTTAAAATTCCATCACCAGAGATCTAAATTTGCTTTTGTCCACAGTGCGCAACATTATCAAGAAGTTTGCAACCCATGGCACTGTAGCTAATCTCCCTGGGTGTGGATGGAAGAGAAAAATTGATGAAAGGTGTCAACGCAGGATAGTCCGGATGGTGGATAAGCAGCCCCAAACAAGTTCCAAAGATATTGAAGCTGTCCTGCAGGCTCAGGGAGCATCAGTGTCAGCGCAAACTATCCGTCAACATTTAAATGAAATTAAACGCTATGGCAGGAGACCCAGGGGGACCCCACTGCTGACACAGAGACATAAAAAAGCAAGACTAAATTTTGCCAAAATGAACTTGAGTAAGCCAAAATCCTTCAGGGAAAACGTCTTGTGGACAGATAAGAACAGACAGAGCTTTTTGGCAAAACACATCATTCTACTGTTCACCGAAAATGAATGAGGCCTACAAAGAAAAGAACACAGTACCTACAGTGAAATATGGTGGAGGATCGATGATGTTTTGTGGCTGTTTTGCTGCCTCTAGCACTGGGTGCCTTGAACGTGTGGAAGACATCATGAAATCTGAGGATTACAAATGGATTTTGGGTCGCACTGTACTGCCCAGTGTCAGAAAGGACAATGACCCCAAAGAAATGGATGGTAACAAAGCGCTGGAGAGTTCTGAAGTGGCAATCAATGAGTCCAGATCTAAATCCCATTGAACACCCGTGGAGAGATCTTAAAATTGCTGTTGGGAAAAGGCGCCTTCCAATAAGAGAGACCTGGAGCAGTTTGCAAAGGAAGAGTGGTCCAACATTCCGGCTGAGAGGTGTAAGAAGCTTATTGATGGTTATAGGAAGCGACTGATTTCAGTATATTTTTCCAAAGGGGGTGTAACCAAAAGTTAAGGGTGGCAATAATTTTGTCCAGACCATTTCTGGAGTTTGATGTGACATTATGTCCAATTTGCTTTTTTTCCTCCCTTTTTTTGTTTAGTTCCAATACACACAAAGGGAATAAACATGTGTTACTGCAATCCTTTTCTGTGAGAAATACTTCCTTTTTACTAGAAAAATGTTATGGGTGCCAACATTTACGGCCATGACCGTAGCTATCAATCAGTTTTCTTCTTTCATTTTCAAAGAGGCCTGTAAAAAATGAAAGAAGCGATCTGATTGGTTGCTATGGCCAACTGCACCCCTCTTCCTCGTCACAGGTTTTGATAAATCTCCCCCGATGTGTCTAAAAACAGACTGGGGCTACATGGCTACTTTTGGTGGCGCATCAAAAAATCACTGTGTTGCCATACCGAATCGAAGGAAATTGGAAATCATGCAAGTGAATGGGGTAACTCTGCAATCGCGACCCCGAAGTCACAAGAAATCCATTGAAGATCCATTCCATTTATTTACATCAGTAGCGATGTCGCCCCGTTTGGCAGCATGACACAGTGCTTTTTGGTTGTGCTGTGAAGCCCCAGCTTTAGGCTTTAGCTTTAGAGTTCACACATTGTTAAATCAGAACCAAAACTGCAGTAAAATAGGTGTAAAAACTGCTGTATCTCTTAACTCTTAATTATTTTCTATTAAAGGCTATGGAAACACGGCCATCAGTGCACACATTGGCCCTCATTTACTAAGAGTGTTGTGTAGGTTTCCTTGTGGGTTTTAATTCCCTACAATTTCCACGGTATTTACTAAGGTTTCCCTACATTTTGCTTTTTTTTTTTTTTTACACATGGTCTGATCTGTCGGGTTTTCCTCAGCTCAAATCCATCACATTTTATGTGGAAACCTTAGTAAATATGTTGGGTTTTTGTGACTGTCGGGAACACGCCCCTTTCCTGGCAGCCACGCCCCCTTTTCGGGTTTTCTTAGCAAAACGGAGAGTTAGTCGGGGTTTTTTCAATTCGGGCGCAAAATCTGGCACAAAATCTTGTGCAGACAGAATTTCTGGCGCAATGCGACAGAATCTGGCGCACAACCCGACAAAACATGTAAATGAGGGTCATTGTTTTACATTGGAATTACTGCAGTTTTTTTTCTTCCTACAATGTGTGCACAGACGGCTACAACAATGTGTGAACTGAGCCTTACAGCTAGGAAGTCAGTGCCTGTCCCAACATATTCCTACCTGTAACAACAGCCTCACTGCTACTTCTCACTATCAATCCTATCAGCACCTGCCAAAAGCCACAACCCCAAGTGACCAGTGAAATTTATTGCTAAATCCTGCGGGGACGCACTGTTTACATTAACGCTTGTCAGGCAAAGATGTAATTACTCAAATGCGAAAATTCACTGAAATGCGAAACTCCAACCATAACATTTTTTGACATCGTCATAGATTTACTATCGGCATTCCTGGAACCCATAGGGGACCGTTTAAAGAATCATGTTAGGTGTATAGATTTTTATTTAAAATAACCTATTAAGCATATTTACTATTTTGCGTTTGGCTTACATTTAATGCAACCTGCTAGGCGTTTCTGACACCTTTTTTGGCTCACGTTCTGAAGAAATTTGGTCTATTTTACGAAGCCTTTGAGCCATACCTCTTTTCTATCCACATTTTAGAATTGTCGTGGCAGACGTAAAAAGTGCCTAAAACACATAATAAAATGTAGAGCTTGTCGTGTACTCAACTCTTTTGTCACTTTTTCTTAATAAATCTTCTGCATGGTCTATTGTAGGTAAAAGAGGTCTCAAGAGGACAGATTAGGCTAAAAGTTAAATATTTTTTATTATTATTAATAAATATTTTATTTTTATAAATTTATAATTTATTTTAAAATTCTAAGTTATATTACAAATTTCCACTTTTGGTAAAATGTTGCCCAAAAGTGGAGCTCTGCAACAATGATGGAGGAGGCACTCCCTCCAATGGTGTGACCTGCTTGTGTGAATTATTGAGGATATAAAGCAGTGTTTCCCAACTAGGGTGCCCCCAGCTGTTGCAAAACTACAACTCCCAGCATTGCACTGTTATCATTATGGGAAAAAAAACTCATACCTGCCACATCGGCTAACACAGGTGAGCACCAGGCATACACAAGAACCTCTACATCAATGTTTCCTAACTGGTGTGCCTTCAGCTGTTGCAAAACTACAACTCCCAGCATTGCACTGTTATCATTATGGGCAAAAAAACTTATACATGCCACATTGGCTAAAACAGGTGAGCACAAGACATACACAAGAACCTCTACATCAATGTTTCCCAACCGATGGGCCTCCAGCTGTTGCAAAACTACAACTCCCAGCATTGCACTGTTATCATTATGAGCAAAAAAACTCATACCTGCCACATCGGCTAACACAGGTGAGCACCAGGCATACACAAGAACCTCTACATCAATGTTTCCTAACTGGTGTGCCTTCAGCTGTTGCAAAACTACAACTCCCAGCATTGCACTGTTATCATTATGGGCAAAAAAAGCTCATACCTGCCACATCGGCTAAAACAGGTGAGCACAAAGCATACACAAGAACCTCTACATCAATGTTTCCCAACCGGTGTGCCTCCAGCTGTTCCTATGAGTTCTAGGAATTATTGAGGATATAAAGTATTGTGTGAATTATTGAGGATATAAAGCAGTGTTTCCCAACCAGGGTGCCCCCAGCTGTTGCAAAACTTCAACTTCCAGCATTGCACTGTTATCATTATGGGCAAAAAAAACTCATACCTGCCACATCGGCTAACACAGGTGAGCACCAGGCATACACAAGAACCTCTACATCAATGTTTCCTAACTGGTGTGCCTCCAGCTGTTGCAAAACTACAACTCCCAGCATTGCACTGTTATCATTATGGGCAAAAAAACTCATACCTACCACATCGGCTAAAACAGGTGAGCACAAGGCATACACAAGAACCTCTACATCAATGTTTCCCAACAGGTGTGCCTCCAGCTGTTGCAAAACTACAACTCCCAGCATGCCCAGACAGCCTTTGGCTGTCTGGGCATGCTGGGAGTTGTAGTTTTGCAACAGCTGGAGGCACAGCGGTTGGGAAACACAGATATAAAGTGAAGCCCAGTCTTTATTATTAGTCTATTGACACTGCCTAATGCCGCTGTTCTCTTTGGGCTGTCTGCTAGAAAAGCTTTCCGACTGATACAGCATGACAATTTCCCTTTCTAGGATTACACTGCTGCCTTTTATTGCCTTGTTATCCATCATAGGAGTAAGTCCAACCCATGGTTATAGGGATCTGTGCTTATGGGAACTGTGAGATCAGATTGACAGTATAATGGCACAATGGTACCCCAATGGCTGGCACTGCTGCTTCGAAGCACTTGAATTATATGATTGAAGAAGTGATCTAGGGGAAGAAAAATATAGCGACTTTCTTTCCGAAACAATGGCACATCTGTTCATAGGTCGTGTCTGGTACTGCAGATCAGCTTCATTGAAGCGAATAGGACTAAGCTGCAATACCGAACTCAACCTCTGGACAAAAGTGGTGCTGTTTTTGGAAGAGAGCAATCGATTTTAGACACCTTTAAATTTGAAGAGGGCAACATCCACATATAGTGCGGATATATCTCAAGAGGACAGATTAGGCTAACAGTTAAATATAATTTTTTAAATATAATTTTTTATTATTATTAATAAATATATATTTTTTCATAATTTTATAATTTATTTTATAATTCAAAGTTATATTACAAATTTCCACATTTGGTAAAATGTTGCCCAAAAGTGGAGCTCTTTTATTCTTCATACCTGGTTTATGCAACGTCCACATAGGATCTGTATGTTTTACATATTTTCATATGTTTACATATTTTCGGTTTCCTATGGACAGTGGGGTTCTCTACCACACTCAAAACGCATGCTTTGGCAGGACCAGGTCAAGGAATGTGGATGCCATCGGGCACATTGTGTGGTGCCTCTTTATTTTGTATAGAAATGAATTAAAGCTGGAAAGAAAGTAACAACTGTACCATACATATCACAGATTGTTTCTGATAAATATGTAAATGATTACACGTGTCAGACACTGGGTCTTGACACAAGAGGGCATAAAAGTCTTGCTGCCCTATCAAAAGTCTCTCAGAGGCTACTTTTGAGTAGTGTACCTTTTGGTGCGAGATACCAGTAGTTGACTGGACATGCACAAAGACATTTTACCCGGTTGACACACTTTGAGATGGGGGCAGCATTGGAATGAGAGAAGCAGGATGGTTATTTTGGCACATTGCCTCCCATCTATGTGTTAAAAGATGTTTGAATCAGTGGTTACATTAGGGCATTGGAGGTAAAGTGTCGGCACAATCGTCTGTTGGAGGTGCACATGGATGGATTAAAGCATAGTAGAGAAATAATTCCCGGCACTCACCACAATTCCATGGATATAATGGATACTTTATTGCCTATCCTTGTAAACAGGACGCGTTTCGGCCCTTTCTGCCTTCCTCTGACAGCAGGAAGGAGTGCGGGGAATTATTTCTCTACTGTGTTACATTAGGGAATGCACACCTGATGAATAAACTCCGGACGGCCTAGACAGCCCTCCAGTAGAAAGGATTGTTTGATCCATTGACGAGCACAGCCAGCTCCCACAATTTCCTTGTCCACCATCCAGACACAGGTGGCACCCATTACATGTCCTGTCACCCTTTAAGCATTGTGAATAAGAAACCATGACTGCTAACTATATATGGTCTTTAGCATAAAATCCAGGTTCTTTTTGGTATCTGATGATAGTCGGGATTATCATATACAGCAACCCCTCCACCTACGATGGCCCCGACATACGATAATTTCAACATGCGATTGCCTCTCAGAGGATATCACATGTTGAAGGCAGCATCAACATTCGATGCTTTTGTATGTCGGGGCAATCGCATAAACGACTATCCGCTGACGATCACTTACCTGTCCTCGGGGCTCCGGCGCGTCCTCTCCGGGATCGCCTGCATCGTCGTCGCTCTCCATCGTCGTCATCACGTCACTGCGCACGCCGTCCAGTCATCCAATAGGAGCGGCGTGTGTAGCGACGTGATGGCGGCGACGGAGAGTGAGGATGCTGGGGTAGCAGAGGCCTTGCCGGAGCGTCGGGGATACCTCGGGGACGCGGCCTCAGCGATGGACGGCGACATCCCGGGCAGCGGTACAACAAACCCAGAAATAATGTCCAAATGGAAGCACACCGAGGGTATTCAATTAATGCAAAAATATAACAATCTTTATTAGGAGCACATGATTGACATAGCAGAAAAAACAACAATAATGACAGACACAGAAAAATAAATTAAAACCACTTAAAAAGGCCCATAACGGGCCACACCACACAGATGAGACATGGTATATGTCTCATCCGGACCAGGGCTGAAACGATGTGGCTCACCTACCAAAATAAGAATAATTGCAGTACAAAATGCCCCCGTCTGACCTAAATCACACAAACTAACCATAAAGTGTCATGTGCGAATTGAACCTATATATAGAGGCATCACAATAGATATCAGACAATGACATGCGGTTCATCTGGAAATAAAGTGCCAAGCAACCAATATTTATAAAAAATATTAAATGAACTAAAGATGCCAGCAAGAAATAAATACGTGAGGTCAGATAGGAGGCAAGGCCTGCATGAAGTGGGAGCAAATATCACCCATATGCCCGGTCCGAAAAAACATACATGCGTTCCGTCACTGAGTGACTTCCTCAGGAGTTTCTTTCTTGAATCCCGGGCAGCGGTGACGAGCGGTGACGATCCGGAGCGGCGGGGACAGGTGAGTACAACTTCCTATACTAGTGGTCTTCAACCTGCGGACCTCCAGATGTTGCAAAACTACAACACCCAGCATGCCCGGACAGCCAACGGCTGTCCGGGCATGCTGGGTGTTGTAGTTTTGCAACATCTGGAGGTCCGCAGGTTGTAGACCACTGTCCTATACTTTAAATTGCACGGATCCCTCAACATGCGATGGTTTCGACAAACGATGGTCCGCTTGGAACGGATTACCATCGTATGTTGAGGGACCACTGTACGGCAATCGGTCATGATAGTGATATGAGGGTAGTAATGTTCAGGACATCCTGCGGCCATGTGTGTTCCCTTTCATGGCAGGTGTATCGACATATGAACATTTACGGGACCTACAAGCATTTTGGCAACGTAGGTGTGCAGGATCTACAGGACCCGCTGCAGCATCTGTGGGAGGACGTGCCGCAGGATTCCTCACGTAACCTGTATGCCTCCATGCCCAACCGTATCTCATCTTGTATCCATAGGGTACAAAACCTTCTTTTCAATGACTTTATCCTTTCACACTAATGCTGGGTTCACACATTATTAAATGAAAAGAAAAATGTCAGTAAGATAGATATTTCCAACACCGTGCCTTTTTTTTTTAAACAATAGAAAACATTAATAGGATAAAAAAAAACTGGAGCTTTTTATACCCCATTTTACTGCCTTTTTTTTTACTTTTAACTCTATTAATGTGTGAACTTAGCCTAATATCATAATCACGTACATAAATCATTTTTACATTCACATATTTAAAGTTTCATTCCTTTCCAACAACTTCTTCTTGGTGCCTTTTTTTGTCACTAAGTG